>NC_088408.1:8949211-9034211 GCF_034236695.1 Oncorhynchus nerka | reverse complement strand
ATGAGCAGGGCCGTCTCCTTGGCCGAGGGTAGTTTGGGGGAGAGGAATGAAGTGAGCGGCCTTGGAAAACCGTCAGTCAGGATGGCAGTGTTGCCCTCATACAGGGGGAGACCCATGACAAAATTCAGTGATATGTGGGACCAGGGTTGGTGACGGACAGGGACAGAACCATTGTAGGTTGTGGCACAAAGGCCAGGGTCCGACGGGAGCCCGAGTGGCAGGTGGAGGAATGTGCCCACTCCAGGACCGCAGAGCGGACAGGGTCAGGCACAAACATCCAATTATCAGGGCCCCCCCAGGGTTCGGCTGGGACCGTTGCACCTCCCGGATCTGTTTCCCTATACCCCAGTTGTGTGCCATCACCAGGCACGAGGTGGGAAGGATGGACACGGGGTGGGGCTATAGCCGCAGGACAGTGCATCCGGCTTGACATTCTTGCATCCCGGCCGGTACGAGAGGGAGAGGTTGAACCGTGTGAACAGCAGGGCCCATCTGGCTTGCCTGGAGTTGAGGTTCTTGGAGGTGCAGCGATACTCCAGGTTCTTGTGGTCGGTGCACACGACGAATGGGTGTTCCGCCACCTCCAGCCAGTGCCTGCATTCTTCTAACGCCATCTTCACCGCGAGAATCTCACGATTCCCCACATCGTAGTTATTTTCCGTGACGTTGAGGCGGTGGGAGAAGAAGGCGTATGGATGTAGCTTGAGGTCCCAGGCAGAACGCTGAGACAGGACAACCCCCACATTGACATCAGAAGCATCGGCCTCCTCCACAAACTGACGGGAAGGGTCCGGATTAACCGATTAAAGATGGGAGCTGTGGTGAAGAGATGTCTGAGGTCCCGGAACGCCCGGTCAGCAGCTGGAGACCACTTGAACGAAACCTTGAGCGAAGCAGAAAGGGGAGAAGCCAGGGTGCTGTAACCCTGGATAAAGTGGCGATAGAAATTGGCGAACCCCAGGAAGCGTTGCAGCTGCACCCTGGAAGTAGGCTGAGACCAATCCACCGCCGCTCTCACCTTCCCGGGATCCATTTACACACTCCCTGCAGCGATGATGAAACACAGAAAAGGGATGGTGGAACAATGGAGCTCACACTTCTCTGCTTTTACAAACAGCTGGTTTTCCAGGAGGCGTTGGAGAACCTGTCGGACGTGGAGCACATGTTCTTGGGTGGAATGGGAGAAGATGATGATGTCATCTAGGTAGACAAAGACGAACTGGTTCAACATGTAGTGGAGAACATCATTGACCAGAGCCTGGAACACAGCAGGGGCGCTGGTAAGGCCAAATGGCATGACCAGATATTCGTTGTGGCCGTGTTGAAGGTGGTCTTCCACTCGTCCCCTTCCCGTATTTGCACCAGATGGATTCCGTAGATCCATCTTGGAGTGGCTCAAAGGCTGAGGAGATGAGTGGGGGCGGGTAGCGGTTCTTCACCGTTATATCATTGAGATCCCGGTGGTCGATGCAAGGGCGCATTGTCTTGTCCTTCTTCTACACAAGCCGAACCCTGTGCCGGCGGGAGAAAAAGGATGGACGAACCCTGCAGCAATCAATCAATCAAATGTATTTATAAAGCCCTTCTTATATCAGCTGATGTCACAAAGTGCTGTACAGAAACCCAGCCTAAAACCCTAAACAGCAATTAATGCAGGAGTACAAGCTCGGAGGAACCAGGCTATGAGGGGTGGCCAGTCCTCTTCTGATTATGCCGGGTGGAGATTATAACAGCACATGGCCATGACCCACTGGGAATGTGATGAAAGAAATAAATGCTGAAATAAATAATTCTCTCTACTATTATTCTGATATTTATTATATTTATTTATTTCTGATACTTAAAATAAAGTGGTGATCCTAACTGACCTAAAACAGGGATTTTTTTACAAGGATTAAATGTCAGGAATTGTGAAAAACTGAGTTTAAATGTATTTGGCTAAGGTGTATGTAAACCTCCGACTTCAACTGTGTGTATACATAGCTCTGTCAGGAGGAATGGGCCAAAATGCACCCAATTTATTGTGGAAGCGTTTGACCCAAGTTAAACAATTTAACGTTTGTGGTTATCAGCTATCCTTTAGCTCGAAAATTGTACAAAGCAACTCAGACCAGAACATACCGGACCTATTTTTCACTCCATATCCCCGGATTTCAACCGCAAGCTCTAGACATTCACACCTGGATCTCGCAGCTAGCTTGCTGCTATCCGTGTGACTATTGGCTTACTTCAATCCCGGAGCAAACATGAATTATTCCCGAGCTAGCCAGCTGAAGAGTTCCATCAGCCACTCCTGGGCTACAATCACCTATCCGGACCCGTTTTACCGCCAATGCGGAGTCCCACCGGGCCTTCACGACTGGACAACCGACGTTATATGCCTGAGGGAGTTATCCAACTGGCCCCTCGGTCGCGACGTTAACTGAAAGCCCATCTGCGGCCCGCTAATCGTTAGCCGTCTTATCAGCTGCTATCTGAATAGGTCTATTCGGACAATTTTTCTTGGGTCACTATAACTATATCTTTTTTGCCAATTGGATTGATGCCCTCTACCACATGGAACCCCACTAATCTACCGACGGAAACACACAAGGTGGCTAAAAACAGACCTCCATCCTATGCTAGCTTGCTACCGATGGCCCAGCTAGCTGTCTGAATTGCTGTGACCCCAACCAACCTCACTACTCACTGGACCCTTTTGATCACTCGACTAAGCATACCTCTCCTTAATGTCAATATGCCTTGTCCATTGCTGTTCTGGTTAGTGTTTATTGGCTTATTTCACTGTAGAGCCTCTAGCCCTGCTCCCTATACCTTATCCAACCTTTCAGTTCCACCACCCACACATGCGATGACTTCACCTGGTTTCAATGTTTCTAGAGACAATATCTCTCTCATCATCACTCAATACCTAGGTTTACCTCCACTGTATTCACATCCTACCATACCTTTGTCTGTACGTTATACCTTGAAGCTGTTTTATCGCCCCCAGAAACCTCCTTTTCGCTCTGTTCCAGACGTTCTAGACGACCAATTCTCATAGTTTTTAGCTGTACCTTTAGCCGTACCCTTATCTTACTCCTCCTCTGTTCCTCTGGCGATGTGGAGGTGAATCCAGGCCCTGCAGTGCCTAGCTCCACTCCAATTCCCCAGGCGCTCTCTTTTGATGACTTCTGATGACTTCTGTAACCGTAATAGCCTTGGTTTCATAGATGTTAACATTAGAAGCCTCCTCCCTAAGTTTGTTTTATTTACTGCTTTAGCAGACTCTGCCAACCCGGATGTTCTAGCCGTGTCTGAATCCTGGCTTAGGAAGACCACCAAAAAATGTCATCCATAACTACAACATTTTCAGACAAGATAGAATGGCCAAAGGGGGCGGTGTTGCAATCTACTGCAGAGATAGCCTGCAGAGTTCTGTTCTACTATCTAGGTCTGTACCCAAACAATTTGAAATCCACCCCTCTAAAAACAAGTCTCTCACCGTTGCCGCCTGCTATAGACCACCCTCTGCCCCCAGCTGTGCTCTGGACACCATATGTGAACTGATTGCCCCTCATCTATCTTCAGAGCTCGTGCTGCTAGGCGACCTAAACTGGAACATGCTTAACACCCCAGCCATCCTACAATCTAAGCTTGATGCCCTCAATCTCACACAAATTATCAATGAACCTACTAGGTACCACTCCAAAGCCATAAACACGGGCATCCTCATAGATATCATCCTAACCAACTTGCCCTCTAAATACACCTCTGCTGTTTTCAACCAAGATCTCAGTGATCACTTCCTCATTGCCTGCATCCGTAATGGGTCAGCGGTCAAACGACCTCCATTCATCAATGTCAAATGCTCCCTGAAACACTTCAGCGAGCAGACCTTTCTAATCGACCTGACCGGGGTATCCTGGAAGGATATTGACCTTATCCCGTCAGTAGAGGATGCCTGGTTATTTTTTTTAAATGCCTTCCTCACCATCTTAAATAAGTATGCCCCATTCAAGAAATGTAGAACCAGGAACAGATATAGCCCTTGGCTCTCTCCAGACCTGACTGCCCTTGACCAACACAAAAACATCCTATGGCGTTCTGCATTAGCACCGAACAGCCTCCGTGTTATGCAACTTTTCAGGGAAGCTAGAAACTAATATACACAGGCAGTTAGAAAAGACAAGGCTAGCTTTTTCAAGCAGAAGTTTGCTTCCTGCAACACAAACTCAAAAAGGTTCTGGAACACTGTAAAGTCCATGGAGAATAAGAACACCTCCTCCCAGTTGTCCACTGCACTGAAGATAGGAAACACTGTCACCACTGATAAATCCACTATATTTCAGAATTTCAATAAGCGTTTTTCTACGGCTGGCCATGCTTTCCACCTGGCTACCCCTACCCCAGTCAACAGCACTGCACCCCTCACAGCAACTCGCCCAAGCCTTCCCCATTTCTCCTTCCCCCAAATCCAGTCAGCTGATGTTCTGAAAGAGCTGGAAAATCTGCATCCCCACAAATCAGCCGGGCTAGACCATCTGGACCCTTTCTTTCTAAAATTATCTGCTGAAATTGTTGCCACCCCTATTACTACCCTGTTTAACCTCTCTTTTGTGCAATCTGGTTTCAGAGCTGGTCATGGGTGCACCTACAATACTGTAGGGCCGTATTCATTGACCAGGCCAAGGCTTTCGACTCTGTCAATCACCACATCCTCATCGGCAGACTCGACAACCTTGGTGTCTCAAATGATTGCCTCGCCTGGTTCACCAACTACTTCTCTGATGGAGTTCAGTGTGTCAAATCGGAGGGTCTGTTGTCCGGGCCTCTGGCAGTCTCTATGGGGGTGCCACAGGGTTCAATTCTTGTACCGACTCTCTTCTTTGTATACATCAATGATGTCGCTCTTGCTGCTGTTGAGTCTCTGATCCACCTCTACGCAGACGGCACCATTCTGTATACTTTTGGTCCTTCTTTGGACACTGTGTTAACAACCCTCCAGGCGAGCTTCAATGCCATTACAACTCTCATTCCGTGGCCTCCAATTGCTCTTAACTTAAATACAAGTAAACCTAAATATATACTCTTCAACCGATCGCTGCCTGCACCTGCCCGCCTGTCCAACATCACTACTCTGGACGGCTCTGTTTTAGAGTATGTGGTCAACTACAAATATCTAGGTGTTTGATTAGACTGTAAACTCTCCTTCCAGATTATCATCAAACATCTCCAATCCAAAGTTAAATCTAGATTTGGCTTCCTATTGCGCAACAAAGCATCCTTCACTCATGCTGCCAAACATACCCTTGTAAAACTGACCATCCTACCGATCCTTGACTTCGGCGATGTCATTTACAAAATAGCCTCCAATACCTTACTCAATAAATTGGATGCAGTCTATCACAGTGCCATCCGTTTTGTCACCAAAGCCCCATATACTACCCACCACTAAGACCTGTACGCTCTCGTTGGCTGGCCCTCGCTTCATACTCGTCGCCAAACCCACTGGCTCCAGGTCATCTACAAGACCCTGCTAGGTAAAGTCCCCCCTTATCTCAGCTCGCTGGTCACCATAGCAGCACCCACCTGTAGCACGCGCTCCAGCAGGTATATCTCTCTGGTCACCCCCAAAACCAATTCTTCCTTTGGCCGCCTCTCCTTTCAATTCTCTGCTGCCAATGACTGGAACGAACTACAAAAATCTCTGAAACTGGAAACACTTATCTCCCTCACTAGCTTTAAGCACTAGCTGTCAGAGCAGCTCACAGATTACTGTACCTGTACATAGCCCATCTATAATTTAGCCCAAACAACTACCTCTTTCCCTACTGTATTTATTTATTTTGCTCCTTTGCACCCCATTATTTCTATCTCTACTTTGCACATTCTTCCACTACAAGTCAACCATTCCAGTGTTTTACTTAATTGTATTATATTATATTGTATTTACTTCGCCACCATGGCCTTTTTTGCCTTTACCTCCCTTATCTCACCTCACTTGCTCACATTGTATATGGACTTATTTTTCGACTGTATTATTGTTTCGAACTGCTTTGTTTATCTTGGCCAGGTCGCAATTGTAAATGAGAACTTGTTCTCAACTTGCCTACCTGGTTAAATTAAAGGTGAAATTATAAAATTTAAAAAAAGGCAATGCTACCAAGTACTAATTGAGTGTATGTAAACTTCTGACCTGCTGGGAATGTGATGAAAGAAATTCAAGCTGAAATAAATAATTATCTCTACTATTATTCTGACATTTCAACTGTGTATATACTGTATATATATAAGGATAAACCAGACATGTGGAGGTCTACAATTTTTTTCTCTGGTCTTGGCTGATTTCTTTAGATTTTCCCAAGAAGTCAAGCAAAGTGGCACTGAGTTTGAAGGTAGGCATTGAAATACTGTCATGCTTGTTGAAATGAGTATACCAAGGCGCAGCGTGCGTAGAGTTCCACATCATTTTAATAAACCGAAACTCACTGTACAAAACAACAGCCAACCAACCAACCAACCAACCGAAACTCACTGAACAAAACACCAGCCAACCAACCAACCAACCAACCAACCAACCAACCAACCGTGAAGCTACGGTTGTGCACTCAGGCAACTAAATATAGACAAGATCCCACGAAATACAAATGAGGAAATGGCTACCCAAATATGATCCCCAATCAGAGACAACGATAAACAGCTGTCTCTGATTGGGAACCATATTAGGCCAACATAGACATACAAAAAACCTAGTTGACCCACCCTAGTCACTATCACGCCCCAACCAACATAAACCGTAGATGCCCACCCGGGGAGGGCATCTATAAGGCTCCACCATAATTTGCAAATAAATTCATTAAAAATCCTATGATGTGATTTTCTGGATTTTTTTTCTTGTTTTGTCAGTCATAGTTGCAGTGTACCTATCATGAAAATTACAGGCCTCTCTCATCTTTTTAAGTGGGAGAACTTGCACAATTGGTGGCTGACTAAGTACTTTTTTGCCCCACTGTACATATATACATATAAAGTATAAGGCTCCATGCCATTAGGTTCTAGTTAGCTACAGTACTTAAATTACTTAGCTATCAAGTCCTAATGCTAGCTTGCTAAATAACTAGGCCTACATGAACAGATAAGCTATAGCCTTAGCCACGTACTTCATACTGCATATGATTGTGTTGAGATTCCAAATCACTGCCCTTTTTCCGTTTTTTTGTCCAAAATATTGGGTAAGTGAAACTGAAACAGTTTATCCCCTGAATGACTCGAGGCAGCAAACAATGTACTAGCTGGGATTTACAACCTGACAGCAATATTTATCAGACTACCTAGCGAGTTATTGTTGAATTGTATTAATCATGCATTGACTGCATCCATGTAATTATGCAAACAGTGCTTTACTCTACTTAATGGAATGTTGAGTCAAATACAAACTCATTTTAAAACCTCTATAAAGTTTTGGTTCTAGATCAGATCTTACTAATTATTTAGGCCAACAAGTCCTCATTAACACTCATTAACTGTGTGTGGAGTAGAGATAGCGGCTTTGACCGTGGGCCTGTAGAGTTCTCACTACAGATACTGGACCAACCCAGCCATTCTTCAGGAACTGATGCCATAACGGCATGAGAGCAATGGGTCAAGCCAAAGACTAAAGCCAAGAAAACAAGGAAGCAGCCAAGGATAGGACAGAAGAAGATGGCTGGACTGGAGACAAGGACTCAAACAGCTAGAGGACAGCAGCTGGCTGGACTGGAGGAACCACACATGTAGAACTCAGATGGCACAGGGATATGTAGTAGTTGTCTTGGTCCTGTTTGGATACCTCAGAGCGTTAACTCTTTTCTACCCATTGCTAATGGCTTGATTGGTCGCCGTCCTGGAGTAGGAGTGAAGTGGGCAGGGCATTCAAAGAGGCACAGGGATATGGCAAATATGATATATGTTTGTTGTTTTCGTCTTGGAAAGGTTGACGAGACCAAAATGTTGACAAAAAAACATGCGGAAGTGTAACGAATGGGAATGAGTAGACTAATTTATTCTAAAATACCTGTCCGTTCTCTCACAATCAAAACCAAACAATTTAAAAACTGTACAGTAAACTCACAACAACACCAAGGACTAAAAGCAATGTGGAAAACACATAGGTGCCAATATACAGTACCAGTCAAAAGTTTGCACACCTACACACCTACTCATTCAAGGGTTTTTCCTCATTTGTACTATTTTCTACATTGTAGAAAGACATCAAAACTCTGAAATAACACATATGGAATCATGAAGTAACCAAAAAAACTGTTAAACAAATCAAAATATATTTTATATTTGAGATTCTTCAAAGTATCCACACTTTGCCTTGATGACAGTTTTGCACACTCTTGGCATTCTCTCAACCAGCTTCATGAGGAATGTTTTTCCAACCGTCTTGAAGAAGTTCACACATCTGCTGAGCACTTGTTGGCTGCTTTTCCTTCACTCTGCAGTCCAATTCATTCCAAACAATCTCAATTGGGTTGTGGTCAGGTGATTGTGGAGGCTAGGTCATCTGTTGTAGCACTCCATCACTCTCCTTGGTCAAATAGTCCTTACACAGCCTGGAGGGTTATTGTCCAGTTGAAAAACAAGTGATAGTCCCAGTATGTGCAAACAAGATGGGATGGCATATCGCTGCTGAATGCTGTGAAATTTGAATTCTAAATAAATCACAGACAGTGTCATCAGCAAAGCACCATCACACAACCACACATGCAGAGATCATCTGTTCACCTACTCAGCGTCTCCCAAAGACACTGTGGTTAGATACAAAAGACAGATTTTCACCTTTCTAATGTCCATTGCTCGTGTTTCTTGGCCCAAGCAAGTCACTTCTTCTTATTGGTGTCCTTTAGTCATGCTGTGGTAGCCATGAGCACTTGCTGACGGAACGTCATTGTAAATAAGAATTTGTTCTTAATTCACTAGGGTAGGGGTCGTTTAAAAAATTTGACACCGATGTTGGATTAACAAGAATATCATCTTTAAACCGATGTGTAACACTTGTATATTTTATGAATTTCTTATAACTAGTATTTCTGTTTTTGAATTTGTGGCTTTTCAATTTCACTGGATGTTGGCGAGGTGGGATGCTAGCGTCCCACGTACCCTAGTGAGGTTTTATCTGACTTGGCTAGTTTAATAAAGGTTAACCTGTTGCTTCTACTCGGGACGCTTGCGTCCCAACTAGAGCTCTGGAAATGCAAATGCGCTACGCTAAATGCTAATAGTATTAGTTAAAACTCAAAAGTTCATTAAAATACACATGCAGGGTATCGAATTAAAGCTACACTCGTTGTGAATCCAGGCAACAAGTCACATTTTTTAAATGCTTTTCGGCGAAAGCATGAGAAGCTATTATCTGATAGCATGCAACACCCCAAAAGACCCACAGGGGACGTAAACAAAATAATTAGCATTTCGGCGTTACACAAACCGCACAATAAAATAGAAAACATTCATTACCTTTCACCATCTTCTTTGTTGGCACTCCTAGATGTCCCATAAATACTATTTGGGTCTTTATTTCGATTAAATCGGTCCATATAAAGCCTAGATATCGTTATATGTAGACTGTGTGATAAACGAAAAAAACATAGTTTCAAAACGTAACGTCATTTTTTAAAATTCAAAAAGTCGACGATAAACTTTCACAAAACACTTCGAAATACGTTTGTAATGCAACTTTAGGTATTAGTAAACGTTAATAAGCGATAAAATTCATCAGGAGGCGATGTAAAGATCATTAGCTGTCCGTCTGGAAAAATGTCCGGCTAGAAACTCAACGAAAATATCCGGTCCTAGACCGGAGGAGATACGGTGTCCTGTATGTGTTTGACCAAGAAAAAACTCGAAGGGAAATGACAAGACTCTAGACACCGTGTGGAAGCTGTAGCTACTGCAACCTCAGTCAATTAATTGTGGTTCACGTTTATCAATGGGTTCAAGTAGCGCATGGATATATTTTCCCATTTTCAGTGATCAGTTTTTCCTGTGCTTTTCGATGTAAATGCCGTTCTGGTAAAGCCACAGCAGTAATTTAACCAGTTTTTAAACGTCTGAGTGTTTTCTATCCACACAGACTAAGCAAATGCATATACTATATTCCTGGCATGAGTAGCAGGGCGCTGAAATGTTGCGCGATTTTTAACAGAATGTTCAAAAAAGTAGAGGGTCGACTTAAGAGGTTAAAAAAATAAAAATAAATAGTAGTGGTTTCGACCAAGAAGGCCTGATTTGCTTATTTGAGCTGTTCATGTCATAATATGGACTTGGTCTTTTACCAAATAGGGCTATCTTCTGTATACCACCCCTACCTTGTCACAACACAATCGATTGGCTCAAACGCATTAAGAAGGAAAGAAATTCCACAGATTAACTTTTAACAAGGCACACCTGTTAATTAAAATGCATTCCAGGTGACTACCTCATGAAGCTGGTTGAGAGAATGTAAAGAGTGTGCAAAGCTGCCATCAAGACAAAGGGTGGCTACTTTGAAGAATATCAAATATGAAATATATTTAGACTTGTTTAACACTTTTTTTGGTTACTACATGATTCCATATGTGTTATTTCATACCTTTGATGTCTTCACTGTTATTCGACAATGTAGAAAATAGCAAAAATGAAAGAAAAGGTGTCCAAACTTTTGACTGGTACTGCACGTCACATCTAAACTATCTAGCGTGTGTGTGTGTGTGTGTGTGTGTGTGCCTGCGTGTGTGTGAGTGCGTGTGTGAGAGCTTGTAATTGGATAGGCCACACTGTTGTTTCTTAAGACGTCAGCATGCTTCAGCAGTTCGACTGGCGCCTAGCAGAACTCTGCTTGCCTATCCGAACGTGTGCTCTAATACTCTCTTAAGACCTTCGCTTCATTTTTATGTTTTTGACAAAGAGATCTTAGTCGTGGAATTTTACCTAGACTACATGACCAAATGTATGTGGACACTTGCTTGTTGAACGTCTCATTCCAAAATCATGGGCATTAATATGGAGTTGGTCCCCCCCCTTTGCTTCTATAACAGCCTCCACTCTTCAGGGAAGGCTTTCCACTAGATGTTGGAACATTGCTGCTATAACAGCCTCCACTCTTCAGGGAAGGCTTTCCACTAGATGTTGGAACATTGCTGCTATAACAGCCTCCACTCTTCAGGGAAGGCTTTCCACTAGATGTTGGAACATTGCTGCAATAACAGCCTCCACTCTTCAGGGAAGGCTTTCCACTAGATGTTGGAACATTGCTGCTATAACAGCCTCCACTCTTCAGGGAAGGCTTTCCACTAGATTTTGGAACATTGCTGCAATAACAGCCTCCACTCTTCAGGGAAGGCTTTCCACTAGATTTTGGAACATTGCTGCGTGGACTCCATTCAGCAAGAAGAGCATTAGTGATGGGGAATTGTCATGCTGAAACAGGAACGGGCCTTCCCCGTTGCCAAAAAGTTGGAAGCAAAGAATCGTCTAGAATGTCATTGTATGCTGTAGCGTGAAGATTTCCCTTCACTGAAACTAAGGGGCCTAGTCGAACCCACGAGAAACAGCCCCAGACCATTAGTCCTCCTCCACCAAACATTACAGTTGACACTATGCATTGGGGCAGGTGGTGTTTTCCTGGCAAACGCCAAACCCAGATTAGTCTGTCCGACTGACAGATAGTGAAGCTTGATTCATCACTACAAAGAACACATTTCCACTGCTCCAGAGTCCAATGGCAGTGAGCTTTACACCACTCCAGCTGACTCTTACAAAGTATGTAGAGGTCTGTAATTTTTATCATAGGTACAATAGTTTAATTTTTTTAAATTTTTTAAATAACAATCATATGCAATAAAATGCAAATTAATTACTTAAAAATCATACAATGTGATTTTCTGGATTTTTGTTTTAGATTCCGTCTCTCACAGTTGAAGTGTACCTAAGATAAAAAATTACAGACCTTTACATGCTTTGTAAGTAGGAAAACCTGCAAAATCGGCAGTGTATCAAATACTTGTTCTCCCCACTGTATATATATATATATATATAAATATTCCCGAGGAGGTAAAACCCCTATCTCTCTCTCTCCATCCTACAGTAGCTAGATGTGCCCTGTCCGTGTGTTCCAAGAACAGCCCATTAAAGCTCTCCTCCTTTTCTCTCAGGGATCAAATGATGAGGCGTTGTGAAATGTATGTCTTTGTATGACAATGCCAGTGTGCTCCCACAGAGACCAGGAGGAAACAGGAGAGAGAAGAAGAGAGAGCGAGAGAAGGAAAGAGAGAGGTGGGAAGAAAAGAGAGATAGAAAGAGAAGGAGTGTAAGATTGAGAGAAGTGGAGAGAGAAGGAGAGAAAGAGAAACTCCATGTGTGCCCATGCTGAACCAATTTGACTCCCTCTCTCATCCCGCCCTCTCTCTCTCACTGTCACTCTCTCTCACCGTCTCTGTCTCTCTCTCTCTTTATCCCAAATGTAGTTTGAAAGACCCAGTCCCCGACCGCAGTTATGAACCATTCATTTTCGAGAGGTTTGTGTCCCTAGCGAATGACGAAGCATATCAGCTTCTGGTTAAAATCCTTAGAGATACTGGTGCGGCGCAGTCGTTTATATTGTCTGATGTGTTGCCTTTATCCGATGATACATACTGTGGTTCCAGTATGTTAGTTCAGTGTATTGAAATGGATTTTGTCCCAGTGGCATTGCACTTTGTGAGTGTACACTCTGAGTTATCAGTGGAATATTCAGAGTGGGGGTACGTCCTATGTTGCCAGTATAAGGTGTGACCTTTATAATGGGTAATAATGGGTAATAATGGGTAACGATTTTGCCTAAGGAAAGGTAGTACCCGTACCCGTATTGGAAGTATTGGATAGAAGTGACCACTCTCTCTCCAATGAGCTGGCACGGAGTTATCCACATGTGTTCCCCACTTGTGCTGTCACTCGTGCTCAGGCACGACAAGAGGGTGACGTGATAGATTTTGTCGAACACTGTTCTGTTCAAAGAGGTTGATCAAGAGGATGGGTTGTGTGTTACTTCTGGGAAGCTGATCACCTCTGATAAACAGCCCAGGGAAGAATCGTGAGCAGCTGATTGCTAACCAAAAGGTTGACAATAAGCTTGCAAAATGTTTTTCTAGGGTTGTCTCATTGGAAGACGTAAAGAAGAAGAATGTGGCTTACTTCATTGATGGACATGTAGACGTGGACGGAGATTGGAATGCTGTTTACCAAATAGTGATTCCTACATGTGTTATCCCTTGCTCACGATCACCAGTGGTCTGGTCATTTAGGAATCACCAAGACTTATGATCGGATCCTTCGACATTTCTTTTGGCCGGGTTTAAAACAAGATGTGGCTCAGATCTGTCGGACATGTCACACATGTCAGATAACAGGAAAACCAAATCAGCTAATTCCTCCCGCTCCTCTTTGTCCCCATACCTGTCATAGGTGAACCATTCGAACATGTGGTGGTTGATTGTGTTGGACCATTACCGAAGACAAAATCGGGTAACCAGTTTATGTTAACGGTTATGTGCTTTGTCTAAATACACAAGTAAGTACCCGCTGTATTTTTGGTTAGTTAGTTAGTTGTATTGAAGTAGACTAATCTAGTTTAGGGGTGTTTTTGGATATTTGTTTCTTTCCTTGGTTCAACCCCTTTTCCCGCCCCCTTTACCGTGTGTTTAAAAATAAACCATGAGTGTTTGACGGTAATTTAGTTGTATGTGGTTTTTCGTTCTCACTGTTACTGTTTTTATTTATCCTTAATTTAACCAGGTAGGCTAGTTGAGAACAAGTTCTCATTTGCAACTGCGACCTGGCCAAGATAAAGCAAAGCAGTTTGACACATACAGAGTTACACATGGAGTAAACAATAAACAAGCCAATAACACAAAACAAATCAATGACACAGTAGAAAAAAGAAAGTCTATATACAGTGTGTGCAAAAGACACGAGGAGGTAGGCAATAAATAGGTCATAGGAGCGAATAGTTACAATTTAGGAGATTAACACTGGAGTGATACATGAGCAGATGAGGATGTGCAAGTAGAGGCGGCAGGGTAGCCTAGTGGTTAGAGCGTTGCACTAGTAACCGGAAGGTTGCAAGTTCAAACCCCCGAGCTGACAAGGTACAAATCTGTCGTTCTGCCCCTGAACAGACAGTTAACCCACTGTTCCTAGGCCGTCATTGTAAATAAGAATTTGTTCTTAACTGACTTGCCTAGTTAAATAAAGGTAAAAGAAAAAAAAAAGAAAAAAAAAAGAGATACTGGTGTGAAAAATAAAATAAAAACAGTATGGGGATGAGGTTGAAAGTTTGGGTGGGCTATTTACAGATGGACTATGTACAGCGATCGGTTAGCTGCTCAGAGAGTTGATGTTTAAAGTTGGTGAGGGAAATAAAAGTCTCCAACTTCAGCGATTTTTGCAATTCGTTCCAGTCACTGGCAGAAGAGAACTGGAAGGAAAGGCGGCCAAATAAGGTGTTGGCTTTGGGGATGATCAGTGAGATATACCTGCTGGAACGTGTGCTACGGGTGGGTGTCGTTATCGTGACCAGTGAAATGAGATACGGCAGAGCTTTACCTAGCATAGACTTATAGATGACCTGGAGCCAGTGGGTCTGGCGACGAATATGTAGCGAGGGCCAGCCGACTAGAGCATACAGGTCACAGTGGTGGGTGGTATAAGGTGATTTGGTAACAAAACGGATGGCACTGTGATAGACTGCATCCAGTTTGCTAAGTAGAGTGTTGAAGCTATTTTGTAGATGACATCGCCGAAGTCGAGGATTGGTAGGATAGTTCGTTTTACTCGGCTAAGTTTGGCGGCGTGAGTGAAGGAGGCTTTGTTGCGAAATAGAAAGCCGATTCTAGATTTGATTTTGGACTGGAGATGTTTAATATGAGTCTGGAAGGAGAGTTTACAGTCTAGCCAGACACCTAGGAATTTATAGTTGTCCACATATTCTAAGTCGGAACAGTCCAGGGTGGTGATGCTAGTCGGGCGGGTGGGGTGCGGGCAGCAAACGGCTGAAAAGCATGCATTTGGTTTTACTCGCGTTTAAGAGCAGTTGGAGGCCACGGAAGGAGTGTTGTATGGCATTGAAGCTTGTTTGGAGGTTAGTTAGCACAGTGTCCAAGGAAGGGCCAGAAGTATACAGAATGGTGTCATCTGCGTAGAGGTGGATCAGGGAATCGCCCGCAGCAAGAGCGACATCATTGATATATACAGAGAAAAGAGTTGGCCCGAGAATTGAACCCTGTGGTACCCCCATAGAGACTGTCAGAGGTCCGGACAACATGCCCTCCGATATGACACATTGAACTCTGTCTGCAAAGTAGTTGGTGAGCCAGGCGAGGCAGTCATTAGAAAAACCAAGGCTATTGAGTCTGCCGATAAGAATACGATGATTGACAGAGTCGAAAGCCTTGGCCAGGTCGATGAAGACGGCTGCACAGTACCGTCTTTTATCGATGACGGTTATGATATCGTTTAGTACCTTGAGCGTGGCTGAGGTGCACCAGTGACCGGCTCGGAAGACAGATTGCACTCTATGAAGATGGAACGCAACACCCTGCTACAACTCAACTCTCCGTGAAGTGAAAGAGGTATGGACTGTAGGTGTGCGTAAGGATGACAAAAGGCAGAGACTTACCGTTTACTAGCAATTTATTCCTTCACACGGTAATATGGGGAAAAGGGGCTGGACGGAACCAAAGCAAAGAAAGTAAATCTCAAAACCCCCTCTCCTACCTTACCTGCTTACCCAATTTAGCACCACCTGGTTCCTTAACCAAAATACAGGGCAGTGGTCCGTCCAGGTCTTACCTAGTGTGCCTAGACAGTGAATATACTACGGGAATGTGTATGCTCGCGGGCCTCTTGTCTAAGCACTCCCTAGGTGCCTTCCCCTTCCCTCCTGGGAACAAATGAAACAGAATATTAAACAATCCACTTCACAACAAAACTGAGAAAATAACTCAGGCCATTAAAGAAACTCTGACAAAGCAACAAACACAGAACATACCAAAGATGCTACCAACAACAACTAACATAGTACATACCAACGAACAACACGCTATACCCCTCAGCCATCAACCTCCACTCTCAGCAATGATCTCCCTCAATCAATCTCTCCCCTGAACAACAGAACATTGGCTTTTATAGCTTCAGAAGGCATTGGAAATTGGAGGCAGCTGCGTCCTGACGAGGGAGCGGGGTCAGCTCTCCAATTAATCGTGGAGTCAACCAATCAGCTGCTGGGGGATTTCGGGAAGCCATCTCCTGAAACACACTCAAATAAACACACTCAAACAAACTTCAACACAGAAACTGGGGAACATAACAGAAGGTACGGTGGGCATCGAAATGGTCAGTGATATGTTTATTAACTTGGCTTTCGAAGACTTTAGATAGGCAGGGCAGGGTGGGTATAGGTCTGTAACAGTTTGGGTCTAGGGTGTCACCCCCTTTGAAGAGGGGGATGACCGCGGCAGCTTTCCAATCTTTAGGGATCTCGGACGATACGAAAGATAGTTTGAACAGGCTTGTAATAAGGGTTGCAACAATGGCGGCAGATAGTTTTAGAAAGAGAGGGTCCAGATTGTCTAGCCCAGCTGATTTGTACTGGTCCGGGTTTTGCAGCTCTTTCAGAACATCTAATGTCTGGATTTGGGTGAAGGAGAAGCTCGGGAGGCTTGGGCGAGTTGTTGGCTGGGGTTGGAGTAGCCAGGAGGAAGGCATGGCCAGTCGTTGAGAAATGCTTATTGAAATGTTTGATTATCATGGATTTATCAGTGGTGACCGTGTTACCTAGCCTCAGTGGAGTGGGCAGCTGGGAGGAGATGCTCTTGTTCTACATGGACTTTACAGTGTCCCAAAACGTTTTGGAGTTAGAGCTACAGGATGCAAATTTCTGCTTGAAAAAGCTAACCTTTGCTTTCCTGACTGACTGCGTGTATTTGTTCCTGACTTCCCTGAAAAGTTGCATATCGCGGGGACTATTCGATGCTATTGCAGTGTGCAGAATGTTTTTTGTGATGGTCGAGGGCAGTCAGGTCTGGAGTGAACCAAGGTTCTATATCTGTTCTTAGTTCTGCATTTTTTGAACGGGGCATGCTTATCTAAGATGGTGAGGAAATTACTTTTAAAGAATGACCAGGCTTCCTCGACTGACGGGTTGATGTCAATATCCTTCCAAGATACCCGGGCCAGGTCGATTAGAAAGGACTGCTCGCAGAAGTGTTTTAGGGAGCGTTTGACAGTTATCAGGGGTGGTCGTTTGACCTCGGACCCATAGTGGATACAGGCAATGAGGCAGTGATCGCTGAGATCCTGATGGAAAATAGCGGAGGTGTATTTGGAGGGCAAGTTGGTCAGGATAATCTCTATGAGGGTGCCGATGTTAACGGATTTAGGGTTGTACCTGGTGGGTTCCTTGATGATTTGTGTGAGATTGAGGGCATCTAGCTTAGATTGTAGGACTGCCGGGGTGTTAAGCATGTCCCAGTTTAGGTCACCTAACAAAACAATCTCTGAAGCTAGATCGGGGGCAATCAATTCACAAATGGTGTCCAGGGCACAGCTGGGAGCGGAGGGGGTCCATAGCAGGCGGCAACAGGGAGAGACTTATTTCTGGAGAGGTGTTCAAACTGTTTGGGTATAGACCTGGAAAGTATGACAGAACTTTGCAGGCTATCTCTGCAGTAGATTGCAACTCCTCCCCCTTTGGCAGTTCTATCTTGACGGAAAATGTTTTAGCTAGGTATGGAAATCTCAGAATTGTTGGTGGCCTTCCTAAGCCAGGATTCAGACACGGCAAGGACATCAGGGTTGGCGGAGTGTGTTAAAGCAGTGAGTAAAACAAACTTAGGGAGGAGAGTTGTGATGTTGACATGCATGAAACCAAGGCTTTTTCGATCACAGAAGTAAACAAATGAGGGTGCCTGGGGACACGCAGGGCCTGGGTTTACCTCCACATCACCCGAGAAAACAGAGGAGTAGTAGGATGAGGGTACGGCTAAAGGCTATCAAAACTGGTCGCAGACAGGGGTATGGTGGGGTGCGGGTACAGCGGAGGTAAGCCCAGGCACTGAGTGATGATAAGAGAGGTTGTATCTCTGGAAAAGCTGGTTATAATGGGTGAGGTCACCGCATGCGTGGGAGGTGGGACAAAGGAGGTATCAGAGGTATGAAGAGTGGAACTAGGGGCTCCATTGTAAACTAAAACAATGATAACTAACCTAAACAACAGTATGCAAGGTATATTGTCATATGAGAGAGACATACAGCGAGGCATAAAGTAATCACAGGTGTTGATTTGGAGAGCTAGCTTAGACAACAACGGGTGAGACAACAACAGCTAATCAGCTAAAACAACAACAGGTAAAATGGCGATGACTAGGCAGAGAGGGTTGGTTAACTACACACAAAGCCTGAGTTCGCAGCTGGGGCCGACAGATTTAAAAAAATAAAAAATTAAAAAATAAAATTAAAAACAGAATGGAGTACCGTGATTAATGGACAGTCCGGCGGGCATCAGCTATGTAGCCAAGTGATCATAGGGTCCAGGGGGCAGCAATAGATGGAACAGGGAAGCCGCGGAGTAGTCGCTACCACGCTGTCACCCGGGTGACGCAGCGTTTAAAGTTAGTAGCCCGGGGCTAGTAGAAGCGTCTGGATGGAGAATTCATCGGCAGACCTGTCGTGGTGGTGCGGCGGGGCACCGTGTCGACCAAGGATCCAAGCCAGATGGCGAAAGAGGTATTGTAGTTGTAGTAATTTAGTTTTCTATCCGGGAGATGTGCCTGGCTCACGGCTAACCGGCGCTAGCTTTGGTGGAGTAGTGTGTTCTAGCCGTGTTTGGGTGGAGTCCGGGTGAACAACTGAGTAGGCCGGGAGGTGGGCCTCAGGGATAACTTCGGTACTGGGTAACTCGGTGGGTCGCTAGCTAGCTATGAAGATCAGGAGAATGGTCCAGGGATTTCAGCAGTAATCCGGCATTGTAGTGAAGAGACATTCCGTTACTGGTAGGCTGGCGAGTATTATCCAAGCTAAAAAAGGTCTGGTACCTGTGCAGAAAGTAAAGGCCGCTAGCAGTGGCTAAATAGCTTGTAGCTAATTAGCTAATTAGCTTCTGATGGTGGTTCTTGCTATAATGTTTAAAAATAAAAAATAATAGCAGTTCCGCATCACATTGGGTGAGACAGGTTACGGGAAGGTATAATTGAACTAAAATGGAGAGGAGATTGACAATAAAATTGAAATATACACAAAAAAGACAAAACATACAAAAGTACACGAGAGGACGAACAAAACATGTCTGCACTGATACGCCATCTTGGAGAAAAAACTGCCAAAAACACCATCTCTTTATACCCATCTCTCTCTCTTCCTCTATCTATTTCTCTCTCTCTCTCTCACTCTATTATCCCCATCTCTCTCTCTCTGTTTCTCTCTTTGTCCATCTCTTTCTCTCTCTCTCTTTATCCCCATCTCTCCCTCTCTCTCTTTTATCCCAATCTCTCTCTCTATCTTTATCCATCTTTTTATCCATCTCTCTCTCTCTCTTTATCCCCCTCTCTCTCTCTCTTTATCCCCATCTCTCTATCTCTCTTTATCCCCATCTCTCTCTCTCTCTTTCACTCTCTCTCTCTTTATCCCCATCTCTCTCTCTCTCTCTTTATCTCATCTCTCTCTCTCTCTCTTTATCTCATCTCTCTCTCTCTTTCATCTCTCTCTCTCTCTCTCTCTTTCATCTCTCTCTATCTCTTTATCCCCATCTCTCTTTCTTTCTCTCTCTCTTTATCCCCATCTCTCTCTCTCTCTCTTTCATCTCTCTCTCTCTCTTTCTCTCTCTCTATCCCCATATTTTTATCATTTCCCAGGGCACGTCCTGAGGACGATGAGATCAGACCATCTCTCGCCCCTGGGACACACACACAAGCACACACACAAACAGACACACACATACACAGACACACAGACACCACAGGAGGTTGGTGACACATTTATTGTGGAGGATGGGCTCCTGGTAATGGCAAATACATCAAACACACAGTTTGATGCCCTTCCGTTAGCTCCTGTTCCAGACATTATTTAATAGCCATCCTCCCCTCAGTAGCCTCCACTGAAACACACACACACACACACACACACACACACACACACACACACACACACACACACACACACACACACACACTGTTTATTCAGGTATATCCTCTGCTAATAAACGTGTATCCATGTGGTTCATTCATGTGGTTCATCTCTGTCCCTCCTCTTCTACACTCCTCTTATTCAGTAAGAGAGAGAGATATGGGGATAAAATGAGAGATATGGGGATAAAATGAGAGATATGGGGATAAAGAGAGAGAGAGATATGGGGATAAAGAGAGAGATATGATAAAGAGGAGATAAAGATCGGGATGAGAGAGAGAGAGAGAGATATAAAGGAGAGAGAGATAAAAAGAGAGAGATATGGGGATAAAGAGAGAGAGAGATATCGGGATAAAGAGAGAGAGGGGATAAAGAGAGAGAGATGGGGATAAAGAGGGGATAAAGTGAAGAGAGAGAGAGATATGGGGATAAAGAGAGAGATATGGGGATAAAGAGAGAGATGGGGATAAAGAGAGAGATATGGGGATAAAGAGAGAGAGAGATATGGGGATGAAGAGAGAGAGAGAGATATGGGGATAAAGTGAGAGAGAGATAAAGGGAGATATAAAGAGAGAGAGATATGGGGATGAAGAGAGAGAGAGAGATATGGGGATAAAGTATGGGGATGAAGAGAGATATGGGGATAAAGAGATATGGGGTGAAGAGAGAGAGAGAGAGAGAGATATGGGATAAAGAGAGAGAGATATGGGGATAAAGAGAGAGAGATATGGGGATAAAGAGAGAGATATGGGGATAAAGAGAGAGAGAGATATGGGGATAAAGAGAGATGGGGATAAAGAGAGAGAGATATGGGGATAAAGAGAGAGAGAGATGGGGATAAAGAGAGAGAGATATGGGGATAAAGTGAGAGAGAGATATGGGGATAAAGAGAGAGAGAGATATGGGGATAAAGAGAGAGAGATGGGGATAAAGAGAGAGATAAGGGGATAAAGAGAGAGATATGGGGATAAAGAGAGAGAGATGGGATGGGAGATATGGGGAAAGAGAGAGATATGGGGATAAAGAAGAGAGATATGGGGATGAAAGAGAGATATGGGGATAAAGAGAGAGATGGGGATGGGATAAAAAGAGAGAGATATGGGGATGAAGAGAGAGAGAGATATGGGGATAAAGAGATAAAGATATGGGGAGAAAGATGAAGAGAGAGAGAGATATGTGGATAAAGAGAGAGAGGGGATAAAGCTATGGGGATAAAGAGAGAGATATGGGAGATGAAGAGAGAGAGAGATATGGGGATAAAGAGAGAGATATAAAGAGAGATAAGAGAGAGAGAGAGAGGGATATGGGGATAAAGAGAGAGAGATATGAGACAGATATGGATAAAGAGAGAGATATGGGGATAAAGAGAGAGAGATATGGGGATAAAGAGAGAGATATGGGAGAAGAGAGATATGGGGATAAAGAGAGAGAGATATGGGGATAAAGAGACAGAGAGATATGGGGATAAAGAGAGAGAGATATGGGGATAAAGAGAGAGATATGGGATAAAGAGAGAGAGATATGGGGATAAAGAGAGAGAGAGATATGGGGATAAAGAGAGACATATGGGGATGAAGAGAGAGAGATATGGGGATGAAGAGAGAGAGAGATATGGGGATAAAGAGAGAGAGGGATATGGGGATAAAGCGAGAGAGAGATATGGGGATTAAGAGAGAGAGATATGGGGTGAAGAGAGACAGAGATATGGGATAAAGAGAGAGAGAGATATGGGGATGAAGAGAGAGATATGGGGATGAAGAGAGAGCTATGGGATAAAGAGAGAGATATGGGGATAAAGAGGGAGATATGGGGTGAAGAGAGAGAGATATGGGGATAAAGAGACAGAGAGATATGGGGATAAAGAGAGAGATATGGGGATAAAGAGAGAGAGATGGGGTGAAGAGAGAGAGGGATATGGGGATAAATAGAGAGAGAGAGATATGGGGATAAAGAGACAGATATGGGGATAAAGAGAGAGCTATGGGATAAAGAGAGAGAGAGATATGGGGATAAAGAGAGAGAGAGATATGGGAATAAAGAGAGAGAGAGAGAGAGAGAGGGCAGCCGAGCGGAAATGGAGGAAAACTCGCCTCCCTGCGGACCTGGCATCCTTTCACTCCCTCCTCTCTACATTTTCCTCCTCTGTCTCTGCTGCTAAAGCCACTTTCTACCACTCTAAATTCCAAGCATCTGCCTCTAACCCTAGGAAGCTCTTTGCCACCTTCTCCTCCCTCTTGAATCCTCATCCCCCCCCCCCCTCCTCCCTCTCTGCAGATGACTTCGTCAACCATTTTGAAAAGAAGGTCGACGACATCCGATCCTCATTTGCTAAGTCAAACGACACCGCTGGTTCTGCTCACACTGCCCTACCCTGTGCTCTGACCTCTTTCTCCCCTCTCTCTCCAGATGACATCTCGCGTCTTGTGACGGCCGGCCGCCCAACAACCTGCCCGCTTGACCCTATCCCCTCCTCTCTTCTCCAGACCATCTCCGGTGACCTTCTCCCTTACCTCACCTCGCTCATCAACTCATCCCTGACCGCTGGCTACGTCCCTCCCGTCTTCAAGAGAGCG
Source organism: Oncorhynchus nerka (assembly GCF_034236695.1). Classification (NCBI taxonomy): domain Eukaryota; kingdom Metazoa; phylum Chordata; class Actinopteri; order Salmoniformes; family Salmonidae; genus Oncorhynchus; species Oncorhynchus nerka. The sequence continues at coordinate 9,011,478 of NC_088408.1, read as the reverse complement.
AGAGTTGCACCCCTTCTGAAAAAAACCTACACTCGATCCCTCCGATGTCAACAACTACAGACCAGTATCCCTTCTTTCTTTTCTCTCCAAAACTCTTGAACGTGCCGTCCTTGGCCAGCTCTCCCGCTATCTCTCTCAGAATGACCTTCTTGATCCAAATCAGTCAGGTTTCAAGACTAGTCATTCAACTGAGACTGCTCTTCTCTGTATCACGGAGGCGCTCCGCACTGCTAAAGCTAACTCTCTCTCCTCTGCTCTCATCCTTCTAGACCTATCGGCTGCCTTCGATACTGTGAACCATCAGATCCTCCTCTCCACCCTCTCCGAGTTGGGCATCTCCGGCGCGGCCCACGCTTGGATTGCGTCCTACCTGACAGGTCGCTCCTACCAGGTGGCGTGGCGAGAATCCGTCTCCTCACCACGTGCTCTCACCACTGGTGTCCCCCAGGGCTCTGTTCTAGGCCCTCTCCTATTCTCGCTATACACCAAGTCACTTGGCTCTGTCATAACCTCACATGGTCTCTCCTATCATTGCTATGCAGACGACACACAATTAATCTTCTCCTTTCCCCCTTCTGACGACCAGGTGGCGAATCGCATCTCTGCATGTCTGGCAGACATATCAGTGTGGATGACGGACCATCACCTCAAGCTGAACCTCGGCAAGACGGAGCTGCTCTTCCTCCCGGGGAAGGACTGCCCGTTCCATGATCTCGCCATCACGGTGGACAACTCCATTGTGTCCTCGTCCCAGAGCGTTAAGAACCTTGGCGTGATCCTGGACAACACCCTGTCGTTCTCAAATAACATCAAGGCGGTGGCCCGTTCCTGTAGGTTCATGCTCTACAACATCCGCAGAGTACGACCCTGCCTCACACAGGAAGCGGCGCAGGTCCTAATCCAGGCACTTGTCATCTCCCGTCTGGATTACTGCAACTCGCTGTTGGCTGGGCTCCCTGCCTGTGCCATTAAACCCCTACAACTCATCCAGAACGCCGCAGCCCGTCTGGTGTTCAACCTTCCCAAGTTCTCTCACATCACCCCGCTCCTCCGCTCTCTCCACTGGCTTCCAGTTGAAGCTCGCATCCGCTACAAGACCATGGTGCTTGCCTACGGAGCTGTGAGGGGAACGGCACCTCAGTACCTCCAGGCTCTGATCAGGCCCTACACCCAAACAAGGGCACTGCGTTCATCCACCTCTGGCCTGCTCGCCTCCCTACCACTGAGGAAGTACAGTTCCCGCTCAGCCCAGTCAAAACTGTTCGCTGCTCTGGCCCCCCAATGGTGGAACAAACTCCCTCACGACGCCAGGACAGTGGAGTCAATCACCACCTTCCGGAGACACCTGAAACCCCACCTCTTTAAGGAATACCTAGGATAGGATAAAGTAATCCTTCTCATCCCCCCCTTAAAAGACCTAGATGCACTATTGTAAAGTGGCTGTTCCACTGGATGTCATAAGGTGAAAGCACCAATTTGTAAGTCGCTCTGGATAAGAGCGTCTGCTAAATGACTTAAATGTAAATGTAAATGGATAAAGAGAGAAAGAGATATGGGAATAAAGAGAGAGAGAGAGAGATGGGGATAAAGAGAGAGAGAGATATGGGGATAAAGAGAGAGAGAGATATGGGAATAAAGAGAGAGATATGGGGGATAAAGAGAGAGATATGGGAATAAAGAGAGAGAGATATGGGGATAAAGAGAGAGATATGGGAATAAAGAGAGAGAGATATGGGGATAAAGAGAGAGCTATGGGATAAAGAGAGAGAGATGGGGATAAAGAGAGAGATATGGGGATAACGAGAGAGAGAGATATGGGGATAAAGAGAGAGATATGGGGATAAAGTGAGAGATATGGGGATAAAGAGAGAGACAGCTATGGGATAAAGAGAGAGAGAGAGATGGGGATAAAGTGAAAGATATGGGGATAAAGTGAGAGAGAGATATGGGGAAAAAGAGAGAGAGATGGGGATAAAGTGAGAGATATGGGGATAAAGTGAGAGAGAGCTATGGGATAAAGAGAGAGAGAGATGGGGATAAAGTGAGAGATATGGGGATAACGAGAGAGAGAGATATGGGGATAAAGAGAGAGAGCGCTATGGGATAAAGAGAGAGAGAGAGATGGGGATAAAGTGAGAGATATTGGGATAAAGTGAGAGAGATATGGGGAAAAAGAGAGAGATGGGGATAGAGAGAGAGAGAGAGATAGGGATAAAGAGAGAGAGACAATGAATAGAGCGAGAGAGAGAGATGGGGATAAAATGTGAGAGAGAGAGAGAGAGAGAGAAGGGGATAAAGAGAGAGAGACAATGAATTGAGCGAGAGAGAGAGAGATGGGGATAAAGTGAGAGAGAGAGAGAGAGAGAGAGATGAGAGAGAGATGGGGATAAAGTGAGAGAGAGAGAGAGAGAGAGAGAGAGAGAGAGAGAGAAAGAGATGGGGATTAAGTGAGAGAGACAGAGAGACAATTAATAGAAGGATCAGAACCTTCACCCAACTCTGCTTCTTTAGAATGAGCAGAGTTAAACGCCTCTCCACTATTTGACCTAGATATTTTGTGTGTATATATTTATAAGTTGGAAAAGAGTGCCGTTTTTAAATGTATGTACTTCTGTCCTGTTTTTGTCTATTAATGTCCTGTATTATTTCATGTTTCATGTTCTGTGTGCACCCCAGAAAGAGTAGCTGCTGCAATTACAACAGCTACTTGGGAACCTAGTAAAAATACCAAATAGCAGAAAACATGTACTTTATCTGTCTGCAATGGTTGCTCAATGGTTACAGACAACGTAGGTGTTCTTGGCAGGTTGGAGAGAGTAGCTTATGATATCTGCCAACAACACTATAGTGGTGATGCCAATAACACAGGCGTTTTGATGTCGGCATGCTCCACTGTATTGGGAAAGAGAGGAACATGCAGAGAAAAAGAGAGAGAGAGGATAGGGCGGAGGGGAGAAAGAGAGACACAGAGAGAGAGGGAGAGAGAGGATAGGGGGAAGGGAGAAAGAGAGAGAGGGAGAGAGAGAGAGAGACAGAGAGAGAGGGAGAGAGACAGAGAGAGAGGGAGAGAGAGAAAGAAAAAGAGAAAGAGAGAGAGAGAGGATAGGGGGGAGGGGAGACAGAGAGAGACAGAGAATGTGAGAGAGAGGCTGACAGACATAGAGAGGGGATAGGGGGAGGGGAGAAAGAGAGAGACAGAGAGAGAGAGAGAGAGATAGAGAGAGAGGATAAGTGGGAGTGGAGAAAGAGAGAGACAGAGAGAGAGAGATAGAGAGAGGGGATAAGTGGGAGTGGAGAAAGAGAGAGACAGAGAGAGAGAGAGAGGGGGGGAAGAGAGACAGAGAGAGAGGGAGAGAAAAAGAGAAAGAGAGAGAGAGAGGATAAGTGGGAGTGGAGAAAGAGAGAGACAGAGAGAGAGAGAGAGAGAGAGGGGGCGGGGAGAAGAGAGACAGAGAGAGAGGGAGAGAAAAAGAGAAAGAGAGAGAGAGAGGATAGGGGAGGGGAGACAGAGAGAGACAGAGAGAGAGGGAGAGAGAGAGAGAGACAGAGAGAGAGGGAGAGAGAGAGAGAGGATAGGGGGAGGGGAGAAAGAGAGGGACAGAGAGAGAGGGAGAGAGAGAGAGACAGAGAGAGAGGGAGAGAGACAGAGAGAAGGGAGAGAGAGAGAAAGAAAAAGCGAAAGAGAGAGAAAGAGGATAGGGGAGGAGAGACAGAGAGAGACAGAGAATGTGAGAGAGAGACTGACAGACATAGAGAGGGGATAGGGGGAGGGAGAAAGAGAGAGAGACAGAGAGAGAGAGATAGAGAGAGGGATAAGTGGGAGTGGAGAAAGAGAGAGAGAGAGAGAGGATAGGGGGAGGGGAGAAAGAGAGAGACAGAGAGAGAGAGAGATAGAGAGAGAGGATAAGTGGGAGAAAGAAGAGAGAGAGAGAGAGAGAGAGAGAGAGGGGGAGAAGAGAGACAGAGAGAGAGGGAGAGAAAAAGAGAAAGAGAGAGAGAGAGGATAGGGGAGGGGAGACAGAGAGAGAGAGAGAGAGAGAAAGACAGAGGAGGGAGAGGAAGAGAGAAAGAGAAAGCTATGGAGAGAGTTAGAGAGAGAGAGAGAGAATATCCAAGGCCTGAGGTCATCTGCCTTTGGCCTAAAAAGCAGGAACCCAGAACTCACCAAAGAAATCGGTAATACAGACATTATCATCTTGCAAGAAACCTAGTATAGAGGAGACGGGCCCACTGGTTGCCCTCTAGGTTATAGAGAGCTGGTAGTCCCATCCACCAAACTACCAGGTGTGAAACAGGGAAGGGACTCAGGGGGTATGCTAATTTGATACAGAGCAGACCTAACCCACTCCATTAAATGAATCAAAGCAGGAACATTTTACAATTGGCTAGAAATTCAAAAGGAAATGATCTTCACAGAGAAAAAAGTTCTCCTGTGTGCTACCTATATCCCCCCCACTAGAATCCCCATACTTTAATGAAGACAGCTTCTCTATCCTAGAGGGGGAAATCAATAATTTCCAGGCCCAGGGACATGTACTAGTCTGTGGTGACCTAAACCCCAGAACAGGACAAGAACCTGACACCCTCAGCACACAGGGGGACAAAAACTTGCCTGCAGGTGACAGTATTCCCTCCCACATATGCTTCCCTAGGCACAACTATGACAACATAACCAACAAAAACGGGTCACAACTCCTGCAGCTCTGTCGCACGCTGGGTATGTACATAGTCAATGGTAGGCTTTGAGGAGACTCCTATGGTAGGTACACCTATAGCTCATCTCTTGGCAGTAGTATCATACCACAGCAAAATCACAGTCTACTTGAACAGAGCAATACTCAATCATGTGGCATCAAAGCCAATGGAACTGAGTAACATTAAGAAATGCTATAGATGGAAGGAATGCAGTTTGGAAACCTACCAAAAAACAATTAGGCAACAACAAATTCTATCCCTTTTAGACAATTTCCTGGGTAAAATGTTCCAATGTAATAGTGAAGGTGTAAACTTGGCAGTAGAAAATCTTAACAGTATATTTGACCTCTCAGCTTCCCTATCAAATCTAAAAAATCTCAAATAGCAAACCGAAGAAAATGAACAACAATGACAGATGGTTTGATGAATAATGCCAAAATCTAAGAAAGAAATTGAGAAACCTGTCCAACCAAAAACATAGAGACCCAGAAAATCTGAGTCTACGCCTTCACTATGGTGAATCACTAAAACAATAAAGAAATACACTACGGAAAAAGAAGGAACAGCACGTCAGAAATCGGCTCAATGTAATTGAAGAATCCATAGACTCTAACCACTTCTTGGAAAATTGGAAAACACTAAACAAACAACAACACGAATAATTATCTATCCAAAATGGAGATGTATGGGTAAACCACTTCTCCAATCTTTTTGGCTCTATAACAAAGAATAAAGAGCAAAAACATATACATGATTAAATACAGATCTTAGAATCAACTATTAAAGACTACCAGAACCCCTGGATTCTCCAATTACATTGAATGAGTTACAGGACAAAATAAAAACCCTCCAACGCAAAAAGGCCTGTGGTGTTGATGGTATCCTCAATGAAATGATCAAATATACAGACAACAAATTCCAATTGGCTATACTAAAACTATTTAATATCACCCTTAGCTCTGGCATTTCCCCAATATTTGTAACGAGGGACTGATCACCCCAATCCACAAAAGTGGAGACAAATTTGACCGCAATAACTACCATGGGATATGCGTCAACAGCAACCTTGAGAACAACCTCTGCATTATCATTAACAGCAGACTCGTACATTTCCTCAATGAAAACAATATACTGAGCAAATGTCAAATTGGATTTTTACCAAATCACCCTGCACACCCTAATTGACAACCAGACGAACCAAAACAAAGGCAAAGTCTTCTCATGCTTTGTTGATTTCAAAAAAGCCTTCGACTCAATTTGGCATGAGGATCTGCTATACAAATAGATGGAAAGTGGTGTTGGGGGTAAAACATATGACATTATAAAATCCATGTACACAAACAACAAGTGTGCAGTTAAAATTGGCAAATAACACACACATTTCTTCCCATAGGGCCGTGGGGTGAGACAAGGATGCAGCTTAAGCCCCACCCTCTTCAACATACTGTATATGTCAACGAATTGGCACGGGCACTAGAAAAGTCTGCAGCACCCGGCCTCACCCTACTAGAATCTGAAGTCACTGTCTACTGTTGATGATCTGGTGCTTCTGTCACCAACCAAGAGGGCCTACAGCAGCACCTAGATCTTATGCACAGATTCTGTCAGACCTGGGCCCTGACAGTAAATCTTAGTAAGACCAAAATAATGGTGTCCCAAAAAAGGTCCAGTCGCCAGGACCACAAATACAAATTCAATCTAGACACCATTGCCATAGAGCACACAAAAAAACAAAACATACCTTGGCCTAAACATCAGCGCCACAGGTAACTTCCACAAAGCTGTGAACGATCTGAGAGACAAGGCAAGAAGGGCATTCTATGCCATCAAAAGCAACATAAAATTCAACATACCAATTAGGATCTGGCTAAAAATACTTGAATCAGTCATAGAGCCCATTGCCCTTTATGGTTGTGAGGCCTGGGGTCCGCTCACCAACTAAGACTTCACAAAATAGGACAAACACCAAATTGGGACTCTGCGCGCAGAATTCTGCAAAAATATCCTCTGTGTACAACGTAAAACACCAAATAATGCATGCAGAGCAGAATTAGGCCGATACACACTAATTATCAAAATCCAGAAAAGAGCCGTTAAATTCTATAACCACCTAAAAGGAAGCGATTCCCAAACCTTCCATAACAAAGCCATCACCTACAGAGAGATGAACCTGGAGAAGAGTCCCCTAAGCCAGCTGGTCCTGGGGCTCTGTGTACAAATACAAACACACCCCACAGAGCCCCAGGACAGCAGCACAATTAGACCCAACCAAATCATGAGAAAACAAAAAGATAATTACTTGACACATTGGAAAGAATTAACAAAAAAACAGAGCAAACAAGAATGCTATTTGGCCCTACACAGAGAGTACACAGCGGCAGAATACCTGACCACTGTGACTGACCCAACATTAAGGAAAGCTTTGACTATGTACAGACTCAGTGAGCATAGCCTTGCCATTGAGAAAGGCCGCCGTAGGCAGACATGGCTCTCAAGAGAAGACAGGCTATGTGCTCACTGCCCACAAAATGAGCTGGAAACTGAGCTGCACTTCCTAACCTCCTGCCAAATGTATGACCATATTAGAGAGACATATTTCCCTCAGATTACACAGATCCACAAAGAATTCGAAAACAAATCCAATTTTGATAAAATCCCATATCTACTGGGTGAAATTCCACAGTGTGCCATCACAGCAGCAATATTTGTGACCTGTAGCCGCAAGAAAAGGGCAACCAGTGAAGAACACACACCATTGTAAATACAACCCATATTTATGCTTATTTATTTTATCTTGTGTCCTTTAACCATTTGTAAATTGTTAAAACACTGTATACATATATATATATATATATATATAAATATGACATTTGTAATGTCTTTATTGTTTTGAAACTTCTGTATGTTTAATGTTTACTGTTAATTTTTATTTTTATTTCACTTTATATATTATCTACCTCACTTGCTTTGGCAATGTGTTCCAAGATGGCGTAGCAGTCGGACGTTTGTCTTGTCCCGTCCTGTATAGTGTAAATATAGTTTTTCCTCGTTTTTTTTCTGTATATATTTCGTACATATTTTAATCTCACTTTCCAACTACAGGCTGAATATACTCTCCTGCAACCCGCATCACCCAATGTGGTACGGATCTGCTTTTTCTATACTTTAGAATCGGAACCCTCATCAGAAGCTAGCCAGCTAACTAGCTACTAGCTAGTAGCTAGCCACTGCTAGCGGTCTTCAACGCTAACTAGGACACCAGCGCGACATCTACCCAAAGCATATCAGACGGCTTTTTCTCTACCACATCTCCGGATTCCTACCGCAAGCTCTGAACCTTTACACCGGATCATCGCAACTAGCTAGCTGCAATCCGAGTGGCTACTCCTGGCTAACGTCTCTGTCCCAGAGCAAGCACCAGTTAGCCTGGAGCTAGCCTCGAGCTAAGCCCATCTCCCGACTAGCCGAAGAGGTCCAACAATACCTATTTTGCCAATTGGCCTGGACCCTCTACTGCCGACACGGAGCCCCGCCGATCCATCACGACTGGTCCGCCGACATAATCGTCCGAGGGGGTTTCAACAGGCTTTTCCGCTGCGACATCGCCAAAGATCCATCTGCTGGCCAAGGCCCGCGAGCTTTCTGAATCGCTGTATCTCCAGCTCACCGCATGAAGAGGAATAAACAGACTCATCCCATCGCGACGTCCCCCAAAGGTTAACTCTCTAGCCCTCGCTATCTCCCTGCTTGCTAATTCGGCCTGCTAACGGCTAGCTTGTCAAGCTCCGGTCCGCTAACTGCTACCTTGTCTAGCTCGGGCCTACGAACTGTTAGCTTGTTAGCACAGGCCTGCTAACCATCTGAACCACCGCATCCCAATCACTCTCTGACCCCATTTACTTTCTATCTCTTTTTGATTTTTAATTTGTTTATACCTTCCGGAAACCTGCCTCACCCAATGTGATACGGAATCGCTATTACTTTTACTGTTATTTTTATTTTTATGACACACTCAAGAACCTCCAGACGCTAACCAGCTAACTAGCTACAAGCTATTTAGTCATTGTTAGTTTTTTAAAAACCTGGATAACACTCGCCAGCCCAGCCTCCCTGCCCATCCACCGCTGCCCCCTGGACACTGATCTCTTGGCTACATAGCTGACGCACGCTGGACTGTCCATTAATCACGGTACTCCTTTCTGCTTGTTTGTCTTACCTGTCGGCCCCGTTGCCTAGTCAACGCCATTTTACCTGCTGTTTGTTGTGCTAGCGGATTAGCCTCGCCTACTGTTTTTAGCTAGCTTTCCAAATTCAACACCTGTGATTACTGTATGCCTCGCTGTATGTCTCTCTCAGATGTCAATATGCCTTGTATACTGTTGTTCAGGTTAGTTATCATTGTTTTAGTTCACAATGGAGCCCCTAGACCCATTCTGCATACCCCTGTTACCTCCTTTGTCCCACCTCCCACACATGCGGTGACCTCACCCATTACAACCAGCATGTCCAGAGATACAACCTCTCTCATCATCACCCAGTGCCTGGGCCTACCTCCGCTGTACCCGCACCCCACCATACCCCTGTCTGCGCATTATGCCCTGAATATATTCTACCATGCCCAGAAACCTGCTCCTCTTATCCTCTGCCCCCAACGCTCTAGGCGACCAGTTTTGATGGCCTTTAGCCGCACCCTCATACTACTCCTTCTCTGTTCCGCGGGTGATGTGGAGGTAAACCCAGGCCCTGCATGTCCCCAGGTACCCTCATTTGTTGACTTCTGTGATCGAAAAAGCCTTGGTTTCATGCATGTCAACATCAGAAGCCTCCTCCCCAAGTTTGTTTTACTCACTGCTTTAGCACACTCTGCTAACCCTGATGTCCTTGCCGTGTCTGAATCCTGGCTCAGGAAGGCCACCAAAAATTCAGAGATTTCCATACCCAACTATAACATCTTCCGTCAAGATAGAACTGCCAAAGGGGGCGGAGTTGCAGTCTACTGCAGAGATAGCCTGCAAAGTAATGTCATACTTTCCAGGTCCATACCCAAACAGTTCGAACTACTAATTTTGAAAATTACCCTCTCCAGAAATAAGTCTCTCACTGTTGCCGCCTGCTACCGACCACCCTCAGCTCCCAGCTGTGCCCTGGACACCATTTGTGAATTGATCGCCCCCATCTAGCTTCAGAGTTTGTTCTGTTAGGTGACCTAAACTGGGATATGCTTAACACCCCGGCAGTCCTACAATGTAAGCTAGATGCCCTCAATCTCACTCAAATCATCAAGGAACCCACCAGGTACAACCCTAACTCTGTAAACAAGGGCACCCTCATAGACGTCATCCTGACCAACTGGCCCTCCAAATACACCTCCGCTGTCTTCAACCAGGATCTCAGCGATCACTGCCTCATTGCCTGTATCCGCCACGGAGCCGCAGTCAAACGACCACCCCTCATCACTGTCAAACGCTCCCTAAAACACTTCTGTGAGCAGGCCTTTCTAATCGACCTGGCCCGGGTATCCTGGAAGGACATTGACCTCATCCCGTCAGTTGAGGATGCCTGGTCATTCTTTAAAAGTAACTTCCTCACCATTTTAGATAAGCATGCTCCGTTCAAAAAATGCAGAACCAAGAACAGATACAGCCCTTGGTTCACTCCAGACCTGACTGCACACGACCAGCACAAAAACATCCTGTGGCGGACTGCAATAGCATCGAATAGCCCCCGTGATATGCAACTGTTCAGGGAAGTCAGGAACCAATACACGCAGTCAGTCAGGAAAGCCAAGGCCAGCTTCTTCAGGCAGAAGTTTGCATCCTGTAGCTCCAACTCCAAAACGTTCTGGGACACTGTGAAGTCCATGGAGAACAAGAGCACCTCCTCCCAGCTGCCCACTGCACTGAGGCTAGGTAACACGGTCTCCACCGATAAATCCACAATTATCGAAAGCTTCAATAAGCACTTCTCAACGGCTGGCCATGCCTTCCGCCTGGCTACTCCAACCTCGGCCAACAGCTCCACCCCCCCCCGCAGCTCCTCGCCCAAGCCTCTCCAGGTTCTCCTTTACCCAAATCCAGATAGCAGATGTTCTGAAAGAGCTGCAAAACCTAGACCCATACAAATCAGCTGGGCTTGACAATCTGGACCCTCTATTTCTGAAACTATCTGCCGCCATTGTCGCAACCCATATTACCAGCCTGTTCAACCTCTCTTTCATATCGTCTGAGATCCCCAAGGATTGAAAGCTGCAGCAGTCATCCCCCTCTTCAAAGGGGAGACACCCTGGACCCAAACTGCTATAGATCTATATCCATCCTGCCCTGCCTATCTAAGGTCTTCGAAAGCCAAGTCAACAAACAGGTCACTGACCATCTCGAATCCCACCGCACCTTCTCCGCTGTGCAATCTGGTTTCCGAGCCGGTCACGGGTGCACCTCAGCCACGCTCAAGGTACTAAACGATATCATAACCGCCATCGATAAAAGACAGTACTGTGCAGCCGTCTTCATCGACCTCGCCAAGGCTTTCGACTCTGTCAATCACCATATTCTTATTGGCAGACTCAATAGCCTCGGTTTCTCGGATGACTGCCTTGCCTGGTTCACCAATTACTTTGCAGACAGAGTTCAGTGTGTCAAATCGGAGGGCATGCTGTCCGGTCCTCTGGCAGTCTCTATGGGGGTGCCACAGGGTTCAATTCTCGGGCCGACTCTTTTCTCTGTATATATCAATGATGTTGCTCTTGCTGCTGGCGATTCCCTGATCCACCTCTATGCAGACGACACCAATCTATATACTTTCGGCCCGTCATTGGACACTGTGCTATCTAACCTCAAAACGAGCTTCAATGCCATACAGCACTCCTTCCGTGGCCTCCAACTGCTCTTAAACGCGAGTAAAACCAAATTCATGCTTTTCAACCGATCGCTGCCTGCACCCGCATGCCCGACTAGCATCACCACCCTGGATGGTTCCGACCTTGAATATGTGGACATCTATAAGTACCTAGGTGTCTGGCTAGACTGCAAACTCTCCTTCCAGACTCACATCAAACATCTCCAATCGAAAATCAAATCAAGAGTCGGCTTTCTATTCCGCAACAAAGCCTCCTTCACCCACGCCGCCAAGCTTACCCTAGTAAAACTGACTATCCTACCGATCCTCGACTTCGGCGATGTCATCTACAAAATGGCTTCCAACACTCTACTCAGCAAACTGGATGCAGTCTATCACAGTGCCATCCGTTTTGTCACCAAAGCACCTTATACCACCCACCACTGCGACTTGTATGCTCTAGTCGGCTGGCCCTCGCTACATATTCGTCACCAGACCCACTGGCTCCAGGTCATCTACAAGTCCATGCTAGGTAAAGCTCCGCCTTATCTCAGTTCACTGGTCACGATGGCAACACCCATCCGTAGCACGCGCTCCAGCAGGTGTATCTCACTGATCATCCCTAAAGCCAACACCTCATTTGGCCGCCTTTCGTTCCAGTACTCTGCTGCCTGTGACTGGAACGAACTGCAAAAATCGCTGAAGTTGGAGACTTTTATCTCCCTCACCAACTTCAAACATCAGCTATCCGAGCAGCTAACCGATCGCTGCAGCTGTACATAGTCTATTGGTAAATAGCCCACCCATTTTCACCTACCTCATTCCCATACTGTTTTTATACTGTTTTTTTTAATTTTATTTATTTACTTTTCTGCTCTTTTGCACACCAATATCTCTACCTGTACATGACCATCTGATCATTTATCACTCCAGTGTTAATCTGCAAAATTGTATTATTTGCCTACCTCCTCATGCCTTTTGCACACATTGTATATAGACTGCCCATTTTTTTCTACTGTGTTATTGACTTGTTAATTGTTTACTCCATGTGTAACTCTGTGTTGTCTGTTCACACTGCTATGCTTTATCTTGGCCAGGTCGCAGTTGCAAATGAGAACTTGTTCTCAACTAGCCTACCTGGTTAAATAAAGGTGAAATAAATAAAAAATAAATAAAAAATGTTAACATCTGTTTCCCATGCCAATAAAGCCCTTGAATTAAATTGAAATGAATTGAATTGAATTTAATTGAATTGAATTGAATTGAATTGAATTGAGAGAGAGAGAGAGAGAGAGAGAGAGAGAGAGAGAGAGAGAGAGAGAGAGATGAGATGGAAGGATGCAGGCCAGTGATAGTGCTGCTCTAATTAATAGGTTATAAAAGCAGATGGAGGATGCGGGATGTCAGTGTCATTACACACACACACACACACACACACACACACACACACACACACACACACACACACACACACACACACACACACACACACACACACACACACACACACACACACACACACACATCCCATCCCCACCAGGCCTGTCCATTAGAGATAACAGACTGGGTGGTAGAGGAGCCCGTTTGTTATTGGGCTTGTGACCCACTAAGTGACTGGTGGCAGCCTATGTAGCCTGTTTTCACTTTGTCACTGTGGTGTGTTGTGTTTAGATTGATGAGATGTTTTATTTATGTAACCCTTGTGTGGTCGTAAGGGTAAAAAATGACCCACCACTATGTTTAACAGCAGAGAACACCCCCTAAATGGGGGTTTTTCGACTTGAATTACTTTTCCTAGAGTGACTCCAACATTAGAAAAAGTAAAACATCGCCTTTGTTCATATGTCCATGAAAGTTGTACACCACCAGGGTCCAATGATTTTCTTAGGGTCATTTTTTGACCAGGCAGTTATAAAATAATTTACACACCACAAAGACACACGCACACGCACACCAATATGGTTGTAGAAGTGGTGAGGTTTTGGTTTTTGTGATGTGTGGTGTTTTGTATCGTGGGGTAGAGGTCAAGGTGAGGTCAAGGTGAGTATGATACATGTATGCAGTACCGGATATATTTTGATGTTTTATTTTAAGGGGAGTGGGGTGCGTGAGGTTTTATTGAAATTAGAATGTTACATTAAAGAAAGACAACGTTTATCTCTCTCTCTCTCTCTCTCTTGCATTGCATGCTGGGATTTTGTTTTGAGTTTGAGTGTTTGGTTTGGAGGGCTCTATCCTAGCTAACTTTCTTGATTATTTTCATTACATGCTATTTTCTATGGTGGAGGGTTAATGCAATATTTGTTTTAGCGGTATCCACAGTTTATTCAAAGTTAGGGTGGAGGACAGAGTAACTTTCCTGGTGTTTGGAAGGTGTGGTGTGCGCAATGGTTCCTCAGCCTAGCGCAGAGGAGACGCTGTCAATACGGCATGGATTCAGGTGTGTTCCTGAGAATGGAGTTAAGGTGGAGGAGGTTCTGCTCGCGGTCGGTGAACAGGTTGGAGCTGAATTTATACATTCTGCTTCTAGAATGAACAAAGCTGTGGTTGTGTTCATGAAAAGAGCAAATTTGGTTGGTAGGCTAATTGCTAGTGGAATTTTGTAAGGGGTGTGTTGGTGTCAATTTCACCTCTCTCTACCCCTTTCGACAAAAGTGGTAGTTGCAAATTTGCCTAAGTTTATTATGGATGACCAAATCAGGAAAAAGCTGAGTCGTTTTGGTAAGTTTGCTAGCGGTTTTCGTGTACTGTCAGCAGGCTTTCAGGCAGATGCCGTTAAGCATGTTGTTTCGTTCCGGAGGCAAGTGTTTATGTTTCTGATTAACAATGAGCAACAGCTAAATGTTCATTTTAAAGTGAGCGCCAGCGGGAGAAATCGAGATCAAAGTGCAGGTGGTAAGGATATGCAGACAGCAAAGCTGGGCCTAGTCATGCCAGGGATGGTGGTGTAGATGAGGCTGTGTCTAGTCAGGCTAGAGATGGTGGGGTAGTGGAGGCTGGGTCTAGTCAGGCTAGAGATGGTGGTGTAGATGAGGCTGGGCCTCATCAGGCTAGAGATGGTGGGGTAGTGGAGGCTGGGTCTAGTCAGGCTAGAGATGGTGGGATAGCTGAGGCTGGGTCTAGTCAGGCTAGAGATGGTGGGATAGTGGAGGCTGGGTCTAGTCAGGCTATGAATGGTGGGATAGCTGAGGCTGGGTCTAGTCAGGCTATGAATGGTGGTGTAGTGGAGGCTGTGTCTAGTCAGGCTATGAATGGTGGTGTAGCGGAGGCTGGGTCTAGTCAGGCTATGAATGGTGGTGTAGCTGAGGCTGGGTCTAGTCAGGCTAGAGATGGTGGTGTAGTTGAGGCTGGGTCTAGTCAGGCTAGAGATGGTGGGGTAGCTGAGGCTGGGTCTAGTCAGGCTAGAGATGGTGGGGTAGTGGAAGCTGGGTCTAGTCAGGCTAGAAATGGTGGTGTAGCGGAGGCTGGGTCTAGTCATGCTATTATGGAGGGTGGTGTAGATGAGGCTGGGTCTAGTCAGGTTATCCTAGTGGATGAGGAGAGTATAGTGGGGAAGTGTAAGAGACTAGGGGGGAGGAGGAGGGTGATGTAGGTGATGCTGGGTCTAGTCAGGTTATTCTAGTGGATGAGGAGAGTATAGTGGGGAAGTGTAAGAGACTAGAGGGGAGGAGGAGGGTGATGTAGATGAGGCTGGGTCTAGTCAGGTTATCCTACTGGATGAGGAGAGTATAGTGGGGAAGTGTAAGAGACTAGGGGGGAGGAGGAGGGTGGTGTAGATGATGCTGGGTCTAGTCAGGTTATACTAGTGGATGAGGAGAGTATAGTGGGGAACTGTAAGAGACTAGGGGGGAAGGAGGAGGGTGGTGTAGATGATGCTGGGTCTAGTCATGCTATGGAGGGTGGTGTAGATGATGCTGGGTCTAGTCAGGTTATTCTAGTAGATGATGAGAGTATAGTGGGCAAGTGTAAGCGACTAGAGGGGAGGAGGAGGAGGGTGTCAAGCGGAAAAGGAAAAAGGGTGGGGTCAAAGGCACCATGGAAACATTGCCTGTTGCTGTGGGTGATGCCCTGACCAGAGACAAAGGGCAGGTGGTCAGGCTGGGAGATACAGATGAGGAGGAAAGTGAGTGTGAGGAAGAGGATGAAGAGTTATTTTTTTCAGACTCCTCTTCAATGGGCCCGGAGCTGACAGCCAGTCAAGCAGAGGGGTCAAAGTACACGGTGAAGGAACTGACAAGGTTCCTGAATGAGACCAAGGGGAAAAAAGTTAATCTTGAGGCTTTTTTCTCTGACCATAGAAAGTTTGTAAGATCAGTACACCATTCTATGAAAAATGAGGGGCATGGTGTCCTCTCACCCAGGAAACGGTTTAGGTTGAGGAAGTGGGTCACAACAGGAAACGGTTTAGGTTGAGGAAGTGGGTCACAACAGGAAACGGTTTAGGTTAAGGAAGTGGGTCACAACAGGAAACGGTTTAGGTTGAGGAAGTTTCACAACAGGAAACGGTTTAGGTTGAGGAAGTGGGTCACAACAGGAAAAAGGTTGAGGAAGTGGGTCACAACTGGAAACGGTTTAGGTTGAGGAAGTGGGTCACAACAGGAAACGGTTTAGGTTGAGGAAGTGGGTCACAACAGGAAACGATTTAGGTTGAGGAAGTGGGTCACAACAGGAAACGGTTTAGGTTGAGGAAGTGGGTCACAACAGGAAACGGTTTAGGTTGAGGAAGTGGGTCACAACAGGAAACGGTTTAGGTTGAGGAAGTGGGTCACAACAGGAAACGGTTTAGGTTGAGGAAGTGGGTCACAACAGGAAACGGTTTAGGTTGAGGAAGTGGGTCACAACAGGAAACGGTTTAGGTTGAGGAAGTGGGTCACAACAGGAAACGGTTTAGTTTGAGGAAGTGGGTCACAACAGGAAACGGTTTAGGTTGAGGAAGTGGGTCACAACAGTGCGTAATAGTTTACCTTCAGACACTGTTTAGGGCTTTTTGAGCTTTGCTATTGGTCTCTTTCAATGCTGGCTTTTCTCCCACTTCTTATGGAGACTCTTCAGGTAGGATCGCTCAATATAAATGGCGCCATAGATGCGGGAAAGAGGAGTGTGTTGGGTGAATATGTAAAACAAAAAAAAGTACATGTGTTGTTTCTGCAGGAGACGCATAGTGATGTGTTGAATGAAGTCGATTTGGGGCTCTGGTGGAAAGGGGCAAGTGTGTTGAGCCATGGGACAAATGTTAGTGCAGGGGTGGCAGTCCTGTTTGCACCGGGGCTGTGTAAAACATTGCTCCTCAAAGGAGGTGTGTCAAGGTAGGCTGCTTGTAGTTAAAGCAGAAATTAACAACATGGGTTTTGTCTTTATAAATGTGTATGCGCCTAACACAGGGAGAGAAAGAGGGGTTCTATTTGGGAGCCTTAGGTCGGAACTCTCACAGGTAGCGCCTGAGGAGACGCTGGTGGTCGGAGGGGACTTGAACTGTACAATGGATTTGATGAAAGACAGAAATGGGGAAGAGCCTCATTCAGTGTCAGTGGAAGTGTTAAGGGACATCATTAATCAGTTCGACCTAGTGGATGTTTGGAGAACTAAACATCCCAACACCAGACAGTAAACATGGATGAAGGTTTTTGGGGCTAGGGTGAGTGCAGCCCGACTTGATCGGTTTTACATGTCTAGGAATCGGAGCAATAGGCTGCTGGGCTCTACAATTCTCCCGGTGGGGTTTTCGGATCATCACATAACCATAGCTCGGCTGTCTATTTCACCAGGGCCCCTGCAGGCATCTTTTTGGAAGTTCAATGTAAAGCTCTTACAAGATGCCACAGCGAAGAGAGGAGTATGAGTCTCTGAGTCAATGGTGGGATGTGGGGAAAGTCCAAATTCTGCTTTTCTGTCAACAGTACACAGCTCTCTCATCCTCAGAGGCTAGGAGAGTATTGGGTGAACTAGAGCGTTATATTAGTGAGATAGAGGTAGAGGTGGTGGGGCAAGGTAATGTGGGTCTCCAGTCTAATTTAGCTGAATTACTTTATTTTTTTATTTTTTTATTTCACCTTTATTTAACCAGGTAGGCTAGTTGAGAACAGGTTCTCATTTGCAACTGCGACCTGGCCAAGATAAAGCATAGCAGTGTGAACAGACAACACAGAGTTACACATGGAGTAAACAATTAACAAGTCAATAACACAGTAGAGAAAAAAGGGGAGTCTATATACAATGTGTGCAAAAGGCATGAGGAGGTAGGCGAATAATTACAATATTGCAGATTAACACTGGAGTGATAAATGATCAGATGATCATGTACAGGTAGAGATATTGGTGTGCAAAAGACCAGAAAAGTAAATAAATAAAAACTGTGGGGATGAGTTAGGTGAAAATGGGTGGGCTATTTACCAATAGATTATGTACAGCTGCAGCGATCGGTTAGCTGCTCAGATAGCTGATGTTTGAAGTTGGTGAGGGAGATAAAAGTCTCCAACTTCAGCGATTTTTGCAATTCGTTCCAGTCACAGGCAGCAGAGTACTGGAACGAAAGGCGGCCGAATGAGGTGTTGGCTTTAGGGATGATCAATGAGATACACCTGCTGGAGCGCGTGCTACGGATGGGTGTTGCCATCGTGACCAGTGAGCTGAGATAAGGTGGAGCTTTGCCTAGCATGGCCTTGTAGATGACCTGGAGCCAGTGGATCTGGCGATGAATATGTAGCGAGGGCCAGCCGACTAGAGCATACAAGTCGCAGTGGTGGGTAGTATAAGGTGCTTTAGTGACAAAACGGATGGCACTGTGATAAACTGCATCCAGTTTGCTGAGAAGAGTGTTGGAAGCAATTTTGTAGATGACATCGCCGAAGTCGAGGATCGGTAGGATAGTCAGTTTTACTAGGGTAAGCTTGGCAGCGTGAGTGAAGGAGGCTTTGTTGCGGAATAGAAAGCCGACTCTTGATTTGACTTTCGATTGGAGATGTTTGATATGGGTCTGGAAGGAGAGTTTGCAGTCTAGCCAGACACCTAGGTACTTATAGGTGTCCACATATTCAAGGTCGGAACCATCCAGTGTGGTGATGCTAGTCGGGCAAGCGGGTGCAGGCAGCGATCGGTTGAAAAGCATGCATTTGGTTTTACTAGCGTTTAGGAGCAGTTGGAGGCCACGGAAGGAGTGTTGTATGGCATTGAAGCTCGATTGGAGGTTAGATAGCACAGTGTCCAATGACGGGCCGAAAGTGTATAGAATGGTGTCATCTGCGTAGAGGTGGATCAGGGAATCGCCCGCAGCAAGAGCAACATCATTGATATACACAGAGAAAAGAGTCGGCCCGAGAATTGAACCCTGTGGCACCCCCATAGAGACTGCCAGAGGACCGGACAACATGCCCTCCGATTTGACACACTGAACTCTGTCTGCAAAGTAATTGGTGAACCAGGCAAGGCAGTCATCCGAAAAACCGAGGCTACTGAGTCTGCCGATAAGAATATGGTGATTGACAGAGTCGAAAGCCTTGGCAAGGTCGATGAAGACGGCTGCACAGTACTGTCTTTTATCGATGGCGGTTATGATGTCGTTTAGTACCTTGAGTGTGGCTGAGGTGCACCCGTGACCGGCTCGGAAACCAGATTGCATAGCGGAGAAGGTACGGTGGGATTCGAGATGGTCAGTGACCTGTTTGTTGACTTGGCTTTCGAAGACCTTAGATAGGCAGGGCAGAATGGATATAGGTCTGTAACAGTTTGGGTCCAGGGTGTCTCCCCCTTTGAAGAGGGGATGACTGCGGCAGCTTTCCAATCCTTGGGGATCTCAGACGATATGAAAGAGAGGTTGAACAGGCTGGTAATAGGGGTTGCGACAATGGCGGCGGATAGTTTCAGAAATAGAGGGTCCAGATTGTCAAGCCCAGCTGATTTATACGGGTCCAGGTTTTGCAGCTCTTTCAGAACATCTGCTATCTGGATTTGGGTAAAGGAGAACCTGGAGAGGCTTGGGCGAGGAGCTGCGGGGGCCGGAGCTGTTGGCCGAGGTAGGAGTAGCCAGGCGGAAGGCATGGCCAGCCATTGAGAAATGCTTGTTGAAGTTTTCGATAATCATGGATTTGTCGGTGGTGACCGTGTTCCCTAGCCTCAGTGCAGTGGGCAGCTGGGAGGAAGTGCTCTTGTTCTCCATGGACTTCACAGTGTCCCAGAACTTTTTGGAGTTGGAGCTACAGGATGCAAACTTCTGCCTGAAGAAGCTGGCCTTAGCTTTCCTGACTGACTGCGTGTATTGGTTCCTGACTTCCCTGAACAGTTGCATATCGCGGGGACTGTTCGATGCTAATGCAGTCCGCCACAGGATGTTTTTGTGCTGGTCGAGGGCAGTCAGGTCTGGAGTGAACCAAGGGCTGTATCTGTTCTTAGTTCTGCATTTTTTGAACGGAGCATGCTTATCTAATATGGTGAGGAAGTTACTCTTAAAGAATGACCAGGCATCCTCAACTGACGGGATGAGGTCAATGTCCTTCCAGGATACCCGGGCCAGGTCGATTAGAAAGGGCTGCTCACAGAAGTGTTTTAGGGAGCGTTTGACAGTGATGAGGGGTGGTCGTTTGACTGCGGCACCGTAGCGGATACAGACAATGAGGCAGTGGTCGCTGAGATTCTGGTTGAAGACAGCGGAGGTGTATTTGGAGGGCCAGTTGGTCAGGATGACGTCTATGAGGGTGCCCTTGCTTACAGAGTTAGGGTTGTACCTGGTGGGTTCCTTGATGATTTGTGTGAGATTGAGGGCATCTAGCTTAGATTGTAGGACTGCCGGGGTGTTAAGCATATCCCAGTTTAGGTCACCTAACAGAACAAACTCAGAAGCTAGATGGGGGGCAATCAATTCACAAATGGTGTCCAGGGCACAGCTGGGAGCTGAGGGGGGTCGGTAGCAGGCGGCAACAGTGAGAGACTTATTTCTGGAGAGAGTAATTTTCAGAATTAGTAGGTCGAACTGTTTGGGTATGGACCTGGAAAGTATGACATTACTTTGCAGGCTATCTCTGCAGTAGACTGCGACTCCTCCCCCTTTGGCAGTTCTATCTTGACGGAAGATGTTATAGTTGGGTATGGAAATCTCTGAATTTTTGGTGGCCTTCCTGAGCCAGGATTCAGACACGGTAAGGACATCAGGGTTAGCAGAGTGTGCTAAAGCAGTGAGTAAAACAAACTTAGGGAGGAGGTTTCTAATGTTGACATGCATGAAACCAAGGCTTTTTCGATCACAGAAGTCAACAAATGAGGGTGCCTGGGGACATGCAGGGCCTGGATTTACCTCCACATCACCCGCGGAACAGAGAAGGAGTAGTATGAGGGTGCGGCTAAGGGCTATCAAAACTGGTCGCCTAGAGCGTTGGGGACAGAGAATAAGAGGAGCAGGTTTCTGGGCATGGTAGAATATATTCAGGGCATAATGCACAGATAGGGGTATGGTGGGGTGCGGGTACGGCGGAGGTAAGCCCAGGCACTGGGTGATGATGAGAGAGGTTTTATCTCTGGACATGCTGGTTGTAATGGGTGAGGTCACCGCATATGTGGGAGGTGGGACAAAGGAGGTATCATCAGGGGTCTGAGGAATGGGACTAGGGGCTCCATTGTGAACTAAAACAATGATAACTAACCTGAGCAACAGTTTACAAGGCATATTGACATTTGAGAGCGACATACAGCGAGGCAATACAGTAAGCACAGGTGTTGAATTGGGAAAGCTAGCTAAAACAGTGGGTGAGACAACAGCTAATCAGCTAGCATAACAACAGCAGGTGAGATGGCATTGACTAGGCAACTCGGCCAACAGATAAAACAAACAAGCAGAATGGAGTACCGTGATTAATGGACAGTCCAGCGTGCATCAGCTATGTAGCCAAGTGATCAGAGTCCAGGGGGCAGCGGTGGATGGGGCAGGGGGGCTGGGCTGGCGAGTGTTATCCAGGTTAAGAAAACTAACAATGACTAAATAGCTTGTAGCTAGCTAGCTGGTTAGCTTCTGGAGGTTCTTGAGTGTGTTCTAAAAATAAAGATAATAGCGATTCCGTATCACATTGGGTGAGGCAGGTTTCCGGAAGGTATAAACAATTTTTTTTTTTTTATCGGGAAGAGATAGAGGGACCTGGGCAGTTTTTTCCAGGATAAAGCAAAGGTAGCACTTGTAAGAGCCAGGTTCTCCATGCTCAAGGAGATGGATGCTCCCAGCTCCTTCTTCTTTGTTTTGGAAAGACAGAATGGTGAAGCCAAGGGTATGCATTGTCTACAGCTGTCTGATGGGCGGGTGACCACTGTGGTGGGTGAGACGCGGGAGCGGACTGTGGAGTTTAATACTGAATTGTATAGGGCAGAAGTGTGTGATCCTATATGTGCTCAAGTCTTGTTCGCAGGACTCCCTAAGCTCTCTCTGGCACAGAGGGATGAAATGGACATTCCTCTGTTGTCCCATGAACTGGCAGAGGCCGTTCCCAGATGTCCCCCGGTCGTGCACCGGGGATCGATGGACTCCCAGTGGAGTTTTATAAAAAATTCTGGTGAATAATTGGACAGGACTTATTTTGTGTGTTGCATGAATGCGTCGGGGTAGGAGAGTTGCCGATGAGCTGCCGTCGGGTGGCTCTGACTCTCCCGCCCAAAAAAGGGGACTTGTGTGAACTTAAGAACTGGAGGCTTGTGGCATTACTCTGTGCGGACTACAAGATATTTGTCAAAGTCCTCTCTAACAGACTGAAGTCCCATTTGGACTCGATAGTACATAAGGACCAAACATATTGTGTACAGGGACGCTCAATCACGGACAACTTGTTCTTAAATTGGGACATGTTGGACTTGTCGAGAGGATCTAATGTGAACTTTGGACTGGTCTCTTTAAATCAAGAGAAGGCTTTTGATAGAGGTGACCATGAGTATCTGTTTAATGTGATGTTTGGGTTTGGGAAGAGTTTTTTAACCTGTGTGAAGATGTTGTATGCTGGGGCGTCATGTATGGTCAAGGTGGGAGGGGGGCTCAGTAGGCCTGTCTGGGTGAGACGGGGCATTAGACAAGGATGCCCTCTATCGGGGCAGTTATACACACTAGTCATTGAGCCTTTTTTAGGACTGATACGCAGGAGACTGCAGGGAGTGTGCTGGACAGGAATGGATGTGGTGACAGGCATAGCAGTGTCAGCATATGCAGATGATGTTTCTGTGATGGTCAGGGATGATAAGGATATGCAGGCACTAGAGACCAGTCTGAAGGTGTACGAGGGAGCTTCATCAGCTAAGGCAAACTGGGGCAAGAGCAAAGCTCTGTTATGTGGGGCATTGGGGGATAGGGCTCCTCCTCTGCTTCCAGGGGGTTTGCAGTGGGGTTGTGAAGGGCTTAAAGTGTTGGGGGTGTACCTGGGCTCCGAGAAGTGGGTGAGGAAGAACTGGGAGGGGCTGTCACAGGCAGTGGTGTCAAGACTGGCCAGCTGGAGGTGTCTCCTGTCCCAAGTGTCATGTAGAGGGAGGGTGCTGATAATTAACAACATGGTGGCATCTTCCCTGTGGCATAAACTGGCTGTCCTCAACCCTCCCCCACCGGTCTGACCTGCAACGCAAGCTGGTGGACTTCTTCTGGTTGGGCCACCACTGGCTGAAGGCAGCAGTGTTGTACATGACCGTCCACGAAGGAGGACAGGGCCTGGTGGAACTGGAGAGCAGGATGGCTGCTTTCAGGCTAAAGGCGATGCAGAGACTGCTGTACCATGCTGATGTTGGCTGGAGGAAGCCAGCATGCGCGCTGCTGAGGAGAGCTGTCGGATTAGGGTTGGACAGGCATTTGTTCCTCATGAAGCTGGAGAGGCTGAGTACAGCAGGTCTCTCAGATTTTTACTCAGCAATGCTGAGGGCCTGGCAGCTGCTAAGGTCCATACGAGAAGGGGGTGTGGAGCCTGGGCTGTGGGTGTGGGTGTGGGAGGAGCCTATCTTCCACAACCCAGCCATCCCTTTGAGATCGGTTCAGTTGGCCACCCTGCAGAGGCAACTGATGGCAGGGGGTTTACAAAGGCTGGGTGACCTGAGACTGCTGGGAGTGGAGGGGTGAAAAACCCCAGAAGTCTTGGCACAACAAACAGGAATAACTTCTCTTAGGCTGCTGGAGAGATTCCTGGAGGAGGTCCAGGAGGCACTGTCTGGGCCGGTAAGGGGGATGT
Organism: Oncorhynchus nerka; assembly: GCF_034236695.1. NCBI lineage: Eukaryota > Metazoa > Chordata > Actinopteri > Salmoniformes > Salmonidae > Oncorhynchus > Oncorhynchus nerka. Next base: position 8,987,779 of record NC_088408.1, on the reverse strand, counting down.
TTGAGCGGCCGAAGGGAGAGGGGCCACCAATGTTTCTGCCACTGCAGGTGACTGCAGAGACTGGAGACTGGCAAGGGGGTCTGGAGGACTTGTTTGATTTTAACACTCCTAGCCTGGGGGAGTTTGAGGAGGTGGGAGGTAAAGCCCTCTACAACCTCTGCGTTAAGGTTAGGAACATTAAGAGCCTAACAGGAGTGAAGGCACATCAGTGGCAGGGGTATGTGGGGTGGAGAGTATGGTGGGTTTTAGGGGGAGGGGACTCTACAAACCCCCAGTACCAAAGAGGTCAGGGAACCCCCAGTGCGGGGTTCTTCATGGAGCCCTGGCCACTAACAGCTGGTTGGCACGGGTTGAACCGGGAATCGGGCAGGGGTGTCTTTTCTGTCAAATGAAAGAAACTGTGATTCATGTGTTTTCTGTGTGCGCCAGGTTAATGACTTTAATGTCTCTGTTGGAATGTCTGTGTGAGAGGTTGGTGATGGGTTTTACTGTTGGGATGTTTATAATGGGATACAGGTATTCGAGTAAGGAGAAAGCCAAATGTGTTTTGTTTAATTTTCTGTTTGCTCAGTCAAAGTTAGCTATTTGGCTATTTGGCTAACAAGGAGGAACAGGGTCAAAGGTGGGGGGATAACAGACTCTTTTATATTGTTTAATGGGATGGTCTCTGCGCGCCTCAGTTTTGAGTTTGAGTTCTATAAAATTATAAAATGTGTAGAGATGTCTGAGGAGATATGGTGTGTTGGGGGGGCAGTCTGTATAGCTGGGGATGATGTTTTGGACATACAGTTGTAGGAGTGGGTATTGTGATGTTGGTTTGTATCATGTGGTAGATAGAAAGGTGAGTATGGTAAATGTATGCAGTACAGCAACATATTGATGTATACCGTGATGGAACGAGATTCTGGTAATGTTGTTACGTTACAGCCCTATTCTATAATCGGTTAAATTGTTTGTTGTTTCTCATCAATCTACACACTATACCCCATAATGACAAAGCAAAAACAGGTTTTTAGAAATGTTTGCAAATGTATTAAAAATAAATATTACATTTACATACACCACCGTTCAAAAGTTTGGGGTCACTTAGAAATGTCCTTGTTTTTAATACGTTCCAGTGGCACGTTGTGTTAGCTAATCCAAGTTTATAATTTTAAAAGGCTAATTGATCATTAGAAAAGCCTTTTGCAATTATGTTAGAACAGCTTAAAACTGTTGTTCTGATTTAAAGAAGCAATAAAACTGGCCTTCTTTAGACTAGTTGAGTATCTGGAGCAACAGCATTTGTGGGTTCAATTACAGGCTCAACATGGCCAGAAACAAATAACTTTCTTCTGAAACTTGTCAGTCTATTCTTGTTCTGAGAAATGAAGGCTATTCCATTCCAAAAATTGCCAAGAAACTGAAGATATGGTACAACGTTGTGTACTACTCCTATCGCAGAACAGCACAAACTGGCCCTAACCAGAATAGAAAGAGGAGTGGGTGGCCCCGGTGCACAACTGAGCAAGAGGACAAATACATTGGTGTCTAGTTTGAGAAACAGACTCCTCACAAGTCCTCATCTGGCAGCTTCATTAAATAGTACCCGCAAACACCAGTCTCAACATCAACAGTGAGGAGGCGACTTACGGATGCTGGCCTTCCAGGCAGAGTTGCAGAGAAAAAGACATATCTCAGACTGGCCAATAAAAATAAAAGATTAAGATGGGCAAAAGAACACAGACACCAGACAGAGGAATTCTGCCTAGAAGGCCAGCATCCCGGAGTCGACTCTTTACCCTTTAGTACAGTAGAGTGTCTCCTTGAGGGCTCTTACTCTTAGATTTTAGTACAGTAGAGTGTCTCCTTGAGGGCCCTTAGTACAGTAGGGTGTCTCCTTGAGGGCTCTTAGTACAATAGTGTCTCCTTGAGGGCTCTTACTCTTAGTACAGTAGAGTATCTCCTTGAGGGATTTTAGTAGAGTGTCTCCTTGAGGGCTCTTACTCTTAGTACAGTAGAGTATCTCCTTGAGGGCTTTTAGTAGAGTAGAGTGTCTCCTTGAGGGCTCTTACTCTTAGTACAGTAGAGTATCTCCTTGAGAGCTTTTAGTAGAGTAGAGTGGTTCCTTGAGGGCTCTTACTCTTAGTACAGTAGAGTGTCTCCTTGAGGGCTCTTACTCTTAGTACAGTAGAGTACATTTACATTTACATTTAAGTCCGCGCCGGAGATGCCCAACTCGGAGAGGGTGGAGAGGAGGATCTGATGGTTCACAGTATCGAAGGCAGCCGATAGGTCTAGAAGGATGAGAGCAGAGGAGAGAGAGTTAGCTTTAGCAGTGCGGAGCGCTTCCGTGATACAGAGAAGACCAGTCTCAGTTGAATGACTAGTCTTGAAACCTGACTGATTTGGATCAAGAAGGTCATTCTGAGAGAGATAGCGGGAGAGCTGGCCAAGGACGGCACGTTCAAGAGTTTTGGAGAGAAAAGAAAGAAGGGCTCTTGAAGACGGAAGGGACGTAGCCAGCGGTCAGGGATGAGTTGATGAGCGAGGTGAGGTAAGGGAGAAGGTCTCCGGAAATGGTCTGGAGAAGAGAGGAGGGGATAGGGTCAAGCGGGCAGGTTGTTGGGCGGCCGGCCGTCACAAGACGCGAGATTTCATCTGGAGAGAGAGGGGAGAAAGAGGTCAGAGCACAGGGTAGGGCAGTGTGAGCAGAACCAGCGGTGTCGTTTGACTTAGCAAACGAGGATCGGATGTCGTCGACCTTCTTTTCAAAATGGTTGACGAAGTCATCTTAGTACAGTAGAGTGTCTCCTTGAGGGCCCTTAGTACAGTAGGGTGTCTCCTTGAGGGCTCTTAGTACAATAGAGTGTCTCCTTGAGGGCCAAACCAGCACAAGTGAGATGTAGGCATACAGAATAAATACATAAATACATTTCAAATGGACACACACACACAAGCATGCACTCACACATGGACACAAACACAAACACACACACACACACACACACACACACACACACACACACACACACACACACACACACACACACACACACACACACTGTATCGGACTGGGAAGATAAGGGATGTTTACACACGGCTGTAAATTAACCAGTGTTCCCTAATTAATTATTAATGAGCTGTAATTTATTATGGAACTAACCGAAATACAACACCAATCCGGTTGGTTTGTTGTTGCCTAGTAACCGTGACAAATAATAAACGCCACCATTGTTGCCAGTAACCAGAGCACCCATATTACCCAGAGGGCATTGGGGCTTGGGGGCATTGTGGTGGTGGGAAGTAAATAAACAGACTGTGCATGCACTGTGAGTGTGGATGTGTCTTTTGTTGTGTGTGTGTGTGTGTGTGTGTGTGTGTGTGTGTGTGTGTGTGTGTGTGTGTGTGTGTGAGGTGATACAGTATCATAATAACAGTTGTTTTGCGATTGATCCCAAGTGGTAAACAAGGGGCTCTAGTTAATAATTCAGTGTGATGGCTCTGAGTGGGACAGACTAGTGGTCTAGTAGAGACACTACAGCAGTGGTATTCAGGACAGACTAGTGGTCTAGTAGAGACACTACAACAGTGGTATTCAGGACAGACTAGTGGTCTAGTAGAGACACTACAACAGTGGTATTCAGGACAGACTAGTGGTCTAGTAGAGACACTACAACAGTGTTATTCAGGACAGACTAGAGGTCTAGTAGAGACACTACAACAGTGGTATTCAGGACAGACTAGTGGTCTAGTAGAGACACTACAACAGTGTTATTCAGGACAGACTAGAGAGTAGAGACACTACAGCAGTGTTATTCAGGACAGACTAGAGAGTAGAGACACTACAGCAGTGGTATTCAGGACAGACTAGAGAGTAGAGACACTACAGCAGTGTTATTCAGGACAGACTAGAGAGTAGAGACACTACAGCAGTGGTATTCAGGACAGACTAGAGAGTAGAGACACTACAGCAGTGGTATTCAGGACAGACTAGAGAGTAGAGACACTACAGCAGTGGTATTCAGGACAGACTAGAGAGTAGAGACACTACAGCAGTGGTATTCAGGACAGACTAGAGAGTAGAGACACTACAGCAGTGGTATTCATGACAGACTAGAGAGTAGAGACACTACAGCAGTGGTATTCAGGACAGACTAGAGGTCTAGTAGAGACACTACAGCAGTGGTATTCAGGACAGACTAGAGAGTAGAGATTAGAGGTCGACCGATTAATCGTAATTTCCAATTATTTAGGGCCGATTTCAAGTTTTCATAACAATCGGTTATCGGTATTTTTGGAAACCGGTATAAAAAAATATATTAATTTTTTACTCCTTTATTTAACTAGGCAAGTCAGTGAAGAACACCTTATTTTCAATGACGGCCTAAGAACAGTGGGTTAACTGCCTTGTCCAGGGGCAGAACGACAGATTTGTACCTTGTCAGCTCGGGGATTAATTTTTGCAACCTTCTGGTTACTGGCTCAATGCTCTAACCACCTGCCTTACATTGCACTCCACGAGGCAGGCTGACTACCTGTTACGTGAGGGCAGCAAGAAGCCGAGGTAAGTTGCTAGATAGCATTAAACTTATCTTATAAATAATAATCAATCTTAATAACATAATCACTAGTTAACTACACATGGTTGATGATATTACTAGTTTATCTAGCGTGTCCTGCCTTGCAATTACTCGATTTGGTGCCTGTTCATTTCTCATCGAATCACAGCCTACTTCGACAAACGGGTGATGATTTAACAAGAGCATTTGTGAAAAAAGCACTCTCATTACACCAATGTACCTAACCATAAACATCAATGCCTTTCTTTAAAATCAATACACAAGTATATACACTCCTCAAAAAAATAAAGGGAACACTTAAACAATACAATGTAACTCCAAGTCAATCACACTTCTGTGAAATCAAACTGTCCACTTAGGAAGCAACACTGATTGACAATACATTTCACATGCTGTTATGCAAATGGATATAGACAACAGGTGGAAATTATAGGCAATTAGCAAGACACCCCCAGTGAAGGAGTGGTTCTGCAGGTGGTGACCACAGACCACTTCTCAGTTCCTATGCTTCCTGGCTGATGTTATGGTCACCTTTGAATGCTGGCGGTGCTTTCATTCTAGTGGTAGCATGAGACGGACTCTACAACCCACACAAGTGGCTCAGGTAGTGCAGCTCACCCAGGATGGTACATCAATGCGAGCTGTGGCAAGAAGGTTTGCTGTCTCTGTCAGTGTAGTGTCCAGAGCATGGAGGCGCTACCGGGAGACAGGCCAGTACATCAGGAGACGTGGAGGAGGCCGTAGGAGGGCAACAACCCAGCAGCAGGACCGCTATCTCCGCCTTTGTGCAAGGAGGAGCAGGAGGAGCACTGCCAGAGCCCTGCAAAATGACCTCCAAGCAGGCCACAAATGTGCATGTCTGCTCAAACGGTAAGAAACAGACTCCATGAGGGTGGTATGAGGGCCCGACATCCACAGGTGGGGGTGGTGCTTACAGCCCAACACCGTGCAGGACGTTTGACATTTGCCAGAGAACACCAAGATTGGCAAATTCGCCACTGGCGCCCTGTGCTCTTCACAGATGAAAGCAGGTTCACACTGAGCACATGTGACAGACGTGAGACCCCGTGGAGAACGTTCTGCTGCCTGCAACATCCTCCAGCATGACCGGTTTGGTGGTGGGACAGTCATGGTGTGGGGTAGCATTTCTTTGGGGGGCCGCACAGCCCTCCATGTGCTCGCCAGAGGTAGCCTGACTGCCATTAGGTACCGAGATGAGATCGTCAGACCCCTTGTGAGACCATATGCTGGTGCGGTTGGCCCTGGGTTCCTCCTAATGCAAGACAATGCTAGACCTCATGTGGCTGGAGTGTGTCAGCAGTTCCTGCAAGAACTGTAGACCACCAGTCATACCACTATAGTCCACTATAGTCCACCAGTCAATACCACTATAGTACACCAGTCAATACCTCTATAGTCCACCAGGCAGTACCACTATAGTCCACCAGTCAGTACCACTATAGTCCACCAGTCAGTACCACTATAGTCCACTAGTCAATACCACTATAGTCCACTATAGTCCACCTGTCAATACAGCTTTAGTCTGCCAGTCAATACCACTATAGTCCACTATAGTCCACCTGTCAATACCACTATAGTCCACCAGTCAGTACCACTAAAGTCCACTAGTCAGTACCACTATAGTCCACCAGTCAGTACCACTATAGTCTACCAGTCAGTACCACTAAAGTCCACTAGTCAGTACCACTATAGTCCACTAGTCAGTACCAATATAGTCCACTATTGTCCACCAGTCAATACCACTATAGTCCACCAGTCAATTCCACTATAGTCCACCAGTCAATACCACTATAGTCCACTAGTTAATACCACTATAGTCCACCAGTCAATACCACTATAGTCCACCAGTCATTACCACTATAGACCACCAGTCAATACCACTATAGTCCACTATAGTCCACCAGTCAATACCACTATAGTACACCAGTCAATACCACTATAGTCCACCAGGCAGTACCACTATAGTCCACCAGTCAGTACCACTATAGTCCACTAGTCAATACCACTATAGTCCACTATAGTCCACCTGTCAATACAGCTATAGTCCACCAGTCAGTACCACTAAAGTCCACCAGTCAGTACCACTATAGTCCACTAGTCAATACCACTATAGTCCACTATAGTCCACCTGTCAATACAGCTTTAGTCTGCCAGTCAATACCACTATAGTCCACTATAGTCCACCTGTCAATACCACTATAGTCCACCAGTCAGTACCACTAAAGTCCACTAGTCAGTACCACTATAGTCCACCAGTCAGTACCACTATAGTCTACCAGTCAGTTCCACTAAAGTCCACTAGTCAGTACCACTATAGTCCACTAGTCAGTACCAATATAGTCCACTATTGTCCACCAGTCAATACCACTATAGTCCACCAGTCAATTCCACTATAGTCCACCAGTCAATACCACTATAGTCCACTAGTTAATACCACTATAGTCCACCAGTCAATACCACTATAGTCCACCAGTCATTACCACTATAGACCACCAGTCAATACCACTATAGTCCACTATAGTCCACCAGTCAATACCACTATAGTCCACTATAGTCCACCTGTCAATACAGCTATAGTCCACCAGTCAGTACCACTAAAGTCCACTAGTCAGTACCACTATAGTCCACTAGTCAGTACCAATATAGTCCACTATTGTCCACCAGTGGACTATAGTGGTATTGACTGGTGGACTATAGTGGTACTGACTGGTGGACTATAGTGGTACTGACTGGTGGACTATAGTGGTACTGACTGGTGGATTATAGTGGTACTGACTGATGGACTATAGTGGTATTCACTGGTGGACTATATTGGAATATAGTGGTACTGACTGGTGGACTATAGTGGTACTGACTGGCGGACTATAGTGGTACTGACTGGCGGACTAAAGTGGAATATAGTAGTATTGACTGGTGGATTATAGTTGAACTGACTGTTGGACTATAGTGGTGCTGACTGGTGGACTATAGTGGTATTGACTGGTGGACTATAGTGGAATATAGTGGTACTGACTAGTGAACTATAGTGGTACTGACTGGTGGACTATAGTGGACTATAGTGGAACTGACTGGTGGACTATAGTGGTATTGACTGGTGGACTATTGTGCTACTGACTAGTGGACTATAGTGGACTAATGTGGACTTCAGTGGTAGTGACTGGTCGACTATTGTGGTACTGACTGATGGACTATAGTGGACTATAGTGGTACTGACTGGTGGATTATAGTGGTACTGACTGATGGACTATAGTGGTACTGACTGGTGGATTATAGTGGTACTGACTGATGGACTATTTTTATTTACAGGTGGACTATGCACTATAGTGGTACTGACTGATGGACTATAGTGGTATTCACTGGTGGACTATATTGGAATATAGTGGTACTGACTGATGGACTATAGTGGACTATAGTGGTATTGACTGGTGGATTATAGTGGTACTGACTGATGGACTATAGTGGACTATAGTGGTATTGACTGGTGGACTATAGTGGTACTGACTGATGGACTATAGTGGTATTCACTGGTGGACTATATTGGAATATAGTGGTACTGACTGGTGGACTATAGTGGACTATAGTGGTATTGACTGGTGGACTATAGTGGTACTGACTGGTGGACTATAGTGGTACTGACTGGTGGACTATAGTGGTACTGACTGGTGGATTATAGTGGTACTGACTGATGGACTATTTTTATTTACAGGTGGACTATGGACTATAGTGGTACTGACTGATGGACTATAGTGGTATTCACTGGTGGACTATATTGGAATATAGTGGTACTGACTGGTGGACTATAGTGGTACTGACTGGCGGACTATAGTGGTACTGACTGGCGGACTAAAGTGGAATATAGTAGTATTGACTGGTGGATTATAGTTGAACTGACTGTTGGACTATAGTGGTGCTGACTGGTGGACTATAGTGGTATTGACTGGTGGACTATAGTGGAATATAGTGGTACTGACTAGTGAACTATAGTGGTACTGACTGGTGGACTATAGTGGACTATAGTGGAACTGACTGGTGGACTATAGTGGTATTGACTGGTGGACTATTGTGCTACTGACTAGTGGACTATAGTGGACTAAAGTGGACTTCAGTGGTAGTGACTGGTCGACTATTGTGGTACTGACTGATGGACTATAGTGGACTATAGTGGTACTGACTGGTGGATTATAGTGGTACTGACTGATGGACTATAGTGGTACTGACTGGTGGATTATAGTGGTACTGACTGATGGACTATTTTTATTTACAGGTGGACTATGGACAATAGTGGTACTGACTGATGGACTATAGTGGTATTCACTGGTGGACTATATTGGAATATAGTGGTACTGACTGATGGACTATAGTGGACTATAGTGGTATTGACTGGTGGACTATAGTGGTACTGACTGGTGGACTATAGTGGTATTCACTGGTGGACTATATTGGAATATAGTGGTACTGACTGATGGACTATAGTGGACTATAGTGGTATTGACTGGTGGACTATAGTGGTACTGACTGGTGGACTATAGTGGTACTGACTGGTGGACTATTGTGGTACTGACTGATGGACTATAGTGGACTTTCGTGGTATTGACTGGTGGACTATTGTGGTACTGACTGATGGACTATAGTGGACTATAGTGGGCTATAGTGGTACTGACTGGTGGAGAGGATGGGATGGGCCTAGGGTGGCATGTGGGATGGAGGAGATGGAACGTGGGAGGCTGTGGAGAGGAGGGGAGATTTCGGAGGCAAGGGGGTGGCACAATGTGAGTCTATGTGGAACGAGAGGAGAGGGTAGTCAAGGAGAAAGGGGGGAGAAAGGTGGTGGTGAGGGGGGACGAGAGGGGAAGCGGTGAGCACCGTGTGACCAGACCGCAGGTTCCTTCCTTGCCAAACTGAGAACCATGACTGGTGGATTATAGTTGAACTGACTGTTGGACTATAGTGGTGCTGACTGGTGGACTATAGTGGTATTGACTGGTGGACTATAGTGGAATATAGTGGTACTGACTAGTGAACTATAGTGGTACTGACTGGTGGACTATAGTGGTACTGACTAGTGAACTATAGTGGTATTGACTGGTGAACTATAGTGGTATTGACTGGTGAACTATAGTGGTACTGACTGGTGGACTATAGTGGTACTGACTGGTGGACTATAGTGGCATTGACTAGTGGACTATAGTGGTACTGACTGGTGGACTATAGTGGTACTGACTGGTGGACTATAGTGGTATTGACTAGTGGACTATAGTGGTACTGACTGTTGGACTATAGTGGACTATACTGGACTATAGTGGTATTGACTGGTGGACTTTTGTGGACTATAATGGACTATAGTTGTACTGACTAGTCGACTATAGTGGTACTGGCTGGGTGACTATAGTGGTATTGACTGGTGGACTATAGTGGTATTGACTGGTGGACTATAGTGGTACTGGCTGATGGACTATAGTGGTATTGACTAGTGGACAACAGTGGTATTGACTGGTGGAATATATTGGACTACAGTGGTACTGACTGGTGGACTATAGTGGACTATAGTGGTACTGACTGGTGGACTATAGTGGACTATAGTGGTACTGACTGGTGGACTATAGTGGTATTGACTGGTGGACTATTGTGCTACTGACTAGTGGACTATAGTGGACTATAGTTGACTTCAGTGGTAGTGACTGGTCGACTATTGTGGTACTAACTGATGGACTATAGTGGACTTTCGTGGCATTGACTGGTGGACTATTGTGGTACTGACTGATGGACTATAGTGGACTATAGTGGACTATAGTGGTACTGACTGGTGGAGAGGATGGGATGGGCCTAGGGTGGCATGTGGGATGGAGGAGATGGAACGTGGGAGGCTGTGGAGAGGAGGGGAGATTTCGGAGGCAAGGGGGTGGCACAATGTGAGTCTATGTGGAACGAGAGGAGAGGGTAGTCAAGGAGAAAGGGGGGAGAAGGGTGGTGGTGAGGGGGGACGAGAGGGGAAGCGGTGAGCACCGTGTGACCAGACCGCAGGTTCCTTCCTTGCCAGCCTGAGAACCAGGAAGTGGAACTGAATAATTATTGTGACTAACAGGAAATGTAGAGGTATTCTGAAGGAGGGGTAGTATGGGGGCGAGGGGGCTGTATGTGTTTGTTGGAGGGAGGGGAGAAGTAGGGGGTGGTTGTGAGTGTGTGTATGTTTGTGAGGAGAAGAAGGTAGTGTTGGGTTTTAACTAGTCTTCATCAGTCGACAGTAGACGTTTAACAACTTCCAGTACTATAATCCTAGCTGGCGAACGTCATGGTTAGGCATATTATATTATATTCATTATTTTGAAAGTTACATTGTTGAAAGTGTGAATTCTGAAATTTGTCTTGTGGAAGGAGAGGGGAGAATCATGTGAAGAACAAAGCATAAAATATAACTCAGAGATAGGGTCCAAGATGAGGTGACTTCACCAGTGTTCCCGCTCTACTTCTCTTAGAGTGTGTCTGGAAAAACATCAGAGGGTCAGTAGGGACATGGGAGCCTCGTGTCTGAAGAGCTCTGGCCAACAGGGGTGTGAACAGCCTCCACCACTGTCACTACCACTGGACCTCCCACTGTCACTACCACTGGACCTCCCACTGTCACTACCATTGGACCTCCCACTGGACCTCCCACTGTCACTACCACTGGACCTCCCACTGGACCTCCCACTGTCACTACCACTGGACCTCCCACTGTCACTACCACTGGACCTCCCCCTGAACATCCCCCTGGACCCCCCACTGGATCTCCCACTGTCACTACCACTGGACCTCCCACTAAACCTCCCACTGTCACTATCCCTGGACCTCCCACTGGACCTCCCACTGGACCTCCCCCTGGACCTCCCCCTGGACCTCCCCCTGAACATCCCCCTGGACCTCCCACTGGACCTCCCCCTGTAACTACCACTGGACCTCCCACTGTCACTACCACTAAACCTCCCACTGGACCTCCCCTGGACCTCCCAATGTCAATACAACTAAACCTCCCACTGGACCTCCCACTGGACCTCCCACTGGACCTTCCCCTGGACCTTCCCCTGGACCTCCCACTGGACCTCCCACTGTCACTACCACTGGACCTCCCAATGTCACTACAACTAAACCTCCCACTGGACCTCCCCTGGACCTCCCCTGGACCTCCCCTGGACCTCCCTGGACCTCCCTGGACCTCCCCTGGACCTCCCCTGGACCCCCCTGGACCTCCCCTGGACCTCCCACTGTCACTACCACTGGACCTCCCCTGTCACTACCACTGGACCTCCCCCTGGACCTCCCCTGTCACTACCACTGGACCTCCCCTGGACCTCCCCTGTCACTACCACTGGACCTCCCCCTGGACCTCCCCCCTGTCACTACCACTGGACCTCCCCTGGACCTCCCCTGGACCTCCCCTGGACCTCCCTGGACCCCCCTGGACCTCCCCTGGACCTCCCACTGTCACTACCACTGGACCTACCCCTGTCACTACCACTGGACCTCCCCCTGGACCTCCCCCTGTCAATACCACTGGACCTCCCCTGTCACTACCACTGGACCTCCCCTGGACCTCCCCCTGGACCTCCCCTGGACCTTCCACTGGACCTCCCACTGTCACTACCACTGGACCTCCCCCTGGACCTCCCCCTGGACCTCCCCTGGACCTCCCACTGTCACTACCACTAGACTTCCCACTGGACCTCTCGTTCCTCTGGTTGTTACTTTTTTCCTGAGCTGGATCTCTCTCAATTCAATTCAAGAGGCTTTATTGGCATGGGAAATACGTGTTACCATTGCCAAAGCAAGTGAGGTAGATAATATACAAGAGTGAAATAAACAATAAAAATGAACAGTAAACTTTACACATACAAAAGTTACTCACTGCCTCTTTCTCTTTCTCTCCCCTCTCTCTCTCTCTCTCTCTCTGCCTCTCGCTCTTTCCCTCTCTCTCTCTCTCTCTCTCTCTGTCTCTCTCTTTCCCTCATTCACTCTCTCTCTCTCTCACTCTCTCTCTCTGCCTCTCTCCCTTTCCCTCTCTATCTCTCTTTCTCTCCATCACCCACTCTATCTCTCACACCTCTCCCCCACCCCGCTCCCTCTGTCTCTCTCTATCCCCTGTTCTCTTGTCACTCCATCTCCAGCTGAATAAATAGATGACTTGCGTGTAGAGATATATAAGAGGTCACTTCTGTACATTGCCTAGGGTAGACCATAACATTCTACATGCATGTCATCCATTTATTCAGCTGGGGAAACCAATAGGTCCTAAAAAATAATCACTGTAACCTGTGTGTTCTGGCACTACAGACGAGAGACCAATACAGGCGAGGGTGTGTGTGTGTGTGTGTGCGCGCGCGTGCGTGCGTGTGTGTGTGTTTGAAGATAGGTAGTATCGCTGCTGGCTCATCACCAAGTGTAATGCCAGGACTTCGTTTCCCACCAGCAGAAACTGTTCACATTGGAAATCAATGGAATATTGAGTAGGGAACTGTTATCGCTCAACTGAATGGCTGTAAATCAGATTTAGAGTATATGTTTTGGATCATGTAATGTAAAATGTAATTTTAGTGAATTGTAGACCTAAACAGGGGATTTTGTGTAGTTGTATATCAAAATCACATTGGACATGATTTCCCTACAGCACAAAACATCATTATATGGACTATGGTCATAAGTTACAGCTCTCTGTGTGTGTGTGTGTGTGTGTGTGTGTGTGTGTGTGTGTGTGTGTGTGTGTGTGTGTGTGTGTGTGTGTGTGCGGAGTACCCTTAACACTGGAGCTCTACTGCCCCTCTGTGGCCATTAGCTGAACTGATCAATGTGCCTTATATCATCAAAAGTAGTTATTCAGATCCAAAAGTTGACGACACCAGGAACCCAGTGAACGTCAGCTGGGAAGACCACTGGGATCCAAACTGCACATCTCTCAGCTGTGTTCCCCTTGCCAAGTCCTGGAGCGCTAGGAAAACCCTTTTGGTGTTTAGGGGCTTTAATATTTGGCTTCAGCTGCAGTGTCCCTCCCTGTTCTCGTTACCCCTGCTGCTGTTGCAGAATCAGCAGTCATGCAGTGTCCCTCCCTGTTCTCGTCACCCCTGCTGCAGAATCAGCAGTCCTTCTTCGATACTCAGACACACAGTCAACCAGAGTCTTAATGGACACGGGAGGCTAAATACCATCATCGTCATCACCATCATTTGGCATCCTGATATAGTAAACCATTCATGTTCAATCCAACTGAGCCCAACGCAAAGTCTGCCTGACTTGCCGTAGGAGGGATCAATATCCTCAACAGTCACCACTGAAGCCAGTCAGGGAAATCATACCCTCAGGAATACACACAACCCGATCACCTGTAGGTACAGTACTCAGCACTCTAGTGTGTTCCAAATGGCACCCTATTCTCTCTATAGTTCACTACTTTAGACCAGGGCCCATAGTGAATCGGGTGGCTTTGGGATGCTACCTAAAACGCATAGACTGAACAGGGGACATGGGAACCAGGTGGTGAGTTTGTGCGTGCGTGCGTATGTGTCTGTGTCCATGTGTATGTATTCACGTGGCGCAGCGGTCGAAGGCACTGCATCTCAGTGCAAGAGTCGCCACTACAGTCCCTGGTTCAAATCCAGGCTGTGTCACCTTGTGATTGGAGAGTCCCATAGGGTGGCGCACAATTGGCCCAGCGTCGTCCGGGGGTGTAGGCCGTTATTGTAAAATAAAGAATTTTACTTGCCTAGTTAAATAAAGGTAAAATGAAATAACCCCCTATGGTTGATGTGAAAATCTAAATAGAGTAAAAAAATAAAATGAATAAATAAAATTCACATAAACCATTTCAGCTAGAGATATGTTGCTTTGTTGTTTTTTTGCATTGGATGAGTCTCAATCCACCACATCGCACTTCCGCACCTCAGGTCTGTGAGAGCCAGAAATCTTGCTTGTTTGTAGGTGACCAAATACTTATTTTCCACCATAATTTGCAAATAAATTCATTAAAAATCCTACAATGTGATTTTCTGGATTTTTTTTCCTCATTTTGTCTGTCATAGTTGAAGTGTACCTATGATGAAAATTACAGGCCTCTCTCATCTTTTTAAGTGGGAGAACCTGCACAATTGGTGGCTGACTAAATACTTTTTTGCCCCACTGTATATACAGGGGGTACCAGTACCTAGTCATTGTGGAGGCTATATATAGTGGGTACCAGTACCTAGTCAATGTGGAGGCTATATACAGGGGGTACCAGTACCTAGTCAATGTGGAGGCTATATACAGGGGGTACCAGTACCTAGTCAATGTCGAGGCTATATTCAGGGGGTACCAGTACCTAGTCATTGTGGAGGCTATATACAGGGGGTACCAGTACCTAGTCATTGTGGAGGCTATATACAGGGGGTACCAGTACCTAGTCATTGTGGAGGCTATATACAGGGGGTACCAGTACCTAGTCATTGTGGAGGCTATATACAGGGGGTACCAGTACCGAGTCAATGTGCGGGGGTACAGGTTAGTCAAGGTAATCTGTACATGTAGGTAAAGTGACTATGCATAGATAATAAACAGCAAGTAGCAGCAGTGTAAAAACAATTCCAAAAATATGGGGTTAAATACATGTATGGAACGATCTGTTTTTCCATGTGTTTGTATGGACTAATACCAGTAAAAACAAACACACTTTTTTATCAAATCATTTCTGTACAAGTCAAACGTTTGGACACACCTACTCATTCCAGGGTTTTTCTTTATTTTTACTTATTTTATTATTTTTATTTTTATCTTAGAATAATAATGAAGACATCGAATCTATGAAAAAACACATGGAATAATAACCAAAAAACTGTTAAAACAAATCAAAATTATATATTTATATTTGAGAATCTTCAAAGTAGCAACCCTTTGTCTTGATGACAGCTTTGCACCAGCTTGGCGTTCTCTTAACCAGCATCATGAGGTAGTCACCTGTAATGCATTTCAATTAATAGGTGTGCCAAGTTAAACGTTAATCTGTGGAATTGTTTTCCTTCTTAATTCGTTTGAGCCAATCAGTTGTGTTGTGACAAGTTAGGGTTATCTTCTGTATACCACCCCTATTTGGTCAAATACGAAGTCCATATTATGGCAAGAACAGCTCAAATAAGCAAAGAGAAACCACAGTCCATCATTACTTTAAGACAGTCAATGTGGAAAATTTCAAGAACGTTGAAAGTTTCTTCAAGTGCAGTCGTAAAACCATCAAGCGCTATGATGAAACCGACTCCCCTTGAGGACCGCCACAGGAAACGAATACCCAGGGATACCTCTGCTGCAGAGGATAAATTCATTAGAGTTAACTGCACCTCAGATTGCAGGCCAAAGAAAGGCTTCAGGGGTTGAGGGTAACTGAAGGACTAAAAACAAACAAAATAGAACTATTGTAAAAGACATTGTGTCCATAAATTGTATATAGTATGTATAAACTGGAAGTAGAAACCTCAGTGTTGTTGTCCATTACTTTACTCCAATTAGGCAAGGGGGGGGGGGGTAGAGTTAGGGGGGAAAATATATATATTTCGGAAAGTATTCAGTTCCCTTCCCTTCTCCAAATGTTGGTACTCTAATGGATTAAATGAATTGTTTTCCTCAATCTACACACTAACACATAATGACAAATAGAAAACATTTAGACTTGTTTAAAAACAGAAATACCTTATTTACATAAGTATTCAGACCCTTTGCTATGAGACTTGAAATTGAGCTCCGGTGCATCCTGTTTCCATTGATCGTCCTTGAGATGTTTCTACAACTTGATTGGAGTCAAACTCATGTCGTCCAACTCACGTGGACATGATTTGGAAAGACACACCTGTCTATATAATGTCCCAGAGTTGACAGTGCATGTCAGAGCAAGAACCAAGCCATAGGGTCGAAGAAATTGTCCGTAGAGCTCCGAGACAGGATTTTGTCAAATCAAATCAAATGTTATTGGTCACATGGTTAACGAGTGTAGCGAAATGCTTGTGCTTCTAGTTAAGACAGCGCAGCAACAGCTAACAGGTAATCTAAAAATTCCACGACCTAATACACACAAATCTAAGTAAAATAATGGAATAAGAATATATACATATAAATATATGGATGAGCAATGACCGAGCGGCAGAGAATGCAATAGTATTACATACAGGTGTTGAGCTTTCTTCACCACACTGTCTGTGTTGGTGGACCATTTCAGATGGTCAGTGATGTGTACGCAGAGGAACTTGAAGCTTTTCACCTTCTCCACATTGGACCTGTCGATGTAGACAGGGGGGTAGCTCCCTCTGCTGTTTCCTGAAGTCCATGATCATCTCCTTTGTTTTGTTGGCTTTGAGTGAGAGATTATTTTCCTGACACCACACTCCAAGTGCCCTCACCTCCTCCCTATAGTCTCGTTGTCGTTGGCGATCAAGCCTACTACTGTTGTGTCGTCTGCAAACCTGATGATCGAGTTGGAGGCGTGCATATGTAACCGGGTGTGACATGGCTAGCTAGTTAGCGGGGTACGTGCTAATAGCGTTTCAAATCGGTGACATCACTTGTTCTGAGACCTTGAAGTACTTGTTTCTGCGGCTTTTGTGGATCGATAGGTTACGATGCTTCATGAGAGGCAGTTGTTTATGTGTGCAGAGAGTCCCTGGCAGAGAGTGGCAAGGAGAGGGACGGAAGTAATACTGTTAAACTTGGCCACGCAGTCATGGGTGAATAGGGAGTATAGGAGGGGGCTGAGCACGCACCCTTGTGGGGCCCCTGTGTTGAGGATCAGCGAAGTCGAGATGTTGTTTCGTACCTTCACCACCTGGGGGCGGCCCGTCAGGAAGTCCAGGACCCAGTTGCACAGGGCGGGGTTGAGACCCAGGGCCTTAAGCTTAATGATGAGCTTGGAGGGTACTATGGTGTTGAATGCTGAACTGTAGTCAATGAACAGCACTCTTACATAGATATTCCTCTTGTCTAGATGGGATAGGGATAGGCGATAGGGCAGTGTGCAGTGCGATGGCGATTGCATCGTCTGTGAACCTATTGGGGTGGTATGCAAACTGCAGTGGGTGACAGGTAAGGTGGAGGTGATATTAAGACCCTTGACTAGTTTCTCAAAGCACTTCATGATGACAGAAGTGAGTGCTAAGGGGCGATAGTCATTCAGTTCAGTTACCTTTGCCTTCTTGGGTACAGGCAAAATGGTGGCTATCTTGAAGCATGTGGGGACAGCAGAGAGATGCCCATAAACACACCAGCCAGCTGCTCTGTGCATGCTCTGAGGACGCGGCTAGGGATGACGTCTGGGCCGGCAGCCTTGCGAGCGTTAACACTGTTTAAATGTCTTACTCACTTTAGCCACAGAGAAGGAGAGCCCACAGTTCTTGGTAGCGGGCCATGTCTGTGGCACTTTATCTTCAAATACTTCCCTTTATCTCTATACTGACATTTCGCTTGTTTGATTGCCTTGTAGAGGGAATAACTACACTGTTTGTATTTGGCCATATTCCCGGTCATCTTTCCATGGTTAAATGCAGGGGTTCGAGCTCTCAGTTTTTGCGTGAATGCTGCCATCTATCCACCGTTTCTGGTTTGGGTAGGTTTTAATAGTCACAGTGGGTGCAACATCGCCAATGCACTTCCTTATAAACTCACTCACTGAATCAGCGTATATATCTATATTCTTCTCTGAGGCTACCCGGAACATGTCCCAGTCCGTGTGATTGTTTTAATCTTTAAAAAAAATGTATTTATTTATTTCACCTTTATTTAACCAGGTAGGCTAGTTGAGAACAAGTTCTCATTTGCAACTGCGACCTGGCCAAGATAAAGCATAGCAGAACAGACAACACAGAGTTACACATGGAGTAAACAATTAACAAGTCAATAACACAGTAGGAAAAGAAAAGGTTGAGTTTATATACATTGTGTGCAAAAGGCATGAGGTAGGGGAATAATTACAATTTTGCAGATTAACATTGGAGTGATAAATGATCAGATGGTCATGTACAGGTAGAGATATTGGTGTGCAAAAGAGCAGAAAAGTAAATAAATAAAAACAGTATGGGGATGAGGTAGGTAAAAATGGGTGGGCTATTTACTGATAGACTATGTACAGCTGCAGCGATCGGTTAGCTGCTCAGATAGCAGATGTTTGAAGTTGGTGAGGGAGATAAAAGTCTCCAACTTCAGTGAATTTTGCAATTCGTTCCAGTCACAGGCAGCAGAGAACTGGAACGAAAGGCGGCCAAATGAGGTGTTGGCTTTAGGAATGATCAGTGAGATACACCTGCTGGAGTGCGTGCTATGGATGGGTGTTGCCATCGTGACCAGTGAACTGAGATAAGACGGAGCTTTACCTAGCATGGACTTGTAGATGACCTGGAGCCAGTGGGTCTGGCGACGAATATGTAGCGAGGGCCAGCCGACTAGAGCATACAAGTCACAGTGGTGGGTGGTATAAGGTGCTTTAGTGACAAAACGGATGGCACTGTGATAAACTGCATCCAGTTTGCTGAGTAGAGTGTTCGAAGCAATTTTGTAGATGACATCGCCGAAGTCGAGGATCGGTAGGATAGTCAGTTTTACTAGGGTAAGTTTGGCGGCGTGAAGCATGAATTCCGATTGGTCAGACCAGCGCTGAATGGTCCTTGTCATGGGTACATCCTGTTTGTACTACAATCAATATGTTGATAGAATTTAGGTGGCCTTGTTCTAAAAAATTGTTTTAAATCCCCGGCTGCAATACATGCAGCCTCCGGATATATGGTTTCCAGTTTGTATAGAGTCCAGTTCCTTGAGGGCCGTCGTGGTATCGGGTTGAGGGAGGATATACACGGCTGTAGACAATAACCGACAAGAATTCTCTTGGGAGATAATACGGAAGGCATTTGATTGTGTGGAATGCTCGGTCAGGGGAACATAAGGACTTTAGTTCCTGTATGATGTTACAATTACACCATGAGTCGTTAATCACGAAACATACAGCATTGCCCTCTGTCTGTACCGACTCCAACTGCATTTCCCCAGAGAGCCATGTTTCCATGAAACAGAGAGTGTTACAAACCTGGATGTCTTTCTGGAAAGCAACCCTATTTTCAACGACCTTGTTATCTGGAGACTGGATATTAGCGAGGAAAATACTCGGAACCGGTGGGTGGTGTGCACACCTCCAAAGTCTGACCAGAAGGCCGCTCCGTCTACCTCCACTGCGGCGATTTTGTTTTGGGTCGGCCTCTGGATTCAGTTCGCATGCCCTGGGTCGTTCAAACAAAGGATCTGCTTCAGGAAGGTCGTATTTCTGGTTGTAGTGCTGATAAGATGACGTCGCTCTGATATCCAGGAGTTTGTCCCGGCTGTATGTAATAACACTTAAGATTTCCTGGGGTAACAATGTAAGAAATAATACATAAAAAAACAAATTCAGCATAGTTTCCTAAGGACTAGAAGCGAGGCGACCCTCTCTGTCGGCGCCAATCTGGGGAAAAATGTCTGCAGCATTGAAGGCCCCCAGGAACACAGTGGCCTCCATCATTCATAAATGGAAGAAGTTTGGAACGACCTAGACTCTTCCTAGAGCTGGCCGCCGGCCAAACTGAGCAATCAGGGGTGAAGGGCCTTGGTCAGGGAGGAGACCAAGAACCCAATGGTCACTGACAGATCTCCAGAGTACCTCTGTGGAGATGGGAGAACCTTCCAGAAGGACAACCATCTCTGCAACTCTCCACCAATCTGGCCTTCATGGTAGAGTGGCCATTGGTAGAGTGGCCTCTTCATGGTAGAGTGGCCACTCCTCGTTAAAAGGCACATGACAGCACGCTTGGAGCTTGCCAAAAGGCATCTAAAGAACTCTCAAACCATGAGAAACAAGATTCTCTGGTCTGTTGAAACCAAGACTGAACTCTTTGGCCTGAATGCCAAGCGTCACATCTGGAGGAAACCAGGCACCGTCCCTTCAGTGAAGCATGGTGGTGGCAGCATTATACTGTGGGGATGTTTTTCAGTGGCAGGGACTGGGAGAATAGTCAGGATCAAGGGAAAGATGAATGGAGCATTACAGAGAGATCATTAATTAAAACCTGCTCCAGATCGCTCAGGACCTCAGACTGTGGCGAAGGTTCACCTTCCAACAGGTCAACAACCTTAAACAAACAGCCAAGACATCGCAGGAGAGGCTTCGGGACAAGCCCTTGAGTGTCCCAGCCAGAGTCTGGACTTGAACATCGCTGCAGAGATCTGAAAATAGCTGTGCAGCAACGCTCCCCATCCAACCTGACAGAGCTTGAGAGGATCTGCAGAGAAGAATGGGAGAAACTACCCAAATACAGGTGTACCAAGCTTGTAGCGCCATACCCAAGAAGACTCAAGGCTGTAATCGCTGCCAAAGGTTTTTCAACTTAGTACTGAGTAAAGGGTCTGAATACTGAATAATATTATAAATATGTTTTTTATTTGTTATAAATTTGCAAAAAAAAATCCCAAAACCTGTTTTGGATTTGTCATTATGGGGTATTGTGTGTAGATTGATGAGAAAAAAATGCAATTGAATCAATTTTAGAATAAGGGTGTAACCTAACAAAATGTGGAAGAAGTCAAGTGGTCTGAATACTTTCTGAATGCTTTGCATATATTTACAAAAAATGATATAGGGGACTGAAAATGATGCAGACAATTACATTGATGGAAGCTACAATTTATCTGCAATATGAAAGTTGATCTACACCCTAAAAAAAATATTTCAATAAATATGTGAAATTGTGAAAGTATTTGAACAGCTCTTGAATGCCTGAAATGACATAAACCGACACTTGAGGGAGCTGTTGTCAGCCGCTGAGAGAGACCAACAGGGCTGTACTATGCAGGTAGCTCTTCTATGGTAGAAAGGGAAAGGGGGATACCTAGTCATTTGTACAACTGAAGGCATTCAACTGAAATGTGTCTTCTGCATTTAACCCAACCCCTCAATCAGAGAGGTACAGAGGCCTGCCTTAATCGACATCCATGTCATCGGAGCCCGGGGAACAGTGGGTTAACTGGCCGGGGAACAGTCGATTAACTGCCTTGTCCAGGGGCAGAATGACAGACTTATCAACTGGGGAATTCGATCCAGCAACCTTTCGGTTACTGGCCCAACGCTCTAATAGAAGGGTTACATTGCTCCTACAAAAGCTATCTGAGTCAAAAGAAGTGAGTAAAACAGGTTCTGATGCCTCTCTCAGGAACAGTAATATTGAGTTTGGAGACCTCTCTCTCCCCGTCTCTCTCTATGTCTCTCTGAGGTAAAATGTGTAATGATGCAGCTGTCAGGGCCAGTATTGTTTAGTATGGAGACCGTCTGACCAGGGTTATAGACTGATCCATCAGGCGATATCAGGATTGATACATTGAGGACCTGATCGATGCTGGAGCCCTCCCCCTCACACACACAAACACGCGCACACACACCACACACACACACACACACACACATGCAAACTGATTAATCCGATCGCTCCAGGTAGAAATACCCCGTAAGCACAGCTGATCCTCACCTAACCTTAAGCGTGTGTTTATGTGTGTGTGTTTAAGTGTGTGTCTGTCTGTGCGTGTGTGTTTTTGTGTGCGTATGTGTGTGTGTGGATGCAGAAAGAGCATCTGAGTTTAATTTGAGTTTGTCGGACCAATTGATAGATTTCTGGACGATTAGTGTCAAACGGCCACATTGATATAAAAAATGTATCTACAATCTTTCCAATGAATCTTCAAGTGTTCTTCGGACATTCCAAATGTAACACCTAATGTGATGACCCGTTAATATCATGGAACGTTGTGTTGAATTGTAGAATTCTAGATTTGTAGAATTTTAGATTGTAGAATTCTCTACTTATTCCGATGCAATGTTTAGGACCTACAGGGTTGCTTGCCTTCTTGATTTTTCCCTGACTTGACCTTTTGTCTGTTATTGTATCTGATTTAATAATAGGTATTCTAGTGGGGGGTAGCACTGTCTGATAGCTGATTGTCTCATCAGAAGACATGAGTGCGTAGCTCGATATGGACAATACCCCAATCCTGATACACAATGGAAGATATAAACAAGGCTTTGACAGCCTTGCTCATCATCGATGCTGGCTGATTCTACGTGTTATTAGCTCACACAAAGCCACAGGCCCTGCCCTAGAACAGGACAATAATACAACACAATACAACTGTATTCATCCCCTTCTGATTACTGGGAGAGAAAAACACAATCACAAATACACAAAAAAATGAATCAGATTTGGAGAGAGGAGGAGAGGAGAGAGGAGTGGAGAGGAGAGAGGAATGGAGAGAGAAGTGAAGAGGAGAGGAGAGAGAAGTGTAGAGGAGCGGAGAGAACTGGAGAGAAGTGGAGAGGAGCAAGAGGTGGAGAGGAGAGAAGTGGAGAGGAGAGAAGTGGAGAGGAGAGAAAAGTGGAGAGAAGTGGAGAGGAGTGAGAGGTGGAGAGGAGAAGAGAGGAACGAGGGTTGGAGAAGAGAAAAGAGGAACGACAGGTGGAGAGGAGAGAGAAGTGGAAGGAGAGAAGAGAGAAGTGAAGAGAAAAGAGGGACAGGTGGAGAGGAGAGGAGCGAGAGGAGGAGAAGAGCGAGAGGTGGAGGAGAGAGGTGGAGAGGAGAGAGAGGTGGAGAGGAGATAGCGGTGGAGAGGAGAGAGCGGTGGAGAGGAGAGAGCGGTGGAGAGGAGAGAGCGGTGAAAAGGAGAGAGAGGTGGAGAGGAGAGAGCGGTGGAGAGGAGAGAGCGGTGGAGAGGAGAGAGCGGTAGAGAGGAGGACAGAGGAGTGGAGAGAGGAGTGGAGAGGAGAGAGAGGTGGAGTGGAGAGGAGAGAGAGGTGGAGTGGAGAGGAGAGAGAGGTGGAGTGGAGAGGAGAGAGAGGTGGAGTGGAGAGAGAGGTGGAGAGGAGAGCGAGGGAGAGAGAGGTAGAGAGGAGAGGATAGAGGTGGAGAGGATAGAGGTGGAGAGGAGAGAGAGGTGGAGTGGAGAGGAGAGAGAGGTGGAGTGGAGAGGAGAGAGAGGTGGAGTGGAGAGAGAGGTGGAGAGGAGAGCGAGGGAGAGAGAGGTAGAGAGGAGAGGATAGAGGTGGAGAGGATAGAGGTGGAGAGGAGGAGAGGATAGAGATGTAGTGGAGAGAGGTGGAGAGGAGAGGTGGAGAGGAGGAGAGGATAGAGATGTAGTGGAGAGAGGTGGAGAGGAGAGGTGGAGAGGAGAGGTGGAGAGGAGAGGTGGAGAGGGGAGAGGTGGAGAGGAGGTGGAGAGGAGAGAGGTGGAGTGGAGAGTGGTGGAGTGGAGAGTGGTAGAGTATTGGAGTGGAGAGAGGTGGAGAGGAGAAAGGTGTAGAGGAGAGTGGTGGAGAGGATAGAGGTGGAGAGGATAGAGGTGGAGAGGATATAGGTGGAGAGGAGAGGTGGAGAGGAGAGAGGTGGAGAGGATAGAGATGGAGAGGACAGGGGTGGGTGGAGAGGATAGAGGTGGAGAGGACAGGGTGGAGAGGAGAGAGAGGTGGAGAGGAGAGCGAGGGAGAGAGGTAGAGAGGAGAGGTAGAGAGGAGAGGATAGAGGTGGAGAGGATAGAGGTGGAGAGGAGGAGAGGATAGAGATGTAGTGGAGAGAGGTGGAGAGGAGAGGTGGAGAGGAGGAGAGGATAGAGGTGGAGAGGAGAGAGGTGGAGAGGATAGAGGTGGAGAGGACAGGGGTGGAGAGGATAGAGGTGGAGAGGATAGAGGTGGAGAGGATAGAGGTGGAGAGGAGAGAGGTGGAGAGGAGAGAGGTGGAGAGGATAGAGGTGGAGAGGATAGAGGTGGAGAGGAGAGCTGGAGAGGATAGAGATGGAGAGGATAGAGGTGGAGAGGAGAGGTGGAGAGGATAGAGGTGGAGAGGATAGAGGCGGAGAGGTTAGAGGCGGAGAGGTGGAGAGGAGAGAGGTGGAAAGGAGAGAGGTGGAGAGGAGAGAGGTGGAGTTGAGAGAGGTGGAGAGGAGAGAGGCGAGAGGCGAGAGGCGGAGAGGATAGAGGCGGAGAGGAGAGTGGCGGAGTGGAGAGATGGAGAGGAGAGAGGTGGAGTTGAGAGAGGTGGAGAGGATAGAGGTGGAGTGGAGAGAGGTGGAGTGGAGAGATGTGGAGAGGATAGAGGTGGAGAGGATAGAGGTGGAGAGGAGAGATGGAGAGGAGAGAGGTGGAGTTGAGAGAGGTGGAGAGGATAGAGGTGGAGTGGAGAGAGGTGGAGAGGAGAGAGGCGGAGAGGAGAGAGGCGGAGAGGATAGAGGCGGAGAGGATAGAGGCGGAGAGGCGAGAGGTGGAGAGGAGAGGTGGAGAGGATAGAGGTGGAGAGGATAGAGGTGGAGAGGCGAGAGGTGGAGAGGAGAGGTGGAGAGGATAGAGGTGGAGAGGCGGAGAGGTGGAGAGGAGAGGTGGAGAGGATAGAAGTGGAGAGGCGAGAGGTGGAGAGGATAGAGGTGGAGAGGCGAGAGGTGGAGAGGCGAGAGGTGGAGAGGCGAGAGGTGGAGAGGCGGAGAGGATAGAGGCGGAGAGGATAGAGGCGGAGAGGATAGAGGCGGAGAGGTGGAGAGGAGAGAGGTGGAGAGGAGAGAGGTGGAGTTGAGAGAGATGGAGAGGAGAGAGGTGGAGAGGATAGAGGTGGAGTTGAGAGGGGTAGAGATGATAGAGATGGAGAGGATAGAGGTGGAGTTGAGAGGGGTGGAGAGGCAAGAGGCGGAGAGGCGAGAGGCGGAGAGGAGAGTGGGGGCGTGGTGGAGTGGAGAGGTGGAGAGGAGAGTGGGGGAGTGGAGAGAGGTGGGAAGGATAGAGGTGGAGAGAGGAGGAGAGGTGGAGAGGAGGAGAGGTGGAGAGGAGAAAGGTGGAGAGGAGAGAGGTGGAGAGGAGAGAGGTGGAGAGGAGAGTGGGGGCGTGGTGGAGTAGAGAGTGGTGGAGAGGAGAGGTGGAGAGGAGAGTGGGGGAGTGGAGAGAGGTGGGAAGGATAGAGGTGGAGAGAGGAGGAGAGGTGAAGAGGAGAGTGGGGGAATGGAGAGAGGTGGAGAGGAGAGAGGTGGAGTGGAGAGAGGTGGAGTGGAGAGAGGTGGAGTGGAGAGTGGTGGAGAGGAGAGAGGTGGAGTGGAGAGAGGTGGAGAGGAGAAAGGTGGAGTGGAGCGGCTAGCCAGGATAGAAATAAGCCGGCCTTGGCCTCTTATCGTGGTGGTGGGGTCTTCGGTCTCCACTGCCCGTGGTGGAGGAGAGGGGTGGAGGAAGAAAAGGTAGCTAAACCCATTGTCTCTTATTATGCTTGCTTTAATGACACTGAGTGGAAATAACGAATTGGGGAGGAAACGAGGGGAAGTGGTCTGGTAATGGATACCAAAATGTCAGGTAGGAGCCCACCTCTGATGAGTGGAAATGTCAGACCCACGCTGTCTCAAGGGGGAGGGGAGAAAGGAGGGGCAAATTAAACGTAGTTAGTGGGGGTCTAAGAGAGGAGAGGAGGAAGAGGAGGGAGGAAGACTATTGAAAGGTGTGTGTAGGTAACCCTAGGCAAGAACAGTGGGAGAAAGAGGAGTGGATGGAGGGATGAGATTGTGTGTGTCTGTTTGTGTGTGTGTCTGTTTGTGTGTGTGGCCTCTAAAGTAGGAGGTTGGACCTGCAATTACATTCACATGAAAGGTCGGCATTAACAAAAGAGAGAAACTGATTAACAGACGGAAATTACCCTTTACACACACACACACACACACACACACACACACACACACACACACACACACACACACACACACACACACACACACACACACACACACACACACACACACACACACACACACACACACATGCCTCTGAGACTGCAGAAGAGTAGCAGGGAATATCATTTCTCATTGGCGTTGGTCCTTCACTGCACTACCGGCACATTCTAACAGGGGACAAGTTGTCTGTGTTCATCGGGCAGTGAGACAGTTTCTTCCTGTCAGTGAAGTCACCGTGTCTTCAGCTGCAGGGCTGATGGGTGATGACAGTTCATTTGTGTGTGGATGTGGATGACTCCCATGTGTGTCTTCCCAGTCTCTCGGAACTATACTGAAAGTAATGAAATGACACAGGAGAGAGACGAGGGGGGATGAGGGGGAATGAGGAGAGATGAGGGGGATAAGGAGAGATGAGGGGGATGAGGAGAGATAAGGAGAGATGAGGAGGGATGAGGAGAGATGAGGAGGGATGAGGAGAGATGAGTAAAGATGAGGAGAGATGAGGAGAGATGAGGGGGGATGAGGAGTTATTTGGAGAGATAATGAGAAATGAGGAGGGATGAGGGGGGTGACGAGAGATGAGGGGGATGAGGAGAGATGAGGGGGATGAGGGGGGATGAGGAGTTATGAGGAGAGCTGAGGAGAGCTGAGGAGAAATGATGGGTGATGAGGAGAGATCAAATGTATTTATTTAGCGCTTCGTACATCCGCTGATATCTCAAAGTGCTGTACAGAAACCCAGCCTAAAACCCCAAACAGCAAGCAATGCAGGTGTTGAAGCACGTTGGCTAGGAAAAACTCCCTAGAAAGGCCAAAACCCAGGAAGAAACCTAGAGAGGAACCAGGCTATGAGGGGTGGCCAGTCCTCTTCTGGCTGTGCCGGGTGGAGATTATAACAGAACATGGCCAAGATGTTCAAATGTTCACAAATGACCAGCATGGTCAAATAATAATAATCAAAGTAGTTGTCGAGGGTGCAGCAAGTCAACACCTCAGGAGTAAATGTCAGTTGGCTTTTCATAGCCGATCATTAAAAGTATCTCTACCACTCCTGTCTCTAGAGAGTTGAAAACAGCAGGTCTGGGACAGGTAGCACGTCCGGTGAACAGGTCAGGATTCCATAGCTGCAGGCAGAACAGTTGAAACTGGAGCAGCAGCACGGCCAGGTGGACTGGGGACAGCAAGGAGTCATCATGCCAGGTATTCCTGAGGCATGGTCCTAGGGCTCAGGTCCTCCGAGAGAGAGAGAAAGAAAGAAAGAGAGAAAGAGAGAATTAGAGAGCATACTTAACCTCTTCAGTCGACCCTCTACTTTTTTGAACATTCTGTTAAAAATCGCGCAACATTTCAGCGCCCTGCTACTCATGCCAGGAATATAGTATATGCATTTGCTTAGTCTGTGTGGATAGAAAACACTCAGACGTTTAAAAAACTGGTTAAATCACTGCTGTGGCTTTACCAGAACGGCATTTACATCGAAAAGCACAGGAAAAACTGATCACTGAAAATGGGAAAATATATCCATGCGCTACTTGATCCCATTGATAAAGGTGAACCACAATTAATTGACTGAGGTTGCAGTACCTACAGCTTCCACACGGTGTCTAGAGTCTTGTCATTTCCCTTCGAGTTTTTTCTTGGTCAAACACATGCAGGACACCGTATCTAATCCGGTCTAGGACCGGATATTTTCGTTGAGTTTCTAGCCGGACATTTTTCCAGACGGACAGCTAATGATCTTTACATCGCCTCCTGATGAATTTTATCGCTTATTAACGTTTACTAATACCTAAAGTTGCATTACAAACGTATTTCGAAGTGTTTTGTGAAAGTTTATCGTCGACTTTTTGAATTTTAAAAAATGACGTTACGTTTTGAAACAATGTTTTTTTCGTTTATCACACAGTCTACATATAACGATATCTAGGCTTTATATGGACCGATTTAATCGAAATAAAGACCCAAATAGTGTTTATGGGACATCTAGGAGTGCCAACAAAGAAGATGGTGAAAGGTAATGAATGTTTTCTATTTTATTGTGCGGTTTGTGTAACGCAGAAATGCTAATTATTTTGTTTACGTCCCCTGTGGGTCTTTTGGGGTGTTGCATGCTATCAGATAATAGCTTCTCATGCTTTCGCCGAAAAGCATTTTAAAAATGTGACTTGTTGCCTGGATTCACAACGAGTGTAGCTTTAATTCGATACCCTGCATGTGTATTTTAATGAACTTTTGAGTTTTAATACTAATACTATTAGCATTTAGCGTAGCGCATTTGCATTTCCAGAGCTCTAGTTGGGACGCAAGCGTCCCGAGTAGAAGCAACAGGTTAAATTCACACAGGACACCGGATATTACAAACTGACCCTAGCCCCCTGACACAAACTACTGCAGCATAAATACTGAAGGCCGAGACAGGAGGGGTCCCATCCGATGATAGGGCGAAGGATATAACCCCACCCACTTTGCAAAAGCATAGCCCCCACACCACTAGAGGGATATCTTCAACCACCAACTTACCATCCTGAGACAAGGACGAGTATAGCCCACAAAGATCTCCACCACGGCACAACCAGGGGGGCGCCAAACCAGACAGGAAGATCACATCCGTGACTCAACCCACTCAAGTGACGTACCCCTCCTAGGGACGGCATGAAAGAGCACCAGTAAGCCAGTGACTCAGCCCCTGTAATAGGGTTAGAGGCAGAGAATCCCAGTGGAAAGAGGGGAACCGGCCAGACAGAGACAGCAAGGGCGGTTCGTTGCTCTAGAGCCTTTCCGTTCACCTTCACACTCCTGGGCCAGACTACACTCAGTCATATGACCCACTGAAGAGATGAGTCTTCAGTAAAGACTTAAATGTTGAGACCGAGTCTGTATCTCTCACATGGGTAGGCAGACCATTCCATAAAAATTGAGCTATATAGGAGAAAGCTCTGCCTCCAGCTGTTTGCTTAGAAATTCTAGGGACAATTAGGAGGCCTGCGTCTTGTGACCGCAGCGTACGTGAAGGTATGTACGGGAGGACCAAATCAGAGAGATAGGTAGGAGCAAGCCCATGTAATGCTTTGTAGGTTAGCAGTAAAACCTTGAAACCATCCCTTGCCTCGACAGGAAGCCAGTGTAGGGAGGCTAGCACTGGAATAATATGACCAAATTCTTTGGTTCTAGTCAGGTTTTAATAATTTAACTTTTAACCTCATAGTCCGCCCCCCCCCGCATGCGGTAGCGTAAATACAGCCTCAAGCTCATTACCATAACGCAACGTTAGCGATTTCTAAAAATCGCAAATGAAATGAAATAAATATGCCTGCTCTCAAGCTTATCCTTTTCTTAACAATCCTGTCGTCTCAGATTTTCAAAATATGCTTTTGAACCAGAGAAAATCAATAATTTGTGTAAGAGTGGTGATAGCTAGCTTAGCATTTAGCGTCAGCATTTAGCACGCAACATATTCACAAAAACCAGCCAAGGAATCAAATAAAATAATTTACCTTTGAAGAACTTCAGATGTTTCAATGAGGAGACTCTCAGTTACATAGCAGATGTCCAGTTTTTCCTGAAAGATTCTTGTGTAGGACAAATCGTTCTGTTTTGTTACTATGCATTTGGCTACCGAAACTAACCGAAAATTCTGTCACCTACACGTCAAACTTTTTTCCGAAATAACTCCATAATATCGACTGAAACATGGAAAACGTTGTTTGAATCAATCCTGAAGGTGGTTTGTCATATATCTCTCCATTGAAAGCCCAGTCCTTTATGCAAGCTTTGTTCTCTGATTCGAATGGAAAAATACTGGGACCTGACTTTTGCGCACCAATTGCCACGCAGACACCAAGCGGGACACTTGGCAATTGTAGTCTCTTATGGTCAATCTTCCAATGATATGCCTACAAATACGTCACAATGCTGGAGAGACCTTGGGGAAACAAGAGAAAGTGTCCGTTCATTCCTGTCGCATTCACAGCCATATAAGGCGATCATGGAAAACGTAGCCTCAGAAATCCTGTTCATTTCCTGGTCGGTCAAACATCTTGGTTTTGCCCGAAGCATTTGTTCTAGGGCACTCACAGTGAAAATCTTTGCAGTTCTGGAAACGTAAGAGTGTCTTCTTTCCAAAACTATCAATTCCAAGCATATTCGAGCATCTTTTCGTGACAAAATATTGCGCTTAACCTCTTGCCTCTAGTTGGGACGCTTGCGTCCCAACTAGAGCTCTGGAAATGCAAATGTGCTACGCTAAATGCTAATAGTATTAGTTAAAACTCAAAAGTTCATTAAAATACACATGCAGGGTATCAAATTAAAGCTACACTCGTTGTGAATCCAGGCAACAAGTCAGATTTTTAAAATGCTTTTCGGCGACAGCATGAGAAGCTATTATCTGATAGCATGCACCAATACACTACAACAGAAAAGCACAGCAGGGGACGTAAACAAAATAATTAGCATTTCGGCGTTACACAAACCGCACAATAAAATAGAAAACAGTCATTACCTTTCACCATCTTCTTTGTTGGCACTCCTAGATGTCCCATAAACACTATTGGGTCTTTATTTCGATTAAATCGGGCCATATAAAGCCAAGATATCGTTATATGTAGACTGTGTGATAAACGAAAAAAACAGCGATTTCACAACGTAACGTCATTTTTTAAAATTCAAAAAGTAGACGATAAACTTTCACAAAACACTTCGAAATACGTTTGTAATGCTACTTTAGGTATTAGTAAACGTTAATAAGCGATAAAAATCATCCGTAGGCGATGTAAATATCATTAGCTGTCGTCTTGGAAAAAATTTCAGGAGAGAGCTCTTCCGGAATGATCTGGGCGGAGACCGGAGGTAAGTCGTGCCCCTCTTTCGGTTCAACCAAGAATCAAAGAGGATTCAATTCACAAGACTCTAGACAACATGGGGATGCTGTGGGAGTTGAATGCTCGGTCTTATCTAACTCGGCTCACTGTTAACAATTGCTGGAAGTGGCGCAAGGATATTTATTTCCATTTTCTGTGATCAGGTTTTCCTGCGCTTTCCGATGTAACGCACGTTATGTAATAGCCACAGTCGTGATTTAACCAGTTTTAAAAACGTCCGAGGGTTTCCTATCCACACATTCTAACCATATGAACGTACTATATTCCTGGCATGAGTAGCAGGGCGCTGAAATGTTGCGCGATTTTTAACAAAATGTTCAAAAAAGTAGAGGGTCGACTGAAGAGGTTAAAACGGGCACGTCTTTTTATCCAAAAATGAAATAATGCCCCTATAGGACTAAGTGGTTATTAATAAAGTGAAACTTTCACCAAAAAAACCAGGTAAACAGAAACCGACCGTGACGCAACCGTGGCACACACACAGAAAATAAATAATTACCTACAACATAGGTGGGAAAATAGCTGCCTAAGTATGATTCCCAATCAGAGACAACGATAGACAGCTGCCACTGATTGGGAACCACACTCGGCCAAAAACAAAGAAATAGAAAACATAGAATGCCCACCCAAATCACACCCTGACCTTACCAAATAGAGAAATAAAACGGCTCTCTAAGGTCAGGGCGTGACCTTGAAACAATCTTGATATGTTCGTCAAAAGAGAGATCAGGGTCCAGAGTAACACCGAGGTCCTTCACAGTTTTATTTGAGATGACTGTACAACCATTAAGATTAATTGGCAGATTCAACAGAAGATCCCTTTGTTTCTTGGGACCTAGAACAAGCATCTCTGTTTTGTCTGAGTTTAAAAGTAGAAAGTTTGCAGCCATCCACTTCCTTATGTCTGAAACACAGGCTTCTAGCGAGGGCAATTTTGGGGCTTCACCATGTTTCATTGAAATGTACAGCTGTGTGTCATCCGCATAGCAGTGAAAGTTAACATTATGTTTTCGAATGACATCCCCAAGAGGTAAAATATATAGTGAAAACAATCGTGGTCCTAAAACCAGGAACACCGAAATGTACAGTTGATTTGTCAGAGAACAAACCATTCACAGAGACAAACTGATATCTTTCCGACAGATAAGATCTAAACCAGGCCAGAACTTGTCCGTGTAGACCAATCTGGGTTTCCAATCTCTCCAAAAGAATGTGGTGATCGATGGTATCAAAAGCAGCACAAAGGTCTAGGAGCACGAGGACAGATGTAGAGCCTCAGTTGGATGCCATTAAAAGGTAATTTACCACCTTCACAAGTGCAGTCTCAATGCTATGATGGGGTCTTTTTTGTCTTCAGGAAGGCAGTGAGTTGCTGCGCAACAGCCTTTTCTAAAATTTTTGAGAGGAATGGAAGATTCGATATAGGCCGTTCGTTTTTTATATTTTCTGGGTCAAGGTTTGGCTTTTTCAAGAGAGGCTTTATTACTGCCACTTTTACTGAGTTTGGTACACATCCGGTGGATAGAGAGCCGTTTATTATGTTCAACATAGTAGGGCCAAGCACAGGAAGCAGCTCTTTCAGTAGTTTAGTTGGAATAGGGTCCAGTATGCAGCTTGAAGGTTTAGAGGCTGATTATTTTCATCATTGTGTCAAGAGATATAGTACTAAAACACTTCAGTGTTTCTCTTGATCCTAGGTCCTGGCAGAGTTGTGCAGACTCAGGACAACTGAGCTTTGAAGGAATACGCAGATTTAAAGAGGAGTCCGTAATTTGCTTCCTAATAATCATGATCTTTTCCTCAAAGAAGTTCATGAATTTATTTCTGCTGAAGTGAAAGCCATCCTCACGTAATAATCTTGGAACTCTGGGGGCGGTATTTCATTATTGGATAAAAAACGTTCCCGTTTGAAGCGTGATATTTTGTCACGAAAAGATGCTCGACTATGCATATAATTGACAGCTTTGGAAAGACAACACTCTGACGTTTCCAAAACTGCAAAGATATTGTCTGTGAGTGCCACAGAACTGATGCTACAGGCGAAACCAAGATGAAATTTCAAACAGGAAGTGCCCCAGATTTTGAAGGCGCTGTGTTCCAATGACTCCTTATATGGCTGTGAATGGGCCACGAATGAGCTTAGACTTTCTGTCGTTTCCCCAAGATGTCTGCAGCATTGTGACGTATTTGTAGGCATATCATTGGAAGATTGACCATAAGACACTACATCTACCAGGTGGTCACTTGGTGTCCTCCGTCGCAATTATTGCGTAATCTCCAGCTGCGCTATTTTTCCTTTTGTTTCTGAAGAGAAACCCAACTGCCACGAATGATTTATCATCGAATAGATATGTGAAGAACACCTTGAGGATTGATTCTAAACAACGTTTGCCATGTTTCTGTCGATATTATGGAGTTAATTTGGAAAAAAGTTTGGAGTTATAGAGACTGCATTTTCTGATTTTTTTCTTCGCCAAATGTGATGAACAAAACGGAGCGATTTCTCCTACACAAATAATCTTTTTGGAAAAAATGAACATTTGCTATCTAACTGAGAGTCTCCTCATTGAAAACATCCGAAGTTCTTCAAAGGTAAATTATTTTATTTGAATGCTTTTCTTGTTTTTGTGAAAATGTTGCCTGCTGAATGCTAGGCTTAATGCTATGCTAGCTATCAATACTCTTACACAAATGCTTGTTTAGCTATGGTTGAAAAGCATATTTTGAAAATCTGAGATGACAGTGTTATTAACAAAAGGCTAAGCTTGTGAGTGAATATATTTATTTCATTTCATTTGCGATTTTCATGAATAGTTAACGTTGCGTTATGGTAATGAGCTTGAGGCTATGATTACGCTCCCGGATACGGGATTGCTAGTTGCAAAAAGGAATAGGAATACTGCTTTTTAGTTAGCTTTGCGACAGTATCAAAAAGACATTTCGGATTGTTCTTATTTTCCTCAATTAAGTTGGAAAAATAGGATGATCGAGCAGCAGTAAGGGCTCTTCGATACTGCACGGTACTCTCTTTCCAAGCTATTTCCGTTCCAATTTTCTTGAAGCTTGCTTTAGAGCTCGGGTATTTTCTGTATACCAGGGAGCTAGTTTCTTATAAGAAATGTTTTTAGTTTTTAGGGGGGCAACTGCATCTAGGGTATTGAGTTCCTCAGTTAGAGTTCCTCAGTTAGGTGGTTAACTGATTTTTGTCCTCTGGTGTCCTTGGGTAGGCAGAGGGAGTCTGGAAGGGCATCAAGGAATCTTTGTGTTGTCTGTGAATTTGTAGCACGACTTTTGATGCTCCTTGGTTGGGGTCTGAGCAGATTATTTGTTGCAATTGCAAACGTAATAAAATGGTGGTCCGATAGTCCAGGATTATGAGGAAAAACATTAATATCCACAACATTTATTCCATGGGACAAAACTAGGTCCAGAGTATGACTGTGACAGTGAGTAAGTCCAGAGACATGTTGGACAAAACTCACTGAGTCGATGATGGCTCCGAAAGCCTTTTGGAGTGGGTCTGTGGACTTTTCCATGTGAATATTAAAGTCACAAAAAATTAGAATATTATCTGCTATGACTACAAGGTCCGATAGGAATTCAGGGAACTCAATGAGGAATGTTGTATATGGCCCAGGAGGCCTGTAAACAGTAGCTATAAAAAGTGATTGAGTAGGCTGCATAGATTTCATGACTAGAAGCGCAAAAGACAAAAACATATTTTTTTTTTGTAAATCAAAATTTGCTGTCGTAAACGTTATCATCACCTCCTCCTCTGCGGGATGCACAGAGGATATGGTCTCTAGTGTAACCAGGAGGTGAGGCCTCATTTAACACAGTAAATTCATCAGGCTTAAGCCATGTTTCAGTCAGGCCAATCACATCAAGATTATGATCAGTGATTAGTTCATTGACTATAACTGCCTTTGAAGTAAGGGATCTAACATTAAGTAGCCCTATTTTGAGATGTGAGGTATCATGATCTCTTTCAATAATGACAGGAATGGAGGAGATCTTTATCCTATTGAGATTGCTTAGGCGAACACCGCCATGATTAGCTTTGCCCAACTCAGGTCGAGGCACAGACACGGTCTCAATGGGGAAAGGTGAGCTGACTACACTGACTGTGCTAGTGGCAGACTCCACTAAACTGTCCGGCTAGCTAACAGCCTGCTACCTGGCCCGCACCCTATTTCATTGTGGAGCTAGAGGAGTCAGAGCCCTGTCTTTGTTGGTAGATAAGATGAGAGCACCCCTCCAGCTAGGATGGAGACTGTCACTCAGGCCAGCAGGCCAGGCTTGGTCCTGTTTGTGGGTGAGTCCCAGAAAGAGGGCCAATTATCTATGAAGAGAGATGAGAGGGAATGAGGAGGGATGAGGGGGGTGAGGAGGGATAAGGAGAGATGAGGGGGAATGAGGAGAGACAAGTAAAGATGAGAGATTAGGAGGGATGAGTAAAGATGAGGAGGGAAGAGGAGAGATGAGGAGTTATGAATAGAGATAATGAGAGAATGAGGAGGGATGAGGAGAGATGAAGGATGGATATACAGCAAAATATTCTGAGAGATGAGGAGGGATGATGGGCGATGAGGAGAGAGATGGGGAAGGAAGATGAGAGATGAGGGGGAATGATGAGACATGAGGGGGAATGAGGAGAGAGATGGGGAGGGAAGATGAGAGATGAGGGGGAAGATGAGAGATGAGGGGGATGAGGAGAGATAAGTAAAGATGAGGAGAGATGAAGAGGGATGAGTAAAGATGAGGGGACGAGGAGAGATGAGGGGATGAGGAGGGACGAGAAGAGATTAGGAGGGATAAGGAGGGATGAGGAGGGATGAGTAACGTTTTGGGGATGAGGAGGGATGAGGAAGGAAGAGGAGGGATAGGGAGAGATGACGAGGGATGAGCAAAGATGAGGGGGATGTGGAGGGATGAGCAAAGATGAGGAGGGATGTGGAGGGATGAGTAGAGATGAGGAGAAATTAGGAGGGATAAGGAGGGATGAGTTGGGATGTGGAGAGATGAGGAGGGATGAGTGGAAGATGAGAGATGAGGAGGGATGTGGGGGAAGAGGATATATGAGGAGGGATGAGGGATATGGAGGGATGAGTAGGGATGTGGAGAAAGGAGGGATGAGTAAAGATGAGGGATGAAGAGATGAGTAAAGATGAGGGAATGAGGAGAGATGAGGGAATGAGTAAAGATGAAGGGATGAGGAGAGATGAGGGGATGAGGAAGGATGAGGAAAGATGAGGAGGGATGAGTAAAGGAGGGGATGAGGAGGGATGAGGAGAGATGAGGAGAGGAGATGAGCGGGGTTAGGGGGGATGAGGAGAGACGAGCAAAGATGAGGAGAGATGGGGGAGATGAGGAGGGATGAGTAAAGATGAGGAGGGAAGAGGAGGGAAGAGGAGAGATGAGGTGGGATGAGGAGGGATGTGTAGACATGAGTAGAGATGAGGGATGGATACACAGCAAAATATTCTGAGAGAGATGAGGAGGGAAGAGGGGAGATGAGTGAAGATGAGGAGGGATGAGTGAAGATGAGGAGGGATGATTGAAGATGAGGAGGGATGAGGAGAGATGAGGAGGTATGAGTAAAAATGAGGAGAGATGAAGAGGGATAAGGAGGGATGAGGAGGGATGAGAATAGATGAGATGGGATGAGTAAAGATGAGGGGGGATGAGGAGGGATGAGGAGAGATGAGGGGGGATGAGGAGAGATGAGGGAAGAGTGAAGATGAGGGGATGAGGAGGGATGAGGAGGGATGAGAAGAGATGAGGAGGGATGACAAGAGATGGGGAGGGATGAGTTAAGATGAGGGGGGATGAGGAGGGATGAAGAGAGATGAGGAGGAAATGAGGGGGGATGAGGAGAGATAAGGAGGGATGAGGGATTGATACACAGCTAAATATTCTGAGAGAGAGAGAGATACAGAGAGAGAGATACAGAGAGAGAGATACAGAGAGAGGGATACAGAGATACAGAGAGAGATCTTGTGTACTTATCCATGACTCTGGCCACCATCAATCATAAATAAGCTTGTCAGTTTGAGGTGCAGAGGGTAGAAGCCACACATCCAAACGTCCTTTCTCTCTTTCTCTCTCCCTTGTCTATCTCTTTCTATCGTCTCCCTCCTCCCTTTCTCCTTATCTCGATCTCTCCTCTCTCTCTTTCTCCATGTCTCTATCTCTCCTCTCTCTCTCTCTCTCTCTCTCTCTTTCTCCTCATCTCTCTCTCTCCTCTCTCTCTCTCTCTTTCTCCTCGTCTCTCTCTCTCTCTCTTTCTCCGTGTCTATCTCTCCTCTCTC
Organism: Oncorhynchus nerka; assembly: GCF_034236695.1. Classification (NCBI taxonomy): domain Eukaryota; kingdom Metazoa; phylum Chordata; class Actinopteri; order Salmoniformes; family Salmonidae; genus Oncorhynchus; species Oncorhynchus nerka. Next base: position 8,950,276 of record NC_088408.1, on the reverse strand, counting down.
TCTCTCTCTCTCTCTCTCTCTTTCTCCTCGTTTCTATCTCTCTCTCTCTCTATCTTTCTCCTTGTCTCTCGTCTCTCTCTCCCGTTTGAAACGTTCTCTCTCACGAAACTCTACAACAGCAAACCCATAAATCAACCCACACATTCTCCTGAAGGACAAAAGGTGATGAAATAAAAGCCTTCACTCTTCTTTTCTCTTCCCCTCCCTTTCATTCCTTCCCTCCATCTCTCACTCTGCTTATGTAAAAAACGTAAAATGTGTTTAATTGTTCCTCCTGATTTACCAGAGAGCAAAAACAAAATGTCACATATATCAATTTCATCTCTCCTTCTCTGGATACGATACTGGCTGGGCGGCGTGACGGCAGTATAGATGAGTAATTGTGCTGTGGTTTTGTACTGTGGTGACAGGAAATAGATGAACACACACACCCAGTGACAGGAAGGAGAAGAAGCATTGTTTTTGATTGACTATTTACCATTTGCTCCTGTCAAGGGGATGTTTTGAGGAAGGTATTGGGTATACGGCATACCTCCATTGGTTCTGTTGTCGCGGTAACGTAACTACCTAAAGGCTTCAACATATGTAGGTTCGGTTTTGATCCGGAACGTCTGTGCTGCAGACCTTTGCTGGAAAAACAAGTAAGAGCAGGAGGCGGCAGGTAGCCTAGTGGCTAGAGGCAGGTAGCCTAGTGGTTAGAGGCAGGTAGCCTAGTGGTTAGAGACGAGTAGTCTAGTGGTTAGAGGCGGGTAGCCTAGTGGTTAGAGGCAGGTATCCTAGTGGTTAGAGGCAGGTATCCTAGTGGTTAGAGGCAGGTAGCCTAGTGGTTAGAGACAGGTAGCCTAGTGGTTAGAGACAGGTATCCTAGTGGTTAGAGGCAGGTATCCTAGTGGTTAGAGGCGGGTAGCCTAGTGGTTAGAGGCGGGTAGCCTAGTGGTTAGAGGCGGGTAGTCTAGTGGTTAGAGGCAGGTATCCTAGTGGTTAGAGGCAGGTATCCTAGTGGTTAGAGGCAGGTATCCTAGTGGTTAGAGGCAGGTAGCCTAGTGGTTAGAGGCAGGTAGCCTA
>NC_088408.1:8841711-8941711 GCF_034236695.1 Oncorhynchus nerka | reverse complement strand
GACTTATAATAACCAGACTGGTGGTCTGACCTATAATAACCAGACTGGTGGTCTGACCTATAATAACCAGACTGGTGGTCTGACCTATAATAACCAGACTGGTGGTCTGACCTATAATAACCAGACTGGTGGTCTGACCTGTAATAACCAGACTGGTGGTCTGACCTATAATAACCAGACTGGTGGTCTGACCTATAATAACCAGACTGGTGGTCTGACCTATAATAACCAGACTGGTGGTCTGACCTATAATAACCAGACTGGTGGTCTGACCTGTAATAACCAGACTGGTGGTTAACCTTTCAGGGCCACATGATCCCCTTTGGGATCAAGCCCCACCCCCCCTGAGCTGTAATGTGGCGCAGGGAACGCAATAAATAATCCTAAAAATATTTAACCTCCACAGAATCGCTTGAAAAATGGCTCAAATGAAAGATAAAGAAGTTATTTATCTACCCAGCAAGTCAGATTTCTAAAATGTTTTACGGCGAAAACATAGCACATATTTATGTCCAACCACCACTGCATACATACCTCATTAGCTTAGCCAAGTAGGAAAAAATATGCAATCAACAAACGCAGGATTAAAAGAAAAATCATTTCACTAACCTTTTGAAATCTTCATCAGATGACAGTAATATAACATGTTACACAGTACATTCATTTTTTTTTCAATAATATGCAATATATATCCATAAATCTCTGTTTACAATTATGCATCGTTCAAAAAATGCTACTGCAATGTCAGGAGAAATAAATAGCTCCGGCAGATAACGTCAGCTAACAAGGAATACACATCATAAACTTTGACTAAATATGCATGTTTTACATATGTATGGCAAGATAAACTTCTTCTAAATGCAATTGCTATGTTACAATTATTTTTAACGTTACATTTGGCGTTCACTAGGCTATAATAGAGAGTCGGCGCTCTCATTTAGCATGCTGACTCCTCTATCATGGAGTCGACAGAAACCCAAAATGAAGACGTAAATATTCCCTTACCATGGCTGTTCTTGCTTCAGAAGACGTGGAAGGGTTAATACTCACCAAGTTAGCGTTCAGTTTTCAAGTCTGTGTCTTTCCGTTCTCAAACTAGACACTTTTCGGTCGAAATGTATGCAAATTTCAAGTGGATGCGCACCAAAACGTTGAAAGTATACATTATATTTCGAGTAAACTTGTCAAACTATGTTTATAATTAAGCCTTAGCATGTTATAAAGGTCTACAGCAATCGTGAGGGCGAACAGATAAGCACACGTTGTTCAGTCCGTCCTGATCGAAAGAGAGAGAAATTTCCCAGCTCCCATTGGTGAAACTTTTTTTTTGCGTCACCGGGACGTTTGGTCACGCTGAACGTCTCGTGAGCGTGCGATTCTCACAGTTACACGCCTCATCGAAAGCAGGCTTCACGCTGAAGACATAGAAAGTGTTTCCATGGTTATAGCTGTTTGGGAAGTGTGTATACGATGACGTCAAAGTGATGGCAACTTTTCCCATTACAAGAGAGACTTTGGGAGAATGCATGCCCTGAGACTTCTGCTTTAGCTAGAGACAAAATTTAAACGGTTTTATAAGCTTTAGAGTGTTTCCTATTCGATAACAATTTTTATATGCATATATTAGCAACTTTTGACAAAAATTTATCATGGTTTATATGGGTGCCGAATTCCTCCAGAAGGGGCAGTATTCAGGCCTGTCCCTAACGCATTTCGGCGTTCATACTCCGCTAGGTTAACAGATTTATACTCCGCTAGGTTAACAGATTCCTACTCCGCTAGGTTAACAGATTCATACTCCGCTAGGTTAACAGATTTATACTCCGCTAGGTTAACAGATTCATACTCCGCTAGGTTAACAGATTCATACTCCGCTAGGTTAACAGATTTATACTCCGCTAGGTTAACAGATTCATACTCCGCCAGGTTAACAGATTCATACTCCGCTAGGTTAACAGATTCATACTCCGCTAAGTTAACAGATTCATACTCCGCTAGGTTAACAGATTCATACTCCGCTAGGTTAACAGATTCATACTCCGCCAGGTTAACAGATTCATACTCCGCTAGGTTAACAGATTCATACTCCGCTAAGTTAACAGATTCATACTCCGCTAGGTTAACAGATTCATACTCCGCTAGGTTAACAGATTCATACTCCGCTAGGTTAACAGATTCATACTCCGCTAGGTTAACAGATTTATACTCCGCTAGGTTAACAGATTCATACTCCGCTAGGTTAACATATTCATACTCCGCTAGGTTAACAGATTCATACTCCGCTAGGTTAACAGATTCATACTCCGCTAGGTTAACAGATTCATACTCCGCTAGGTTAACAGATTCATACTTCGCTAGGTTAACATATTCATACTCCGCTAGGTTAACAGATTCATACTCCGCTAGGTTAACAGATTCATACTCCACTAGGTTAACAGATTTATACTCCACTAGGTTAACAGATTTATACTCCGCTAGGTTAACAGATTCATACTCTGCTAGGTTAACAGATTCATACTCCGCTAGGTTAACAGATTCATACTCCGCTAGGTTAACAGATTCAAACTCCGCTAGGTTAACCTGTTGCTTCTACTCGGGACGCTTGCGTCCCAACTAGAGCTCTGGAAATGCAAATGCGCTACGCTAAATGCTAATAGTATTAGTTAAAACTCAAAAGTTCATTAAAATACACATACAGGGTATCGAATTAAAGCTACACTCGTTGTGAATCCAGGCAACAAGTCAGATTTTTAACCTCTTAGTCCGCCCCATCCCGCATGCGGTATCGTTACTACAGCCTCAAGCTCATTAGCATAACGCAACGTTAGCGATTTTTAAAAATCGCAAATGAAACGAAATAAATATGCCTGTTCTCAAGCTTATCCTTTTCTTAACAATCCTGTCGTCTCAGATTTTCAAAATATGCTTTAGAACCAGAGAAAATCACTAATTTGTTTCGACTGAAACATGGAAAACGTTGTTTGAATCAATCCTGAAGGTGGTTTGTCATATTTCTCTCCATTGAAAGCACCGTCCTTGTAGCCTGGTTTGTTCTGAGATTTGAATGGAAAAATACCGGGACCTGACTTTTGCGCACCAATTGCCACGCAGACACCTAGCGGGACACCTGGTAAATGTAGTCTCTTATGGTCAATCTTCCAATGATATGCCTACAAATACGTCACAATGCTGCAGAGACCTTGGGGAAACAAGAGAAAGAGTCCGTTCATTCCTGTCGCATTCACAGCCATATAAGGCGATCATGGAAAACGTAGCCTCAGAAATCCTGTGCATTTCCTGGTCGGTCATACATCTTGGTTTTGCCCGAAACATTTGTTCTAAGGGACTCACAGTGAAAATCTTTGCATTTCTGGAAACGTAAGACTGTCTTCTTTCCAAAGCTATCAATTCCAAGCATATTCGAGCATCTTTTCGTGACAAAATATTGCGCTTAAAACGGGCACGTCTTTTTATCCAAAAATGAAATACTGCCCCTATAGGACTAACAGGTTAAAATGCTTTTCGGCGAAAGCATGAGAAGCTATTATCTGATAGCATGTAACACCCCAAAAGACCCACAGGGGACGTAAACAAAATAATTAGCATTTCGGCGTTACACAAACCGCACAATAAAATAGAAAACATTCATTACCTTTCACCATCTTCTTTGTTGGCACTCCTAGATGTCCCATAAACACTATTTGGGTCTTTATTTCGATTAAATCGGTCCATATAAAGCCTAGATATCGTTATATGTAGACTGTGTGATAAACGAAAAAAACATTGTTTCAAAACGTAACGTCATTTTTTAAAATTCAAAAAGTCAACGATAAACTTTCACAAAACACTTCGAAATACGTTTGTAATGCAACTTTAGGTATTAGTAAACGTTAATAAGCGATAAAATTCATCAGGAGGCGATGTAAAGATCATTAGCTGTCCGTCTGGAAAAATGTCCGGCTAGAAACTCAACGAAAATATCCGGTCCTAGACCTAAGGAGATACGGTGCCCTGCATGTGTTTGACCAAGAAAAAACTCGAAGGGAAATGACAAGACTCTAGACACCGTGTGGAAGCTGTAGGTACTGCAACCTCAGTCAATTAATTGTGGTTCACCTTTATCAATGGGTTCAAGTAGCGCATGGATATATTTTCCCATTTTCAGTGATCAGTTTTTCCTGTGCTTTTCGATGTAAATGCCGTTCTGGTAAAGCCACAGCAGTGATTTAACCAGTTTTATAAACGTCTGAGTGTTTTCTATCCACACAGCCTAAGCAAATGCATATACTATATTCCTGGCATGAGTAGCAGGGCGCTGAAATGTTGCGCGATTTTTAACAGAATGTTCAAAAAAGTAGAGGGTCGACTTAAGAGGTTAACAGATTCATACTCCGCTAGGTTAACAGATTCATACTCCGCTGCGCTCTGGCTACAACAAAATCACACACTCAATCTTGCCAACACTTGTGTTGCCTTGTGGGTAAAAAATGACCCACCACTTTGTGAGAAAACCCCTACATGATATTTATTCAACTTGAAATGTGATGACTTTTCCTAGAGTGACTCCAACATTAGAAAAAGTGAAACATCGCCTTTGTTCATATTTCCATGAAAGTTGTACACCACCAGGGTCCAAAGAATGTCTTAGGGTCATTTTTGACCATTGCAGTTATAAAATAATTTACACACACACACACACACACACACACACACACATAGGCACACACACACACACACACATAGGCACACACACACACACACATAGGCACACACACACACAGAAATGTAGATTATGTGCTCTACTAATTGAAACATTTCTTGAAAGCAGTGTTTACTAATGGGGAATTCAGAAGCTATTAAGGTACTGCAGAGGACAGTCCCCTCAGTTCTCTCTTTGCTGAAGCCATGAGTGACAAATAACGTGGTCCTTGTCACCTTATAACAAACCTAATAACACAGAATGTCATAAGGACGACCCCAGGGCCCACAAGACATGCAGTTTTCCATGTCCAGGACATCGCCTCAACATTCTACATTCATCACACCAGCAATCAAAAAATCAAGCAAAGTATGGCATCAAGATATCGGTGGCCTGTGGCGCACAGTTCAGCTACACTCGGAAGTCTTCACAGGGAAGCCGACCAGTGGAGGTCCAGAGAAGAACCAGGGGATGCAGGTTGTGTTTGATGTGACAGATGGACTGAGGGACACAATGTCCCATGGGTCAATTTCTTCACCTCTTATGAACTCAGCCAGCAGCTCCTGAAGAGGAAGCTCACCATGGTTGGCACGTTAGAAGGAACAAGCCCGAGCTCCACACTGCACTCCTCAGAACAAGGGAGAGAGAGGCCTTCTCATCAATGTTTGCCTTCAATCCCACCGTCACTCTAGTTTCTTACCTGCCAAAAGGAACAAGAATGCGGTCCTCCTGAGCACACTGCCCAAAACAGCTGAGATCAGTGATCGTGAGGACAGGAAGCCAGCCATCATCCTGGACTACAACCACAACAAAGGAGGTGTGGACAACCTGGACAAGGTGATTGGAACTTACAGCTGCAAGAGGTTGACCACCCGCTGGCCCCTGGTCATCTTCCTTGACATCATTGATGTTTCCCCATACAATGCCTTTGTGATATGGAACAAGATCAACCCTACCTGGGTGCCTGATAAGCGGAACAAGAGGAGCGTGTTCCTAGCTGGGAAAGGCACTTGTAACCCCACACATTTAAATTAGGGAGCGCCTTCCCCACACAGCAGCATCTGCAGCGCTTGTGAAAGCTGTTCAGGGGGCCGAACCTTGTCCTGAGGCTACAGCTGGGGCAGGCAAGAGGAGGAGGTGCTAATTCTGCCCCCAAAGAAGGACTGTAAAACAAATACTATGTGCTGCACATTTGAGAAATACATCTGCAAAGTCCATGCACACACACCTGCATACTGTCTTACATGTGCTAATTAGAGTTGATTGATTTATGTTCTTCACGTTTTTGTTTTGTATCTATTATCTTATTTTGTTCTTATTTATTGGTTGTTCATACACCTTGTGCGTGGGGGCAATGGTTAAAAAAATGGGAGAAGACTAGTATTTTGTAGTTGAATTTCTCATTGTACAGTATATAATAATATATCACTATGTTGCCAAAAATGTTCAAGACTGTTATTGTTTCCCATCAATAAAATGAAATCAAAACTACTTTCTGCACATTTCTGCTACTTCTTAGACTATAAAGGTGCAATTATGGCAGGTGTGTTGTAATAATTAACGAGTGATGTCCACTGATTAAACACAGTCTTTCTGCATTGTGAAGAGGGAAAACCCACATATGCACATAGTTTGTGATGAATGACAGGTTGTTTCTTCATGCAAAATAGATTTTCTGTTTAAAATTCAATGAATCTGATTTACTTTCAGTGTTTAGTGAAGGGGGGTCATTTTGACCCTTAGGACAGGGGGAGTATACAGAATGTTAAACCTACACAATGGTGTTAAGTAACAGACACAGCTCAACATCACCTGTTCAGAGAAGACTACGTGAATCAGGCCTTCATGGTCGAAATGCTGCAAAGAAACCATTACTAAAGGACACCAATAAATAAGAAGAGACTTGCTTGGGTAAAGAAACATGAGCAATGGACATTAGTCTGGTGGAAATATGTCCTTTCGTCTGATGATTCCAAATTTGTGAATTTTTGGTAACAACCGCTGTGTCTTTGTGAGACGCAGAGTAGGTGAACAGATGATCCCCGCATATGTGGTTCCCACCATGAAGCATGGAGGAGGGGGTGTGATGGTGTGAGGTTGCAGTGCTGGTGACACTGACAGTGATTTATTTAGAATTCAAGGCACACTTAACCAGCATGGCTAACATAGGATTCTGCAGCGATACGCCATCCCATCTAGTTAGAACTTAGTGGAACTACACATTTTTCAACAGGACAACGACCCAAAACACACTTCCAGGGTGTGTAACGGCTATTTGACCAAGAAGGAGAGTGATGGAGTGCTGCATTAGATGACCTGACCTCCACAATCACCCAACCTCAACCCAATTGAGATGGTTTGGGTTGAGTTGGAATGCAGAGTGAATGAAAAGCAGTCAACAAGTGCTCAGCATATGTTTGAACTCCTTCAAGACTGTTGGAAAGCATTCCTTATGAAGCAGGTTGAGAGAATGCTAAGAGTGTGCAAAGCTGTCATCAAGACAAAGGGTGGCTAGTTTGAAGAATCTTTTGGTTACTACATGATTCCATATGTATTATTGGGGCAGCAGCATAGCCTAGTGTTTGGACTAGTAACCAAAGGTTGCACGATCGGAACCCTGAGCTGACAAGGTACAAATCTGTCGTTCTGCCCCTGAACAAGGCAATTAACCCACTGTTCCTAGGCCGTCATTGAAAATAAGAATTTGTTCTTAACTGACTTGCCTAGTAAAATAAAGGTACAAAAATAAAATAACAGTGTTGATGTCTTGTTCTACAATGTCGAAAATATACAAAAAAATTAAGATTAAATTAACCCTTGAATGAGTAGATATTTTTTCTGACATTTCTAGTTTTTAGGTTGATGTGGTGTTCCGGGGTCCTTGGTGGGGGGGGGGGATTATTTATCTTTTCTCTTGTTTTCCGAGAAGTATATCTTTAATTCTATGTATAACACTTGTATTTTCATCAACATTTATGATGAGTATTTCTGTAAATTGATGTGGCTCTTTGCAAAATCACTGGATGTTTTTGGAACTTCTTTAACATAACGCGCCCAATGCATCTTGAGATTTATAAAAATAAATATGAACTTTACCGAACAAAACATACATGTATTGTGTAACATGAAGTCCTATGAGTGTCATCTGATGAAGATCATCAAAGGTTAGTGATTCATTTTATCTCTATTTGTGCTTTTTGTGACTCCTCTCTTTGGCTGGAAAAATGGCTGTGTTTTTCTGTGGCTTGGCTCTGACCTAACATAATCGTTTGTGGTGCTTTTGCTGTAAAGCCTGTAAAGCCTATTTGAAATCGTACAAGGTGGGATTAACAACAATATTACCTTTAAAATGGTTTAAGATACTTGTATGCTTGAGGAATTTTAATTATGAGATTTCTGTTGTTTTGAATTTGGCGCCCTGCACTTTCACTGGCTGCTGTCATATTGATCCCTTTAACGGTTTTAACAGGATGTTGGTGGGCGGAGCCGGGAGGGTTGTGTTGTTTTGGCACCTCTCAACATCCCTCATTATCATCATCTATGCACCTATCCACTCATTTCCACTACTGACGCTACTCACACCGTTGTTACTTGGATATAGTTTACTTTATTTAATACATATGTTTGTAATTTCTTTATCTCCTCGTTATCTCCCTCTTTGTTACAGGCTACGAAAAGGCTAATATCATCTTGGTCCCATTATGGCACCGTATTCCCTATATAGTGCTCTACTGTTGACCTGGGAGTAGGGAATATAGGTTGTCAAGTGGGATGCAGACCTCCATGTTGCCTCGGTGATGTGTGTGGTGCTGTGGTATAGTGGTGGACCAGTATACTGGTATTAACATATAGATTGGCTGTCCTGTCCTGGCTGACAGTTGCATTTTGATGGAACAGAGGAAGATGGAATGATGGTGATGGAATGGTTTGTTGCCATGTAGGATAGGAGGGGGTAGTGGTCAGACCTCAAGGGGGTTTGTGTGTGTGTGTGTGTGTGTGTGTGTCCGTGGAAAAGGTCACACACACAGAAACACAGAGGGCACATACTGTATATTCATCCCATTTTATGTCAACAACCAGCCAGAAGACCAGGAAGGAAATGAATAATGGAGGGATGGAGATGGATCCTGTCCATCCCGTACCCTGATTTACAGAGCAAGAGGACACTGGCCCTAGTGTAATGGCTGTAAAGCGTGACGGAACATAACATAGCCTGGTAGATACAGTGTCACCTGGTCACCCGTAATACAGAGTTGCAGAGTTCTAGGAAGGATCAGTTCATTTAAGCTTAAAAGGATGTGCTATTATTTCCTCGTTGTGCCACTGTTCTCTCTGTGCTCTGTTACTCTATATGGAAATGTTATTTCTCCCACTTACATAGTGGCCGGGATTCAATCATAGGCATGTTGTCAACAAGTGTACTGCACTTTTAAACAGGTATTTTCCCAGATGTTGGCAATTTCTCTATGAAACAAATGACCTGCAGTCAAGGTTGGGGAGTAGCAGATAACATGTCATCAGTTAAATGTAATCTGATTACAAAAAAAACCAAAACAAATCTGTTATGTAACCAGCAAAAATAGTGTAATCAGATTACAGACACTTTTGAAAAAGTGGATTACTTCTTGGATTACTTTTAAATTCAGAAAGGAGGTTTTGGGGAGAAAAAAAAATCCTTTCCTTTTCTGTTTTTCTCAATGACATTCATTTCTGCTTTGAACGAAGGATCAAGTTGAAGTTTTGTTCCTCCTGAGTGAGTCATGATTACACACCAAATGTGTTTGATGGATTCATTTCTTTTATGCCTTTCAAAGATGCACTACAGGATCTTAAAGCACAACAAACTCACAACATATACAGTATGAATTGGATTGGTAACATATATAGTATGAACTGGATTGGTAACATATACAGTATGAATTGGATTGGTAACATATATAGTATGAACTGGATTGGTAACATATATAGTATGAACTGGATTGGTAACATATATAGTATGAACTGGATTGGTAACATATATAGTATGAACTGGATTGGTAACATATATAGTATGAACTGGATTGGTAACATATATAGTATGAACTGGATTGGTAACATATATAGTATGAACTGGATTGGTAACATATATAGTATGAACTGGATTGTAACATATATAGTATGAACTGGATTGGTAACATATACAGTATGAACTGGATTGGTAACATATATAGTATGAACTGGATTGGTAACATATATAGTATGAACTGGATTGGTAACATATACAGTATGAACTGGATTGGTAACATATATAGTATGAACTGGATTGTAACATATAATACGAATTGCAAAAAAACATTAAGGACGTAGCATATTACAGGATGTAACAAATCACACGAAATGGATGACATAGTACACAATTTGATGACATAGTACACAATTTGATGACATAGTACACAATTTGAGGATGTTGTACACGAAAAACAGGGACCACTTTTGACTCTGAAGCACGACTCAAAACAACCGGCTGAAATGATACAAAAGTTCAAGAGTGCACCTTCAAAGGTTAAAGTATTTCAAAAGTAATCAGATTGTTACTGAGTTTTTTACATTACTGATTACAATTTTCAACTGTAACAGATTACATTTAGACAGTAAACAACCCAACCCTGCCTGCAGCGCGATAACGCGGCTTTGATTGAATCCCGGCCCGGGTCCTTCTAATGACTGTAAAACAACTCAGTTGCCGTTTACCAGAGGACTCCACGTTCAGCTACAGACACACTTCATTAACATGGTGACAATGACCCTGACTCACCCCAATTATCACCTGCATTACTGCCATCACTCTCCCTGATGATCTGAGGAAAACACACACACATACACACCTCATTTGCAGGATGAAAACCTCTAGGTTTTGAAAACGTGTAGGCTTACTCGCCTCGTCAACACTGTCACCTTGACGATAATGATCAATAGCCTCATATTTGCAGTCTTCGCTCAGTCAGTTCAGATAATTAGAAAAAGCTAATGAAGAGCATTGCTACACACAGACAGACAGACACAAAGAATGATCTGTAAGGTCCCTTAGTCGAAAAGTGAATGTCAAACACAGATTCAACCACAAAGACCAGGGAGGTTTTCCAATGCCTCGGAAAGAAGAGCACCTATTGGTAGTTACACTTTGAATGGTGTATCATTAGAGTCTGTCACTACAAAGATACAGGCGTCTTTCATTACTCAGTTGCCGGAGAGGAAAATGTTTCATCATATACCCTAGAAAGACGGTGCCGAGGGTAGGGATGCCATCTTATCGGCTCTCAAACAATCATGCTATTTTGTTTGTTTTTTCACAATGTTTGTTACTTGTTTTGTACATAATGTTGCTGCTACCGTCTCATATGACCGAAAAGAGCTTCTGGACATCAGAACTGGGATTACTCACCTCAAACTGGACAAGGAGTTCTTCTTCAATGATTCGGACGTGAAGGATATACTACAAACACCCGACCAGGCCCTGATCCCAGTGATTCGCTGAAAAGGAAATGTAGGTTTCGCAGAAAGAGATCAGGATGCCTTGTGAGGATAAGGCGACGAGTGGATAACCTGCTTTTGCCTTCCGTCCTGCTAGCTAATGTTCAATCACCTGAAAATAAATGGGACGAACTGAAAGCACGCATGTCTTACCATTAAAAATGGTCATATCTGAACAATGATATTAAGAACATACAGCTGGCGGGTTATTCACTCTATAGGCAGGACAGAACAGGACAGAACAGCAGCCTCTGGTAAGACACAGGGTGGTGGCCGATGCATATTTGTAAACAATAGCTGGAGCATGATATCTAAGGGTTTAGCTTACCTCATGATAAGCTGCAGACCACAGAGAGTTTATCTGTATTTTTTGTAGCTATCTACATACCACCACAGACCGAGGCTGGCACTAAAACCGCAGTCAATGAGCTGTATTCTGCCATAAGCAAACAGGAAACCACTCATCCAGAGACGGTGCTCCTAGTGGCCAGGGATTTTAATGCAGGGAAACTTAGATCAGTTATACCAAATTTCTATCAGCAAGTTAAATGTGCAACCAGAGGGAGAAAAAAAATCTAGACCACCTTTACTCCACACACAGAGACGCGTACAAAGCTCTCCCTCGCCCTGCATTTGGCAAATCTGACCATAACTCAATCCTCCTGATTCCTGCTTACAAGCAAAATTTAAGCAGGAAGCACCAGTGACTAAATCTATAAAAAGAGGTCAGACAAAGCACATACTAATCTACAGGACTATTTTCTAGCATACTGGAATATGTTTCGGGATTCTTCCGATGGCATTGAGGAGTACACCACATCAGTCACTGGCTTTATCAATGAATGCATCGATGACATTGTCCCCACAGTGACTGTATTTACAGTCGTGGCCAAAAGTTTTGAGAATACATTTTCACCAAGTCTGCTGCTTCAGTTTGTATGATGGCAATTTGCATATACTCCAGAATGTTATGAAGAGTGATCAGATGAATTTCAATTAATTGCAAATTCCCTCTTTGCCATGAAAATGAACTGAATACTCAAAAAACATTTCCACTGCATTTCAGCCCTGCCACAAAAGGACCAGCTGACATCATGTCAGTGATTCTCTCGTTAACACAGGTGTGAGTGTTGACGAGGACAAGGCTGGAGATCACTCTGTCATGCTGATTGAGTTTGAATAACATACTGGAAGCTTCAAAAGGAGTGTGGTGTTTAGAATCATTGTTCTTCCTCTGTCAACCATGGTTACCTGCAAGGAAACACGTGCTGTCATCATTGCTTTGCACAAAAAGGGCTTCAAAGGCAAGGACATTGCTGCCAGTAAGATTGCGCCTAAATCAACCATTTATCGGATCATCAAGAACTTCAAGGAGAGCGGTTCATTTGATGTGAAGAAGGCTTCAGGGCGCCCAAGAAAGTCCAGCAAGGGCCAAGACCGTCTCCTAAAGTTGATTCAGCTGCGGGATCGGGGCACCACCAGTACAGAGCTTGCTCTGGAATGGCAGCATGCAGGTGTGAGTGCATCTGCACACACAGTGAGGCAAAGACTTTTGGAGGATGGCCTGGTGTCAAGAAGGGCAGAAAAGAAGCCACTTCTCTCCAGGAAAAACATCAGGGACAGACTGATATTCTGCAAAAGGTACAGGGATTGAACTGCTGAGGACTAGGGTAAAGTCATTTTCTCTGATGAATCCCCTTTTTCCAATTGTTTGGGGCATCTGGAAAAAAGCTTGTCCTGAGAAGACAAGGTGAGAGCTACCATCTGTCCTGTGTCATGCCAACAGTAAAGCATCCTGAGACCATTCATGTGTGGGGTTGCTTCTCAGCCAAGGGAGTGGGCTCACTCACAATTTTGCCTAAGAACACCGCCATGAATAAAGAATGGTACCAACACATCCTCCGAGAGCAACCTCTCCCAACCATCCAGGAACAGTTTGGTGATGAACAATGCCTTTTCCAGCATGATGGAGCACCTTGCCATAAGGCAAAAGTGATAACTAAGTGGCTCGGGGAACAAAACATCAATATTTTTGGTCCATGGCCAGGAAACTCCCCAGACCTTAATCCCATTGAGAACTTCTGGTCAATTCTCAAGAGGACAAAAACAATACCACAAATTCTGACAAACTCCAAGCATTGATTATGCAAGAATGGGCTGCCATCAGTCAGGATGTGGCCCAGAATTTAATTAACAGCATGCCAGGGCAGATTGCAGAGGTCTTGTAAAAGAAGGGTCAACACTGAAAATATTGACTCTTTGCATCAACTTCATGTAATTGTCAATAAAAGCCTTTGACACTTATGAAATGCTTGAAATTATACTTCAGTATTTCATAGTAACATTGACAAAAATATCTAAAGACTATGAAGCGGCAAACTTTATGGAAATGTATATTTGTGTCATTCTCAAAACTTTTGGCCACAACTGTACATACCCAGAAGCCATGGATTACATACAAACATTCTCACTGAGCTGCCGCTTTCAAGGAGCAGGACTCTAACCAGGGAAGCTTATAAGAAATCCCGCCTGTCCTGTCCTCCAATGAACCATCAAACAGGCAACGCGTCAAAACAGCACTAAGTTGGAATAGTAGACTGGCTCGGAGGCTCGTCCGATGTGGCAAACTATTACAGACTAGAAAGGGAAGCACAGCCACGAATTGCACAGTGACACGAGCTTACCAGATGAGCTAAATGTTCATGTTCAACCTCTCCCTGTCTGAGTCTGTAATACCAACATGTTTCAAGCAGACCACCATAGTCCCTGTGCCCAAGAATACGAAGGTAACCTGCCTAAATGACTACTGACCCCATAGCACTCACATCTGTAGCCATTAAACGCTTGGAAAGGCTGGTAATGGCTCACATCTACACCATTATCCCAGAAACCCTAGACCCACTCCAATTTGCATACTTCACCAAAAGATCCACAGATGATGTAATCTCTATCACTGCCCTTTCCCACCTGGACAAAAGGAACACCTATGTGATTCATTGACTACAGCTCAACGTTGAACACCATACAAAGCTTATCACTAATCTAAGGACCCTGGGACTAAACACCTCCCCTGCAACTCGATCCTGGACTTCCTGATGGGTCGCCTCCAGGTGGTAAGGGTAGGTAACAACACATCCACCACGCTGATCCTCAACACAGGGGCTCCTCATGGTTGCGTGCTCAGTCCACTCCTGTACTCCCTGTTCACTCATGACTGCACGGCCAGGCATGATCCAACACCATCATTAAGTTTGCTTATGACACAACAGTGGTAGGCCTGATCACCAACAACGATGAGGAGGAGGTCAGAGACCTGGCCGTAGGACAACAACCTCTCCCTCAACGTGATCAAGACAAAGGAGATGATTGTGGACTACAGGAAAATAAATCTTCTTTCCCCACTCTGTCATTTAGGTTAGTATTGTGGAGTTAGAATTCTTGCAATATTACTTTAGTGCTTGTTGCAAAAAGCATGTTTTGTTATACTAACTCCACGGGGAGGCAGGGTAGCCTAGTGGTTAGAGCATTGGACTAGTAACCAGAAGGTTGCAAGTTCAAATCCCTGAGCCGACAAAGTACAAATCTCTCGCTCTGCCCCTGAACAGGCAGTTAACCCACTGTTCCTAGGCCGTCATTGAAAATAAGAATTTGTTCTTAACTGACTTGCCTAGTTAAATAAAAAATACAAATAAATACAAACTCCACAATACTAACCTAAATGACAAAGAAGGAATCCTGTACAGAATACAAATATTTCAAAACATGCTTTTATGCAACAAGCACTAAAGTAATATTGCAAAAGAAAATGTGGCAAAGCAATTTACTTTTTTATCTGAACACAATTTTGAAAAGAATAATGGACAAATGTTTCACAATCGAGGTTTGGAACATTCTTAGCGACATACCCAGAAAGCTGTGTTCACTGCCAACGGTTCTTCTACAAAGTATTGACTCAGGGGTGTGAACAATTATGTAAATTAGATTTATTTCTGTATTTCATTTTCAAAAAACTCTTAATAACGTGATCACTTTGTCATTATGAGTTATTGTGTGTAGTTGTTGGCTGAGAAAAGTATCTATTTAATCCATTTTGAATTCAGGCAACAAAATGTGGAATAAATCAAGGGGTATGAAGACCCTGTGTATATATACGTATATTGCATGAGATTACAGGAGGGTGTGTGTGTGTGTGTGTGTGTGTGTGTGTGTGTGTGTGTGTGTGTGTGTGTGTACGTACGTGCCTGCATACTGTATATGTGTGGCCCAGGCAAAGAGAACAGCAAACAAAGAGGCAGTTAATTAATTTGGACAGAGCTAGCACACAACAGCCATCCTTCCCTAATGTACTGGCCTTATTACCTTCAAGTAATTAGAGGGAGAGAAAGGAGAAGGGAGAGAGAGAAAAATAAGAGAGAAAGAGAGAGACCCATGCTGAGAGAGAGAGTCCCATGCTGACTGCACTGAGACATTTAGAGAAAACGAATTGGAGGAGAGAGAATGTGATCTGATAACTGATTAATACTACTGGGGAAATAGATCAAACTCTCAACCAGACCATCTTGTAATGGTTTCTCCCTCCCTCCCTCCCTCCCTCCCTCCCTCCCTCCCTCCCTCACAACCTCCTGTAGAGTCACACAATTAATTGGCCCATTGTTCCTAGTGAATGAAGGATTAAAGAGAGAGAACTGCACCTGTATTAAACCGTCATATCTCATCAATCCATCCCGTAATGCAACATGCTCTATCGATGACATCATAGGATTAACTGGACTTTCTAATGTAAAAAAATAAATAATAATGTTTTTCTGATCCAATAAGTTATTTTAACAAGAATATTGTGATTTTTCAAATCTTATGCTTCCTCCTTACCTGTCTCAGATGTATTGGAATAAGGTAGAAGGCACATTTATAACAAAATGTTATTCTAGTTTTTCTCCTTCCAAATCCCCTCTCTCTCTCTGGGATTTGAAGAGGTAAGGTTTCAGACGTTTTCGGGAAGATGGTTTGGGCCTACGCTGTCCTAGCTTCAGCTGGTCTCACCATTGGGGTGCCAGATTCAGAGAAGAGCTTGGACTGTAGGGTTTGAGCATAGCCTATAGGTAAGGGAGGGGAAGTTCCTATTGCTGTTCTGTAGGTAAGCACCATGGTCTTGTAGTGGATGCGAGCTTCGACTGGAAGCCAGGAGAGTGTGCGGAGGAGGAGGGTGATATGAGAGAGCTTGGGAAGGTTGAAAACCAGGCAGGCTGCAGCGGTCTGGATAAGTTGCCAGTAGTGAGAGTATGTGGTGCAACCACAGATTCTTTCCACGTCACCTGGTAGGAAGGGCCTGCCAGGTAGGATGAAGAGCCTGAGATGCCCAGCCCTGAGAGGGTGGAGAGGAGGCAGAGCCTGAGACGCCCAGCCCTGAGAGGGTGGAGAGGAGGCAGAGCCTGAGACGCCCAGCCCTGAGAGGGTGGAGAGGAGGCAGAGTCTGAGACGCCCAGCCCTGAGAGGGTGGAGAGGAGGATCTGATGGTTCACGGCGTCAAAGGCAGCAGATAGATCTATGAGGATGAGAACAGAGAGTCAGCTTTGGCAGTGCAGAGCCTCCGTGACACAGAGAAGAGCTGTCTCGTCTAGAAGCCTTTTATGTCACGTTCTTTCAAAATCGAACCCAGAAGCAGACCAGGACAAGGAGAGTAAGAAGGTGAGTATTTATTTACAAGTGAATGGGTAGATATATCCAGGTGGCGTAGCGGGCAGCGGTGGTGAGTTGATGGGAGTAAATAGGTGGATCCAATGGGGTAGCGAAATCCTCCGACGACCAGGCGGGAATGGGGTAAATGATCCGCGTGAGTAACTGAAGACAGAACAAACTGAGGTAAGTTTAAGGCAAGCAATACGTAAAAACTAACAAAACAAATTCTATCCGACTTGAGGCTGATACTATGGCACAACATACTGTTCATGGCTAACGATCCGGCAGGGAATGGATGTCAGGTCCGGGCTTATGAAGAGGAGAGATGATGATCAGGACCAGGTGTGCAGATAGCTGATGGGATACAGGTGCGGGTCATCAGAACTCCCAACTGGCTACTTTGCCCGGCAACCAGACAGGGTGCGTTCCAGGATGCCGGAAAAAACACTCCAGGACAGAACACAGGCAAAAAACAGACTCAGGAAACGGGATTCGTGACAGTACCCCCCCCTCCGACGAACGCCACCGGGCGGACTACCCGGAGCGCCAGGGTGGAGGCGGTAAAAGTCATGAAGCAGGTCATCGTCAAGGATCTGACGCCGAGGAATCCAACTTCTCTCCTCAGGACCATATCCTTCCCAATCCACTAAATACTGCAACCCTCGACCCCGCCGTCTGGAGTCCATGATGCGGCGCACCGTGTAGACAGGACCACCTCCGATCATCTGAGGAGGAGGAGGACGAGGAGGAGGGGGCAACAGAGGCAGGAGACATGAATCCTGTTGAGGCAGGAGACATGAAAGGTGGGATGTACTCTTAGTGTAGCAGGCAACTTGAGTCGGACCACAACAGGATTAATGATCTTCTCCACTACAAACGGACCAATGAACTTCGGTGACAGTTTCCTCGACTCAGTCCGTAGAGGAAGATCCCGTGTAGCCAACCAAACTCTATCTCCGACGGTATAAGCGGGGGCAGGAATACGGCGACGATTCGCCTGGATCTGATACCGGTCAGAAACCTTAAGGAGGGCCTTCCTGGCCCAATGCCAGGTGCGGTGGCAACGACGAATGTGGGTCTGGACAGAAGGAACCGAGAGATCCCGCTCCTGAGAAGGAAACAAGGGAGGTTGGTAACCGTACAGGCACTGGAAGGGAGACATCCCAGTGGCAGATGAAGGGAGAGTATTATGGGCATACTCGACCCAGGGTAATTGAGAGGACCAAGAGGTGGGATCAGAGGAAACAAGACAGTGCAGCGTGGACTCCATCTTCTGGTTGGCTCTCTCCGCCTGACCATTAGATTGGGGATGAAATCCAGATGTGAGACTGACTGTAGCTCCAATGGCCAAACAGAAGGATTTCCAGACAGCAGAGGTAAACTGAGGACCACGGTCAGAAACAATGTCACAGGGCAACCCGTGGACCCTGAACACCTCCCTAACCAGGATCTCGGACGTCTCAGTGGCAGAAGGCAGCTTGGAGAGGGGAACAAAGTGGGCAAACTTGCTGAATCTATCCACAATGGTCAGAATAACCGTGTTACCAACAGAAGAGGGCAACCCCGTGACAAAATCCAGGGCCAGATGCGACCAAGGTCGCCGGGGAATAGGTAGAGGTTGAAGAAGCCCAGAGCTGGCCCGATTGGTACTCTTATTCTGCGCACAAACAGGACAAGCGGCAACAAACCTCCGGGTATCTTCTCCCATGGCAGGCCACCAAAATCGTCTGCGCTTTAGCGCCATAGTCCGAGCAACACCAGGGTGACAAGCTATCTTGCTGGCGTGGGACCACTGAAGGACAGCAGAACGAAGCGACTCAGGCACGAACAACCGACCGGGTGGACCGTTACCGGGCCCGGGCTGTGTCCGAAGAGCCGCCATCACCTCCTCCTCAATCCTCCATGTAACGGCTCCCACGACAACGTTCTGGGGAAGAATCGTCTCAGTCTTGGCCCCACTCTCCTCCGTCTTGGAGAACATCCGGGACAGGGCGTCCGCCTTCCCGTTCTTCGACCCAGGTCGGAACGTCAGAGAAAAATTGAAGCGTCCAAAAAACAAAGCCCACCGGGCCTGACGGGAGTTGAGACGTTTAGCCGATTGCACGTAAGCCAGATTCTTGTGGTCAGTCCAGACCACAAACGGTTGCTCCACTCCCTCCAACCAGTGACGCCACTCCTCCAAGGCAAGCTTCACAGCGAGAAGCTCCCGGTTACCCACATCGTAGTTTCTTTCAGCTGGAGAAAGACGACAAGAGTAGAAGGCGCAGGGATGGAGTTTACCGTCAGTGGAGCTACGCTGGGACAGGATGGCGCCCACCCCCACATCAGACGCATCCACCTCCACAACGAACTCATGGTAAGTGTCAGGTTGAGAGAGAATCGGGGCGTTGGTGAATCGGCTCTTCAAATCTAGAAATGCTCGGTCTGCCTCAGGAGACCAACAGAATTTTCTGGTGCAAGACGTCAGTACAGATAAAGGGGCGGCCACCCGGCTGTAATCACGGATAAACCTCCGATAACAATTCGCAAACCCCAGGAATCTCTGGAGCTGCAATCTCGTACCGGGCTGGACCCAATCCCGAACCGCCCGAACCTTCTCTTGGTCCATCTTGATCTCTCCCCTGGAGATGATGTACCCGAGGAAGGACGTCGTGTGGGTGTGAAAATCACACTTCTCAGCCTTCACGAACAGACGGTTCTCCAATAACCGCTGCAGGACCTGCTTGACATGCTGAACGTGGCTAGAAAGCTCCTTCGAGAAGATGAGGATATCATCCAGGTAAACGAACACAAAAATACCAATCATATCTCTCAGAACGTCATTCACCATGCTTTGGAACACAGCAGGAGCGTTGGTCAGTCCAAACGGCATCACCTGGTACTCGAAATGTCCCATCGGAGTATTGAACCCAGTCAACCACTCGTCCCACTCTTTGATCCGAACCAAATGATAAGCATTACGTAAATCAAGCTTCGTAAAAACCGTAGCACCCTGTAAAGAATCGAAAGCCGAGCTCATCAAGGGCAGGGGATACTTGTTCTTGACCGTAATATCATTCAAACCCCGATAATCAATACACGGTCGAAGAGAGCCATCCTTCTTGCTCACAAAAAAAAATCCTGCTCCCAGAGGTGATGACGAGGGCCGAACGAGACCTGCAGCTAGAAACTCCTTGATGTAGGTCTCCAAGGCCTCACGTTCAGGTCGAGAGATACTGTATAACCGTCCCTTGGGAAAGGCAGCTCCAGGAAACAGATTAATCGCACAGTCATAAGGTCGGTGGGGAGGAAGGGACTGAGCCTTCTGTTTACTGAATACTTCACCCAACTCGTGATATGTTTCTGGAACCAGGGACAAATCAGGAGGAACAGAGTCACTGACCTGACTGGAAACGGCAGGAGAACAGGCAGTCCTAAGGCAGTTAGCATGACAATCAATGCTCCAACTAGTTACCTTACCCGTCACCCAATCAAACGAGGGATTGTGTTCCTTCAGCCAGGGGTAACCAAGAACCAGAGGAACATGGGGCGAGGACAGAATGAAGTAGGAGATAAACTCTGAATGATTCCCCGACAACAACATCTTAACCGGTTCAGTCCTCATAGTGATCCGTGCCAGACTACTGCCGTTCAGAGTGGTTGCTTCAATGGCTTCCGGCAATTGCTCCTTGGAAAGCCCCAGCTGTTCCACCAAGTCGGCATCAATAAAGCTGCCATCGGCACCTGAATCGATAAAAGCGTTCATCTCTAAGCTCTGATCCTTATTCATAAGGGTCACAGGAAAACGGGGTCTGACAGGATCTTTGAGAGGTTGAAACTGGCTCGCTAAAATTCCTCCCAAAACTAGCGAGCCGGGCAGTTTAACGGGCGCTGTGGACAAGCAGAGATGTAATGTCCCGAGCTACCACAGTAGAGACAGCTGTTGGTCTCACGTCTACGTTGGCGCTCCTCCTTAGTTAGCCCGTGTCGCCCCACTTGCATTGGTTCAGGATCTGGTGGCAAGACCCCTCCACTAATCCCGTGTGGGGAATAACGATCAATACGTTCTGGTTCACTTCCTGAACCGAATGGTAACCGAGTTGCTGATTGATTGGATGGGCCCCACTGCTTCTCCCTCCTTCTCTCTCGGACTCTATTATCTACCCGAATAGATAAAGTGACCAAGCTGTCTAGGTCACTAGGCTCTGGATAGGATATCAGCTCGTCCTTGAGTTGCTCCGACAACCCCTAGTAAAAAGCCGCTTGTAGTGATTCCTCATTCCAACCACTCTCCACAGACAATGTCCTGAACTCGATCATAAAGTCTGCCACACTGCGAGCTCCTTGGCGAAGAGTGAACAAACGTTTAGCTGCGTCCTTACCTCGGACTGGATGGTCAAAAAGCTTTCTCATCTCTCCCGTGAACTCCTGGTATGAAGCCATGCAGATCTCCTGTCATTCCCAAACGGCTGAAGCCCATTCCAGAGCTCTTCCACGCAGCAGTTCAATAACAAAGGCTATCCTAGCCTTGTCAGTGGCGTAAGAATGGGGCTGCAGATCAAACACTAACCCACACTGCAATAGAAACAAACGGCATCTTCCCAAATCCCCTTCATATTTATCAGGCGTCGGTACCTTGGGTTCACGGAAGGAAACCGCACCAGACACGGCAGGTGAGATGGGTGAAACAGGTGGTGAATGAATCGCCGGCAAACTGAGCTGATCCTGGATTTGTGTCAAGCTAGCAGATAAGTTCTGGATTGCACCCGCTATCTCCTGTAGCGCCGTCTTGTGTTGTCCCAATGTCTTCCCCTGCTGGGTAATGGCATGGCAAACAGAGTCCAGGTCCGCTGGGTTCATCCTTGGCCGGATCGTTCTGTCACGTTCTTTCAAAATCGAACCCAGAAGCAGACCAGGACAAGGAGAGTAAGAAGGTGAGTATTTATTTACAAGTGAATGGGTAGATATATCCAGGTGGCGTAGCGGGCAGCGGTGGTGAGTTGATGGGAGTAAATAGGTGGATCCAATGGGGTAGCGAAATCCTCCGACGACCAGGCGGGAATGGGGTAAATGATCCGGGTGAGTAACTGAAGACAGAACAAACGGAGGTAAGTTTAAGGCAAGCAATACGTAAAAACTAACAAAACAAATTCTATCCGACTTGAGGCTGATACTATGGCACAACATACTGTTCATGGCTAACGATCCGGCAGGGAATGGATGTCAGGTCCGGGCTTATGAAGAGGAGAGATGATGATCAGGACCAGGTGTGCAGATAGCTGATGGGATACAGGTGCGGGTCATCAGAACTTCCAACTGGCTACATTGCCCGGCAACCAGACAGGGTGCGTTCCAGGACGCCGGAAAAAACACTCCAGCACAGAACACAGGCAAAAAAACTGACTCAGGAAACGGGATTCGTGACATTTTAACTGGTTAGGTTAAAAAAGATTGTTCTGAGAGATAAAATTAGAAAGTTGATCAGAGACAGCATACTCAAGTGTTTTGGAAAGAAAAGAAAGAAGGGATAGAGGTCTATAGTTTTTTTATGTCAGATGAGTTGAGTGTTGGTTCCTTGAGGAGGGGAGCGACTCAGGCCATTTTAGGGTCAGCCGGTGGTCAGGGATGAGTTGATGAGGGAAGTGAGGAATGGGAGAAGCTCTCCTGAGATGGTCTGGAGAAGGGAGGAGGGGACGGGGTCGAGCGGTGCGGGTTGTAGGGTGGCCAGACCTCACTAGTCGCAGGAGGTCATCTGACGAGAGAGAGGAGAAAGAGGTCAAGGTTCAGGGTAGTTCGGTGTGAGTGGGACCAGCGGACACAATAGGCTGAGTGAATGAGTAGAGGATGTCTTCAACCTTATTTTCCCCAAAGAGGCAGATAAAGTCATCCTCAGAGAGGGAGGAGGGAGGGGAATGGGGTGGAGGATTAAGGAGGGAGGAGAAGGTGGAAAAGATTGTCATAGGTGGTAGAAAGTGGCTTTTAGCAGCAGATACAGAGGAAGAGAACGTAGAGAGGACGGAGTCAAAGGATGAGAAAGGATGAGAGGTCCTCCGGGAAGATTAATTTTTTTGCTCAGCTTCCCGCAGCCCTGTTCTGTAAGCTCTCAATGAGTCTTTCAGCCACGCAGCAGAAGGGGAGGGCCGAGCCAGCCGGGAGGAAAGGGCACAGTGAGAGTCACTCAGCCACAGGGCAGGAGGGCCGAGCTGGCCGGGTGGAAAGGGGGCAGTGCAAATCATAGGATGAGGAAAGGGAGGAGAGTAGGGTCGAAGAGGCAGAATCAGGAGACAGGAGGGAGAAGGATTTAGCAGAAGGGAGAGATGATAGGATAGAAGAGGAGACAATAGTGGGAGAGAGAGAGAGAGAATACTGTGATGGCGCATTACCATCTGGTAGGGTCTAAGTGGTTAGGGTTGGAGGAAAGGAGCCAGAAAAGGAGACAAATTAGTTATCAGAGACCTGGGGGGGGTTGCAGTGAGATTAGTAAGTGAGCAGCCTCTAGTAAAGATGAGGTCAAGCGTATTGCCTGCCTTGTGAGTTGGAGGAGACTGGGAAAGGATGAGGTCAAGCGTATTGCCTGCCTTGTGAGTTGGAGGGGACTGGGGAAGTGGGAGGGGACTGGGAAAGTGGGAGGGGACTGGGAAAGTGGGAGGGGACTGGTAAAGGATGAGCTCAAAAGAGGCAAGGAGGGGAAAGAGAGAGTCGGAAAGAAATTAATCTAAGGCAGACGTCGGGAGGTTGAAGTAGCCAAGTATGAACAGCGCTGAGCCATCGTCAGTAAATGAGCTTATCAAGGTGTCAAGCTCATTGAGGATCTCTCCAAGGGCACCTGGTGCGCGATAGATGACAATAATGTTAATCTTCAGTGGACAAGTGACAATCACAGCACGGAATTGAAATGAGGAGATGGACAGGTGAGCGGGGGAGAAAAGAGAACATCTCTCTGCGAGAGAAAACATAGAAGAAGAGAGAGCAGCTGGAGTAGCAGTGTTCTCTGGGGGGATCCTCGTCTCCATCAGGGCCAAAAAGTCAAGGGATGGAAAAGCAGTAAAAGCTGACATGAACTCGGCGTTCTTGACCACAGACAGGCAGTTCCAAACGCTGTCAGACACCCAGAATGCCACACGGGTTGTGCGCGCAGGACACATTACATTAGAAGGATTGCAGCCAAGTAGTGGGGAGCGTCTGTAAAGCCCATAGGGATAGGTGCGAACAGGTATAGAAAACACACACTTAGTTGACAAAGCTACAAAAGAGGAAAATCTGTAGATAACTAGGTAAGATACTCAAGTGAGAGTGGTGTGGCGCCTTCCTCGAACAACTCGGCAGAACCGTCTTGGTTTCGGCAACACAATCGCCGCTTACAACTGCCACTGAGAAACCTGGGGAGACTGGGGAACTAACACTAATTGCTAAATTGCCCTGCCCCTTGATCCTCGTTGATGTGTCAATAACTATCTGCAAGTAATGACCAGTCAGCAGTTCACACACCAAGTAGGCTACTGGGAAGACAGGCAGCACTTAAAGTAGATGGCCCTAGCTAGCAAAAAGACAGTACTAGACCACAACAGATAAAGACTAAAATTAGACTTATTACTGGAGATATCAGGAGTCTTCTAAGCAATAGAATGAAGCACACCATGAGGTCTATTTAGAGGTCTTGTTGATTGATTACAGTTCTTGCTGATTGATTACAGTTCTTGCTGATTGATTAGAGGTCTTGTTGATTGATTAGAGGTCTTGTTGATTGATTAGAGGTCTTGTTGATTTTAGTGGAGCCTCAATAGAAGGTCTGTTGAAAACCCTTGTTTGAATGGCCTCGTCGATCTAGAGTGCAGAGAAAAGGTTGATTGCATAGGGTCCCCCATTTTGTTTCCTTCTTCTTCATATTATTATTATTATTATTATTACTGTCACGACTTCCGCCGAAGTCGGCTCCTCCCCTTGTTCGTTCGGCGGTCGACGTCACCGGCTTTCTAGCCATCGCCGCTCCATTTCTCATGTATCCATTTGTTTTGTCTTGTTCCCTGCACACCTGGTTTTCATTCCCCAATCAATCTACATGTATTTAGTCCTCTGTTCTCCTCCATGTCTCTGTGTGTAATTGTTCATTGTTAACGGTGTATGTTCACGTGTGATACTTTTATAGTTTTTGCTCCGTGTTTTTGGGCATTTATGTAATTTTTTTGTGTCTATTGTTGAACGGAATAAAAGTGTGCCTGTTTACACTACTCTGCTCTCCTGCACCTGACTTCGCCTCTCTTACACAGCCTTAACTATTATAATCAACTCTGTGTAGTTAAGTAAGCACTCAAAGTAGAGATGCGAAGTCTTGTCAATATCTGATGTAAATAATTCCACGACCTTGTGTGTCTCTGGAATAGATATTTAAAGCATTTCTGAAGAAGTCTATTGATGAAAAAATTTGATTTTTACCATTGAAACAGATGTATAACTGCACATTATCTTTTGAAATAGGAATGCTGGGAATACCTTGGTAGACGGGAAACAGGTAATAAACTAGGTTATTGATGAGGAGCCCATGAGTCTTTTCCCAATGGACCATATACACAATGGGGGACCCTATGCAATCAACCTTTTCTCTGCACTCTAGATCGACGAGGCCATTCAAACAAGGGTTTTCAACAGACCTTCTGTTGAGGCTCCACTAAATCAACAAGACCTCTAAATAGACCTCATGGTTCTCTGTCTAGGCCTTCGATATTTAACCCAGGGCACACACACACAATGGGGCCTCTCCAAGGACTTATCCCTGGGGCCTCTCCTAGATGTTATCCCTGGGGCCTCTCCTAGATGTTATCTCTGGGGCCTCTCCAAGGGCTTATCCCTGGGGCCTCTCCTAGATGTTATCCCTGGGGCCTCTCCTAGATGTTATCCCTGGGGCCTCTCCTAGATGCTATCTCTGGGGCCTTTCCAAGGGCTTATTCCTGGGGCCTCTCCTAGATGTTATCCCTGGGGCCTCTCCTAGATGTTATCCCTGGGGCCTCTCCTAGATGTTATCCCTGGGGCCTCTCCTAGATGTTATCCTGGGATCTCTCCTAGATGTTATCCCTGGGGCCTCTCCTAGATGTTATCCCTGGGACCTCTCCTAGATGTTATCCCTGGGGCCTCTCCTAGATGTTATCCCTGGGGCCTCTCCTAGATGTTATCTCTGGGGCCTCTCCAAGGGCTTATCCCTGGGGCCTCTCCTAGATGTTATCCCTGGGGCCTCTCCTAGATGTTATCCCTGGGGCCTCTCCTAGATGTTATCCCTGGGGCATCTTCTAGATGGTATCCTGGGATCTCTCCTAGATGTTATTCCTGGGTCCTCTCCTAGATGTTATAACTGGGGCCTCTCCTAGATGTTATCCCTGGGGCCTCTCCTAGATGTTATCCCTGGAGCCTCTCCTAGATGTTATCTCTGGGGCATCTCCAAGTGCTTATCCCTGGGTCCTCTCCTAGATGTTATCCCTGGGGACTCTCCTAGATGTTATTCCTGGGGCCTCTCCTAGATGTTATCCCTGGGGCCTCTCTAAGGGCTTATCCCTGGGGCCTCTCCTAGATGTTATCCCTGGGGCCTTTCCTAGATGCTATCTATGGGGCCTCTCCAAGGGCTTATCCCTGGGTCCTCTCCTAGATGTTATCCCTGGGGCCTCTCCTAGATGTAATCCCTGGGGCCTATCCTAGATGTTATCCCTGGGGCCTCTCCTAGATGTTATCCCTGGGGCCTCTCCTAGATGTTATCCCTGGGGCCTCTCCTAGATGTTATCCATGGGGCCTCTCCTAGATGTTATCCCTGGGGCCTCTCCTAGATGTTATCCCTGGGGCCTCTCTAAGGGCTTATCCCTGGGGCCTCTCCTAGATGTTATCCCTGGGTTCTCTCTAAGGGCTTATCCCTGGGGCCTCTCCTAGATGTTATCCCTGGGGCCTTTCCTAGATGCTATCTCTGGGGCCTCTCCAAGGGCTTATCCCTGGGTCCTCTCCTAGATGTTATCCCTGGGGCCTCTCCTAGATGTTATCCCTGGGGCCTCTCCTAGATGTTATCCCTGGGGCCTCTCCTAGATGTTATCACTGGGGCCTCTCCTAGATGTTATCTCTGGGGCCTCTCCAAGGGCTTATCGCTGGGTCCTCTCCTAGATGTTATCCCTGGGGCCTCTCCTAGATGTTATCCCTGGGGCCTCTCCTAGATGTTATCCCTGGGGCCTCTCCTAGATGTTATCCCTGTGGCCTCTCCTACATGTTATCCCTGAGGACTCTCCTAGATGTTATTCCTGGGGCCTCTCCTAGATGTTTTCCTGGGGCCTCTCCTAGATGTTATCCCTGGGGCCTCTCCTAGATGTTTTCCTGGAGCCTCTCCTACATGTTATCCCTGGGGCCTCTCCTAGATGTTATCCCTGGGGCCTCTCCTAGATGTTTTCCTGGGGCCTCTCCTAGATGTTTTCCTGGGGTCTCTCCTAGATGTTATCCCTGGGGCCTCTCCTAGATGTTATCCCTGGACCTCTCCTAGATGTTATCCCTGGACCTCTCCTAGATGTTATCCCTGGGGCCTCTCCTAGATGTTATCCCTGGGGCCTCTCCTAGATGTTATCCCTGGGACCTCTTCTAGATGTTATCCCTGGGGCCTCTCCTAGATGTTATCCCTGGGGCATCTCCTAGAAGTTATCCCTGGGGCATCTCCTAGATGTTATCCCTGGGGCCTCTCCTAGATGTTTTCCTGGGGCCTCTCCTAGATGCTATCTCTGGGGCCTCTCCTAGATGTTATCCCTGGGGCCTCTCCTAGATGTTATCCCCGGGACCTCTCCTAGATGATATCCCTGGGGCCTCTCCTAGATGTTATCCCTGGTGCCTCTCCTAGATGTTATCCCTGGGGCCTCTCCCCTAGATGTTATCCCTGGGGCCTCTCCTAGATGTTATCCCTGGGGCCTCTCCTAGATGTTTCCCTGGGGCCTGGGGCCTCTCCTAGATGTTATCCCTGGGGCCTCTCCTAGATGTTATCCCTGGGGCCTCTCCTAGATGTTATCCCTGGGGCCTCTCCTAGATGTTATCCCTGGGGCCTCTCCTAGATGTTATCCCTGGGGCCTCTCCTAGATGTTATCCCTGGGGCCTCTCCAAGATGTTTTCCTGGGGCCTCTCCTAGATGTTATCCCTGGGGCCTCTCCTAGATGTTTTCCTGGGGCCTCTCCTAGATGTTATCCCTGGGGCCTCTCCTAGATGTTATCTCTGAGGCCTCTCCAAGTGCTTATCCCTGAGGCCTCTCCTAGATGTTATTCCTGGGGCCTCTCCTAGATGTTTTCCTGGGGCCTCTCCTAGATGTTATCCCTGGGGCCTCTCCTAGATGTTTTCCTGGAGCCTCTCCTACATGTTATCCCTGGGGCCTCTCCTAGATGTTATCCCTGGGGCCTCTCCTAGATGTTTTCCTGGGGCCTCTCTAGATGTTATCCTGGGGCCTCTCCTAGATGTTATCCCTGGGGCCTCTCCTAGATGTTATCCCTGGGGCCTCTCCTAGATGTTATCCCTGGGCCTCTCCTAGATGTTATCCCTGGGGCCTCTCCTAGATGTTATCCCTGGGGCCTCTCCTAGATGTTATCCCTGGGACCTCTTCTAGATGTTATCCCTGGGGCCTCTCCTAGATGTTATCCCTGGGGCCTCTCCTAGATGTTATCCCTGGGGCATCTCCTAGATGTTATCCCTGGGGCCTCTCCTAGATGTTTTCCTGGGGCCTCTCCTAGATGCTATCTCTGGGGCCTCTCCTAGATGTTATCCCTGGGGCCTCTCCTAGATGTTATCCCCGGGACCTCTCCTAGATGATATCCCTGGGGCCTCTCCTAGATGTTATCCCTGGTGCCTCTCCTAGATGTTATCCCTGGGGCCTCTCCTAGATGTTATCCCTGGGGCCTCTCCTAGACGTTTTCCTGGGGCCTCTCCTAGATGTTATCCCTGGGGCCTCTCCTAGATGTTATCCCTGGGGCCTCTCCTAGATGTTATCCCTGGGGCCTCTCCTAGATGTTATCCCTGGGGCCTCTCCTAGATGTTATCCCTGGGGCCTCTCCTAGATGTTATCACTGGGGCCTCTCCAAGATGTTTTCCTGGGGCCTCTCCTAGATGTTATCCCTGGGGCCTCTCCTAGATGTTTTCCTGGGGCCTCTCCTAGATGTTATCCCTGGGGCCTCTCCTAGATGTTATCTCTGGGGCCTCTCCAAGTGCTTATCCCTGGGTCCTCTCCTAGATGTTTTCCTGAGGCCTCTCCTAGATGTTATCCCTGGGGCCTCTCCTAGATGTTATCCCTGGGGCCTCTCCTAGATGTTATCCCTGGGGCCTCTCCTAGATGTTATCCCTGGGGCCTCTCCTAGATGTTATCCCTGGGGCCTCTCCTAGATGTTATCCCCGGGACCTCTCCTAGATGATATCCCTGGGGCCTCTCCTAGATGTTATCCCTGGTGCCTCTCCTAGATGTTATCCCTGGGGCCTCTCCTAGATGTTATCCCTGGGGCCTCTTCTAGACGTTTTCCTGGGGCCTCTCCTAGATGTTATCCCTGGGGCCTCTCCTAGATGTTATCCCTGGGGCCTCTCCTAGATGTTATCCCTGGGGCCTCTCCTAGATGTTATCCCTGGGGCCTCTCCTAGATGTTATCCCTGGGGCCTCTCCTAGATGTTATCCCTGGGGCCTCTCCTAGATGTTATCCCTGGGGCCTCTCCTAGATGTTTTCCTGGGGCCTCTCCTAGATGTTATCCCTGGGGCCTCTCCTAGATGTTTTCCTGGGGCCTCTCCTAGATGTTATCCCTGGGGCCTCTCCTAGATGTTATCTCTGGGGCCTCTCCAAGTGCTTATCCCTGGGTCCTCTCCTAGATGTTTTCCTGGGGCCTCTCCTAGATGTTATCCCTGGGGCCTCTTCTAGATGTTATCCCTGGGGCCTCTCCTAGATGTTATCCCTGGGGCCTCTCCTAGATGTTATCCCTGGGGCCTCTCCTAGATGTTATCCCTGGGGCCTCTCCTAGATGTTTTCCTGGGGCCTCTCCTAGATGTTATCCCTGGGGCCTCTCCTAGATGTTTTCCTGGGGCCTCTCCTAGATGTTTTCCTGGGGCTGTGGTGGATCTTTTCTTCTCATTCTTTTTCTCTCTCTCGCTCTCTCTGTCTTTCTCTCTCAATTTAAATGTTCTATTTCAATTTAATGGCTTTATGTACAATGTTTATATTGCCAATGCAAGTGAAATAGATAATAAAGAAAATTGAAATAAACAATAATAATTAACAGTAAACATTACGTTCACAGAAGTTCCAAAAGAATAAAGACATTTCAAAAGTCATTATGTCTATATACAATGTAGTGACGATGAGCAGGTAGTTAAAGTACTAAAGGGAAAATAAATAAACGTATTTACAAAGGTGTTTGTTCTTCACTGGTTGCCCTTTTTTTGAGGCAGCAGGTCACACATCTGCTGTACTTCACCCAGTAGATATGGGAGTTTATCAAAATTGGATTTGTTTTCGAATTCTATATTCTTTGTCTATAATATGGTCATACATTTGGAAGGTAAGGAAGTGCAGCTCAGATTCCACCTCATTTTATGGGCAGTGAGCACATAGCCTGTCTTCTCTTGAGAACCATGTCTGCCTACGGCGGTCTTTCTCAATAGCAAGGCTATACTCACTGAGTGTGTACATAGTCAAAGCTTTCCTTAATGTTTGGTCTCTCTAATATGGTCATACATTGGGCAGGAGGTTAGGAAGTGCAGCTCAGATTCCACCTCATTTTGTGGGCAGTGAGCACATAGCCTCTCTTCTCTTCTCTTCTCTTCTCTTCTCTTCTCTTCTCTTCTCTTCTCTTCTCTTCTCTTCTCTTCTCTTCTCTTCTCTTCTCTTCTCTCTTTATTACATGTTTTATTTAACCTTTATTTAACTAGGCAAGTCAGTTAAAGATCAAATTGTTATTTACAATGACGTCCTACCAAAAGGCAAAAGGCCTCCTGCGGAGACGGGGTCCTGGGATTAAAAATAAATAAATAAAATACAAACATAGGACAAAACATATCACTACAAGAAAGACAACAAAACACTAAATAAAGAGAGACCTAAGACAACAGCATAGCAAGACGGCTGCCGTAGGCAGAACTTTTCTCAATAGCAAGGCTATGCTCACTGAGTCTGTACATAGTCAAAGCTTTCCTTAAGTTGTGTCAGTACAGTGGTCAGGTATTCTGCCACTGTACTCTCTGTTTAGGGCCAAATAGCATTCTAGTTTGCTCTGTTTATTTGTTATTTGTTTATTCTTTCCCATGTGCCAATAAATTCTCTTATTGTTTTCTCATTATTTGGTGGGTCTAATTGTGTTGCTGTCCTGGGGCTCTGTGAGGTCTGTTTGTGTTTGTGAACAGAGCCCCAGGACCAGCTTTCTTAGGGGACTCTTCTCTAGGTTCATCCATCTGTAGGTGATGGCTCTCTCTCCCTCTCCCTCTCTCTTCTCCTTTCTCTCCCTCTAATTACTTGTAGGTAATAAGGCCAGTACATTAGGGAAGGATGGCTGTTGTGTGCTAGCTACCAAATTAATTAACTGCCTTTAACTCTCTTTGCCTGGGCAAATCCCCTCTCTGTGTCTGACAAAACACTCTCTCTCTCTCCCTCTCTCGCCCACGGCCACACATTAACAGTACGCAGGCACATACACACGCACGAAGCACACAGCAAAGGACACACCTCCAGGATCTGTACAGAACATGGTTGTACAAAACGTCAACCATCGTCTGCACCCGCTAATCGTCATGAACAGGGGGCACCAGATTGAACACGTGTAGAGCAGCTAGTGGAATAGACATGTTCTCCTGGTGACATGTAGCCTGGACGTGTCAGAAACCACAGCTGTTCCTTTTAATTACAACACTGTTATCAGAAATCATGAGAGAGCGAGAGAGAGAGACAGAGAGGAGAGAGACAGAGAGGAGAGAGAGAGAGAGACAGAGAGGCAGAGAGAGAGAGAGAGAGGGAGAGAGAAAGGAGAGAGACAGAGAGAGAGAGAGGAGAGAGACAGAGAGGAGAGAGACAGAGAGAGGAGAGAGACAGAGAGACAGAGAGAGAGAGAGAGAGGAGAGAGACAGAGAGGAGAGAGAGAGAGAGGAGAGAGACAGAGAGGAGAGAGAGAGAGAGAGAGAGAGAGAGAGAGAGACAGAGAGACAGAGAGACAGAGAGACAGAGAGAGAGAGAGAGAGAGGACAGAGAGAGAGAGAGAGAGAGAGAGACAGAGAGGAGAGAGACAGAGAGAGCGAGGTTGTGTGTGTGAATATATACACCTCCTTTGGAAAGTATTCAGACTTGACTTTTTCCACATTTTGGTAGGTTACAGCGTTATTCTAAAATGTATTAAATAGTTTTTTTCCCCCCTCATCAATTTACACACAATACCCCATAATGACATATCCAAAAAAGGTTTTTAGAACATGGAAAAATGTATGAAATATCATATTTACATAACTATTCAGACCCTTTACTCAGTACTTTTGTTGAAGCACCTTTGGCAGTGATTACAGCCTCGAGTATTCTTGGGTATGATGCTACAAGCTTGGCACACCTGTATTTGAGGAGTTTCTCCCATTCTTTCCTGCAGATCCTCTCAAGCTCTGTCAGGTTGGATGTGAGGCGTTGTTGTGCAGCTATTTAATGTTCTCTCCATTGATGTTCGATCAGGTTCAAATCCAGGCTCTGGCTGGGCCACTCAAGGACAGTCAGAGATTTGTCCCAAAGCCACTCCTGTGTTGTCTTTGAACCTTCACCCCAGTCTGAGGTCCAGAGCACACTGGAGCACGTTTTCATCAAGGATCTCTCTGTACTTTGCTCCGTTCACCTTTGCCTCGATCCTTGCTAGTCTCCCAGTCCCTGCCGCTGAAAAATATCCCAATAGCATGATGCTGCCAACACCATGCTTCACCGTAGGGATGGTGCCAGGTTTCCTCTAGACGTGATGTTTGGCATTTAGAACTAAGAGTTTAATCTTGGTTTCATCAGACCAGAGAATCTTGTTTCTCGTGGTCTGAGAGTCTTTAGGTGCCTTTTGCCAAACTCCAAGCGGCCTGTCATGTTCCTTTTACTGAGGAGTTGGCTTTCATCTGGCCACTCTACCATGAAGGCCTGATTGGTGGAGTGCTGCTGAGATGGTTGTCTTCTCGGGAGGTTCTCTCATCTCCACAGAGGAACTCCAGAGCTCTGTCAGAGTGACCATTGGGTTCTTGGTCACCTCCCTGACCAAGGCCCTTCTTCCCCGACTGCTCAGTTTGGCCAGGTGGCCAGCACTAGGAAAAGTCTTGGTGGTTCCAAACTTCTTCCATTTAAGAATGATGGAGGCCACTGTGTTCTTGGGGACCTTCAATGCTGCAGTAATGTTTTGGTACCCTTTCCCAGATCTGTGGAATGACACAGTCCTGTCTCGGGGCTCTACGGACAATTCCTTCAAATTCATGGCTTGGTTTTTGCTCTGAAATGTATTGTCAACTGTGGGACCTTATATAAACAGGTATGTGCCTTTCCCCCAAAAACTCCAATCAATTGCATTTACCACTGTTGTAGAAACATCTCAAGGATGAACAATGGAAACAGGATGCATCTGAACTCAATTTCTAGTCTCATAGTAAAGTGTCTGAATACTTATGTAAATAAGGTATTTCTGTTTTTATTAAATCCATTTTAGAATAAGGCTGTAACGTAACAAAATGTGGTAAAGGTCAAGGGGTCAGAATACTTTCCAAATGCACTTTGTGTATGTGTCCATTTGTGTGTGTGTGTGTGTGTGTGTGTGTGTGTGTGTGTGTGTGTGTGTGTGTGTGTGTTCGCATGCGCTCTGTTAGAGTATCTGGATACCATGCGTTCACCTTGAGTTCCCTCTATGAAATGTATCTTCCTCTTTTCAACGTAAACACTCAAAACTATTCCATTAATTTCAGCAAAACATCTGATCCGTGTAGATCTCCTTTGGGGTTTTAAAAACAAAGCGTATGATTATTTAAATTCCAGGCTCTGGAGAAGGCATTCATTTCTCAGATCTCGCCAAATCGTCCCAAAGATAAATTGATTTAAATGTTTTTCTTTCTTCAGTTTGCCACCAGTGACTCATCAAATCCCATTGTGATGTTAGAGACATGGTCCTGTGTCTCAGTGTAAGAGTGCTGATCTAGGATCTGTCCATATAATGTGAATCATTATGATCTAAAAGGAAAAACTGATCCTTGAACAGCGCTTACATTCTAAGAGATCTGCATTCCTACTCTGAGATGCTCTTGTTGGATACGGGCCCTGACCGGTCCGGATTTTTTTTTAACCCTCCAGCTGTGTTCAGGTCTAAATGGACCGGTTTACAAGATTTCTCCCCGAAGAATTCAGTTTTGCGTGTAAATGGACCGGTTTACAAGTGTTCTCCCTGAAGAATGCAGTTTCACCTCTAAATGGACCGGTTTACAAGTGTTCTCCCTGAAGAATGCAGTTTCACGTCTAATTGGACCGATTTACAAGTTTTCTCTCTGAAAAAATGTAGTTAATTTAATCTGATTGTCATAAGGTTCCATGACTTTGTCCACACAGGGCATCTGAACACACAAAATACGTTTGGATGATTTTCGATACATTTTGGGTGTTTTATTTAACTTTTGTACACCTGTGGTGTTCCTGGTCAAAAATGACCGGTCATTAGATATGAATGGGTGACACTACAATTGGGTTATAAAATTGAGTTCAGGCACATGCTCATTCATCAGATGGACACACTTCCTCTCCCAGACCCCCACATGCATGTGTATATGAGTACACACACACACACACACACACACACACACACACACACACACACACACACACACACACATCACTCCCCTTCTTGGCTTCCATGGCAACCCCCACGGGAACCACAACTGTTGGAATTCTCACAAACAATCGCAACATTGTTTCAATAATATATCTAACTTTTCTCGCAGCTCTAATATAGAAAGCTTTTTTGAGGCCTTACTCATAATTCATTCTGTGGCAGCACAATGACCAAACAATATACTGTATGTGAGGCTCTTGATCATATCTTTGATCATGACACTGGTGAGGAGGGGTTAAACTTTGACACAAAGTTGTCTGATAAATAGCACAATATGTTTCATCTGAGTATTTGTTATAGTCAAAATAATCCATACATTATGCTTTTTTTACTCAACGAGTTGTATGAGCTCAGGTCAATGAGGCCTACAGGCCATAAATAGAAAATTAAAGTTCAAAACTTGTAATGTTCACACAAACTTAAATTTATAAAAATATCTAACACAAGATTAGGTGAGATATATATGTATTATTATGGATTTATAATTAGCTATAATGGGGCGGTCATATTTGGATTTAATTCATCCAGTTAATTAACATGAAACGAACACAACAGGAGGGTAAATTATAATTCCTGAGATTGACTGACTGAATTAGAACCACATCATCCACTCGTTGGTTTCTCCGTTCTTCAAACACCACCTCTCAAACAACCCAATCCGATCTCCAAACACCATCTCTCAAACAACAACCCAATCCGATCTCCAAACACCATCTCTCAAACAACAACCCAATCCGATCTCCAAACACCACCTCTCAAACAACAACCCAATCCGTTCTCCAAACACCACCTCTCAAACAACAACCCAATCCGATCTCCAAACACTACCTCTCAAACAACAACCCAATCCGTTCTCCAAACACCATCTCTCAAACAACAACCCAATCCGTTCTCCAAACACCACCTCTCAAACAACAACCCAATCCATTCTCCAAACACCACCTCTCAAACAACAACCCAATCCGTTATCCAAACACCACCTCTCAAACAACAACCCAATCCGTTATCCAAACACAACCTCTCAAACAACAACCCAATCCGTTCTCCAAACACTATCTCTCTGTCACGCCCTGACCTGAGAATTCTTTGTTTTCTTTATTGTTTTGGTTAGATCAGGGTGTGACATGGGTGATGTATGTGTTTTTGTACTGTCTAGGTTTTTTTTATGTTTATGGGGTTGTTTATCATCTAGGTGTTTATACAGTGTCTTGCGAAAGTATTCGGCCCCCTTGAACTTTGCAACCTTTTGCCACATTTCAGGCTTCAAACATAAAGATATAAAACTGTATTTTTTTGTGAAGAATCAACAACAAGTGGGACACAATCATGAAGTGGAACAACATTTATTGGATATTTCAAACTTTTTTAACAATTTCAAAAACTGAAAAATTTGGCGTGCAAAATTATTCAGCCCCTTTACTTTCAGTGCAGCAAACTCTCTCCAGAAGTTCAGTGAGGATCTCTGAAATATCCAATGTTGACCTAAATGACTAATGATGATAAATACAATCCACCTGTGTGTAATCAAGTCTCCGTATAAATGCACCTGCACTGTGATAGTCTCAGAGGTCCGTTAAAAGCGCAGAGAGCATCATGAAGAACAAGGAACACACCAGGCATGTCCGAGATACTGTTGTGAAGAAGTTTAAAGCCGGATTTGGATACAAAAAGATTTCCCAAGCTTTAAACATCCCAAGGACCACTGTGCAAGCGATAATATTGAAATGGAAGGAGTATCAGACCACTGCAAATCTACCAAGACCTGGCCATCCCTCTAAACTTTCAGCTCATACAAGGAGAAGACTGATCAGAGATGCAGCCAAGAGGCCCATGATCACTCTGGATGAACTGCAGAGATCTACAGCTGAGGTGGGAGACTCTGTCCATAGGACAACAATCAGTCGTATATTGCACAAATCTGGCCTTTATGGAAAAGTGGCAAGAAGAAAGCCATTTCTTAAAGATATCCATAAAAAGTGTTGTTTAAAGTTTGCCACAAGCCACCTGGGAGACACACCAAACATGTGGAAGAAGGTGCTCTGGTCAGATGAAACCAAAATTTAACTTTTTGGCAACAATGCAAAACGTTATGTTTGGCGTAAAAGCAACACAGCTCATCACCCTGAACACACCATCCCCACTGTCATCATGGTTTGGGCCTGCTTTTCTTCAGCAGGGACAGGGAAGATGGTTAAAATTGATGGGACGATGGATGGAGCCAAATACAGGACCATTCTGGAAGAAAACCTGATGGAGTCTGCAAAAGACCTGAGACTGGGACGGAGATTTGTCTTCCAACAAGACAATGATCCAAAACATAAAGCAAAATCTACAATGGAATGGTTCAAAAATAAACATATCCAGGTGTTAGAATGACCAAGTCAAAGTCCAGACCTGAATCCAATCGAGAATCTGTGGAAAGAACTGAAAACTGCTGTTCACAAATGCTCTCCATCCAACCTCACTGAGCTTGAGCTGTTTTGTAAGGAGGAATGGGAAAAAAAATCAGTCTCTCGATGTGCAAAACTGATAGAGACATACCCCAATTGACTTACAGCTGTAATCGCAGCAAAAGGTGGCGCTACAAAGTATTAACTTAAGGGGGCTGAATAATTTTGCACTCCCAATTTTTCAGTTTTTGATTTGTTTTTGAAAAGTTTGAAATATCCAATAAATGTCGTTCCACTTCATGATTGTGTCCCACTTGTTGTTGATTCTTCACAAAAAAATACAGTTTTATATCTTTGTTTGAAGCCTGAAATGTGGCAAAAGGTCACAAAGTTCAAGGTGGCCGAATACTTTCGCAAGGCACTGTATATGTCTTTGGTTGCCTAGATTGGTTCTCAATTAGAGGCAGGTGTTTATCGTTGTCTCTGATTGGGAACACCATCTCTCAAACAACCCAATCCGATCTCCAAACACCATCTCTCAAACAACCCAATCCGATCTCCAAACACCATCTCTCAAACAACCCAATCCGATCTCCAAACACCATCTCTCAAACACCATCTCCAAACACCA
This sequence comes from Oncorhynchus nerka, assembly GCF_034236695.1. NCBI lineage: Eukaryota > Metazoa > Chordata > Actinopteri > Salmoniformes > Salmonidae > Oncorhynchus > Oncorhynchus nerka. Next base: position 8,903,988 of record NC_088408.1, on the reverse strand, counting down.
TCTCTCAAACACCATCTCTCCAAACACCATCTCTCCAAACACCATCTCCAAACATCATCTCCAAACACCATCTCTCAAACACCATCTCTCAAACACCATATCCAAACACCATCTCCAAACACCATCTCCAAACACCATCTCTCAAACAACCCAATCCGATCTCCAAACACCATCTCTCAAACAACCTAATCCGATCTCCAAACACCATCTCTCAAACAACCCAATCCGATCTCCAAACACCATCTCTCAAACACCATCTCTCAAACAAAACCCAATCCGATCTCCAAACACCATCTCTCAAAATCAAATCAAATGTATTTATATAGCCCTTCGTACATCAGCTGATATCTCAAAGTGCTGTACAGAAACCCAGCCTAAAACCCCAAACAGCAAGCAATGCAGGTGTAGAAGCACGGTGGCTAGGAAAAACTCCCTAGAAAGGCCAAAACATAGGAAGAAACCTAGAGAGGAACCAGGCTATGTGGGGTGGCCAGTCCTCTTCTGGCTGTGCCGGGTGGAGATTATAACAGAACATGGCCAAGATGTTCAAATGTTCATAAATGACCAGCATGGTCGAATAATAATAAGGCAGAACAGTTGAAACTGGAGCAGCAGCATGGCCAGATGGACTGGGGACAGCAAGGAGTCATCATGTCAGGTAGTCCTGGGGCATGGTCCTAGGGCTCAGGTCCTCCGAGAGAGAGAAAGAAAGAGAGAATTAGAGAGAGCATATGTGGGGTGGCCAGTCCTCTTCTGGCTGTGCCGGGTGGAGATTATAACAGAACATGGCCAAGATGTTCAAATGTTCATAAATGACCAGCATGGTCGAACAACCCGATCCGCTCTCCAAACACCATCTCCAAACACCATCTCTCAAACCCCAAGCCGGTGACATACTATTCACCGTTTTCATTCAGAACAAGGTCCTTCTCTTCAGGTAACATCGTGGCCCAACGGCAAGAAAGTCACCCAAGGAGAGATTCAGTACTGTACAGTACATCCACAGAGACAGTGAAGAAGGTGAAGAGAGAGTAGATTTATTTATGTGGTTTGTGCCAGACTTTCATTCAAGACCGATAGTGAGGAAAGTAAGGGAAGGAATATCAACAAGCTCTCAGAGTCTCACGTCAGAATTAGACGTCTGTCCATGTTTGTCAAACTTCAAATTTTGAAGTTGTTCCAAACGTCAAATTTCGAAGTGTTTAGGTTAAGGTCAGACATTAACTCTGAATGGTTAAGGTCAAGGTTAAGGTTAGGGATAGGCTTAAAACAATCTAGTTCTTATTGCTGGATTTCCTTTTGGAACCAGATGCTTACACCCATCCACCTACTTGAAGGTAACACCGCTCACTGTTGCCCCTGTTGGCCTCCCGACGTCCTCAGAAATGGAGGAACGTCGAATACTGACTTGTAGCATGGGTGACCTGGCTGTGACTATACAGTAATGACAGATATTGAGAAAGTCAAGAAAGGATAGATGAAACCAGAAAAAAAAGAGAGAGAAAGTTTCACCTGCTATCTAACCAACGCAACATTGACATTATCCCACCCCTGGTTAGCCGACTATTTGCTTAAAAAGCCAAACATGACACGGTATCTGCCAATTAATTTCCAGCAATATTGCGTGTGAAGTCATTTGATGTTATAACCGTCTGCGAGTTGACAGAAATACTTTTCCCCCAACCTTCTCAATTAAATGTTAACTGCAAAGTAGGCTTAGCTGGAAGAATTGTGTGTGTGTGTGTGTGTGTGTGTGTGTGTGTGTGTGTGTGTGTGTGTGTGTGTGTGTGTGTGTGTGTGTGTGTGTGTGTGTGTGTGTGTGTGTGTGTGTGTGTGTGTGTGTGTGTGTGTGTGTGTGTGTGTGTGAAATCAATTTGTAGACATAGTAAAAAACAGACCATTTGAAGATCAATGGTTTTATTGGACTCCATAAAATAACATGTTTTCTATAGACATATTATCTTGTTGCTAAATCTAAATCAACTGGATGAAAATCACATGTAATCACTGTTACAGACAGAGGTGGTATCAGATCTACCTGTTCCACTGTTACAGACAGAGTTGGTATCAGATCTATCTGTTCCCCTGTTACAGACAGTGGTATCAGATCTATCTGTTCCCCTGTTACAGACACAGGTGGTATCAGATCTAACTGTGCTGTTCCACTCTTACAGAGGCCCTAAGAGGTAAAATATTTAGCTTGCCGAAAAATATTGGAAAGACTGTCTCTGTGAAATGATGTGCAATTAGTGTGTATATGTGTGTTAAAATAAAGTTAGAGAATGACAGCTCTCCTCAGTCCCAGTCCAGCTGTACTCTGATCCTACAGAGTCACCCTCTCAACATGAGACCAATTGGTTCACTGTTTGGGCACAGTACTTCATATTCATCTAAATTTAAAACATAATCATTGTGTTGAAAAGCCCAGACATCATCCCGAGGATTAGACCTATAGACAGACTCAGTGGCCACACCAACAAAGTAGGACAATTTGTCTTTAAACTCAACATCCCAGCTGTGTTTCCCTGAGTTAAAGCCCTCAGAGCCTAGGACCCATCCATGCATAACCCTGCTTTCAAAGCCCTCTGGGATGACAATTAACTGTTTTGGTGAGCAGCTGATCATCCCACCGTTCAGGTTCTCAGACAGGATGAGGACAAAACATACATGTATTGTGTAATATGATTTCCTATGAGTGTCATCTGATGAACATCATCGAAGGTTAGTGATTCATTTGTATCTATATTTCTGCTTTTTGTGACTCCTATCTTTGGCTGGAAAAATGGCTGTGTGTTTTTGTGACTAGGCGCTGACCTAACATAATCATATGTTGTGCTTTTGCTGTAAAGCATTTTTTTTTAATCGGACACGATGGGTAGATTAACAAGATCTTTCTTATTGGACTTGTTAATGTGTGAAAGTTACATATTTCTAAAAAATATTTTTGAATTTCGCCTTTTCAGAGGAATGTTGTCGAGGGGTTCCCCTAGCGGAACCCCTGCGCTAGAAAGGTTAAACATTCAAGAAAATACAAGTGTCATACATAATTTAAAAGCGTAACTTCTTGTTAATCCAGCCGCTTTGTCAGATTTCAAAAAGGCTTTACGGCGAACGCATACCATGCGATTATCTGAGGACAGTGCCCAGCATTCAAAAGAATTAAAAACATTTTCCAAACCAGCAGGCGTCACAAAAGAGGTGTCACAAATCAAGGTGAAGAGGGCTATTGCGCCTTCTTCACCACATTGTCTGTGTGGGTGGACCATTTCAGTTCCCTGTAGGCTGTCTCGTCATTGTTGGTAATCAAGCTCACTACTCTTGTATTGTCTGCAAACTTGATATTCGAGTTGGAGGCGTGCATGGCCACACAGTCATGGGTGAACAGGGGGTATAGGAGGGGGCTGAGCACACACCCTTGTGGGGCCCCAGTGTTGAGGGTCAGAGAAGTGGAGATGTTCATGTTTCATACCTTCACCACCTGGGGGTGGCCCGTCAGAAACTCCAGGACTCAATTGCACAGGGTGGGGTAGAGACCCAGGGCCTCCAGCTTAAAGATGACTTTGCAGGGTACTATGGTGTTGAATGCTGAGCTGTAGTCAATGAACAGCATTCTTACATACCTTAAGGGAACATTTCGGCAGTTGCTGTATGGTTAGTGAGAAAGTCCATATTGCAAATGTACGGTCCCTTACTAGACGTCCGAAATCGTTTGTAAAATTCACGGACGGCGTCGGGCCGAGCGGCAGGGCCGGACCTACCAGGAAGTCATCAAATGAACTTTGTCGGACATTCGGTTTCCGTTTTACAAAAATGATCAGATTTTGGTCCTTTTTCCGCTGTCCCAGAAAATCCCACAAGAGGGCATAAGCAATCATATTGCTATTGGACAAAACATCACGATTCACGACGGGGCCTTATCTCGAAAACGGAAAATATTTCGAAGCCGAAACTCGGTGAGCGTAGGTTTGGCATAATGGGCAGTTGGCCCCGAACAAGATGGCGTCTAGGCCTCAACGGTTTTTGAGTTATGGCCATTTCTCTGGGATTAAAGGTCCAAAATGAAAATAGAGAAATTATTTTTCCACTTCACGCCAAAGTCAAGGAGCCTCCGGTGTCAATAAAAAAAGAACCAGCCATTTATCTATCGTCATTTAAGAGAAATCGTACAATGACAGATTGGTGATGTTCACGGATAGGTGTTTTTTTTTTCAACTGTTACAGATCCAGTTGCGGGGTGTTCTTACGAATCTTTTTAAAGTGTGCTGCGGAGCTCTGCGAGATTTCTGTGATTTTCTATGATTTTCTGAAATAACACACACTCACTAAACCCTCCGTAAATAACTCAGTTCTTAATGTAAAGACTTAAAACTCAGGATTCTGTAAAGGCATACCCCAATCAGGATATGAGTTTATTTATAGCTTCCTGTGCCAACCGGAAGTGCCTTAAATGGTGTCACAGTGGCAGTTTCCAAGGGTTAAAAAGGTCAGATATTTTCAAAACTTCATATGTGTGATTAGGCAACCCCCATAAACTGTAAGTCAGTCATTTCTCCCAACAGATGTCAAAGAAAAGCTCTCTCACACACAAAAAAAAGCTCTCTCACACACACACACACACACACAGAAACACACACACAGCAAGGATGGAGTGACAAAGTGCGGTGCTTAAAGACACACAAAGCCTACAATTGCATTTCCATATTCTCTAGGCGGTGCCGAGTACAACGAGATATCCCGCTTGACCGTAGCTCGCTCGGTCTAAGCGCAGCGACCATTAGAAAAGTAGGCCCAAAATGAAGCCTGCCCCACAACGTCATTTGCTTTTGGGTGACAATGAGAGAACCGTTAGGGTGAGAAGCACAATTCGACCTCAGGTATGTTCCTAAGGTCCTTCCGATCTGTGCAAGCCTAACCTTGACCGTGTGGCATTAACCCTTAATAGTTAAAAGAAGGTGTTTACTTCAAAGAGTTTGCATTGACTTCTCTCCCCATAGGAATACATTGCCTGCACCCCTAAATTCAACCTGAAGCCTATATGGGTTATGAATGCCGTATGAACCTGTCTTTGGTAACAGTCCATCAAGCCAGTATGAGGTCTACCTGTGTTGATTCTAAGCTTCCTGGACCAACCGGAAGTGGTTAAAATCACCCTAAAAGTGTATATCCATACCCTGCCTGCAGTTTGATAGACATAGTGCATTCAACCCTGTGTAAATCAGTCAATTCTTAACGTAAAGACTTAAAACTCAGGATTCTGTAAAAGCATACCCCAATGAGGATATGTGTTGACTTATAGCTTCCTGTGTCAACCGGAAGTGCCATAATTGGTGTCTCAGGGGCTGTTTCGACGGGTTAAAAAAGTCAGATCTTTCCAAAACTTCATATGTGTGATTAGGCAACCCCCATGAACTGTAAATCAGTCATTTTTCCCATAGAATTTCAAAGGAAAACTAAATCACACAGACACACAACTTGTAAGGAGGGACGTATTGGGGTGCGTAGAGACAGACAGTGCCTGCAATAGTTAGCTTTGTTCGAGCTAAAAAATAACCGTCAGACCTAGAGTTCCGAAACTTTAGAAACCTGTTCTAGACCTCAGGTCGATAGTGCTTGGTGAGTTACTCGGCCATCCTGTGTTCATCAGGCCAGTCAATTTTGCATTTTTGAGCATGTCAAATTTCATATGGTAAATGCCCATTGAACCATATTGCAAATGCACGTGCACTTGCAATATGATTCAACAGTGAAAAAACATCACAAAATGGACATGATGAAGTCAACACAACGAGCGATGGAAAGGAGCAACTATCACTGCCAGGCCATCCCGAGTTCATCTGGCCAGTCAATTTTGCATTTCTGCAGGATTTTTGAGCATGTCAAATTTCTTATGGCATTTGGCCCCCAAAAAAGTGACTTTTGACTTTGACTTTTGACTTCCTATGAAATCATATTGCAAATGGGACAAATCATATTCCTTATGCACAAGTAAAAAAATAAAAATAATTATGATAATAAAATACGACTAAAGTATGTTGATACAGTTCTTATACGTGTGTAATTGACACAAAATTCGAAAGAATTTCGAAAAACGGTCCAGAAAGCACTTTTTTAAGGGTGTGTGAAGTTTTTTACCAAATTTTGACATTTTTGACTTTTGACTTTTGACTTCCTATGAAATCATATTGAAAATGGACAAAACATATTCCTTATGCGCATGTAAAAAAAAAAATGATGATAATAAAATTGGACGAAAGTATATTCATACAGTTCTTACACATGTGTAATTGACAAAAAAAATCGAAAGAATTTCAAAAAACGGTCCAGAAAGCACTTTTTTAAGGGGTGATAAGTTTTTGACAAAAAAAAATCATTTTTTCAAAATTTTGCTTTTGGACGTTGACTTGGGTTACATTTCCAATATGAAAAACCAAGGTGGAGCGGATTCGCCACCTGTTGAATTTTTAAAGTGTTACAACTGGCAATTGCCATATGGCATTTGCAATACACTTTGGATGAATCAACGCCAAATTGGGTGGTATTGGACAATGTGTATATGGTTTGTCCGATGCCAATGACTTCCCATTCATTTTTGTCCAATACAGGGGGGTATTCCCTTACATAGATATTCCTCTTGTCCAGATGGGATAGGGCAGTGTGCAGTGTGATGGCGGTTGCATCGTCTGTGGACCTGTTATGGCGGTACGCAAACTGAAGTGGGTCTAGTGTGTCAGGTAAGGTGGAGGTGATATGATCATTGACTTGTCTCTCAAAGCACTTCATGATGATAGAAGTGAGTGCTATGGGGCAGAAGTCATTTAGTTCAGTTATCTTTGCCTTCTTGGGTACAGGAACAATGGTAGCCATCTTGAAGCATGTGGGGACAACAGACTGGGATAGGGAGCGATTGAATATGTACTGGGCTGGTTGGTGTGAGGAAGTGGCTAGGGATGCCGTCTGGGCCAGTAGCCTTGCAAGGGTTAACACGTTTAAAAGTTTTACTCACATCAGCCACGGAGAAGAAGGGGGGGGGCGCAGTTCTTGTTAGCGGCCGCGACGGTGGCACTTTATTATCCTCAAAGCGGGCAAAGAAGGTGTTTAGTCTGTCTGGAATCGTAACGTCGGTGTCCGTGATGTGGCAGTTTTCTTTTTATAGTCCGTGATTTCCTGTAGACCCTGCAACATATGTCTTGTGTCTGAGCCGTTGAATTGCGACTCCACTTAGTCTCTATACTGACATTTTGCCTGTTTGATTGCCTTGCGGAGTGAATAACTAGTGTTTATATTCAGCCATATTCCCAGACCTCTTTCCATGGTTAATTGCGGTGGTTCATGTTTTCAGTTTGGCGCGAATGCCACCATCCATCCACGGTTTCTGGATTGGGTAGGTTTTAATAGTCACAGTGGGTACAGCATCTCCAATGCACTTCCTTATAAATTCACTCACCGAGTCAGTGTATAGGTCGATGTTATTCTGAGGCTGAGGTTATTCCCAGTCCGCGTGATCAAAGCAATCTTGAAGTGTGGATTCCAATTGGTCAGAACATCATTGAATGGTTCCAGTCACTGGTACATCCTGTTTGGGTTTCTGTCTTTAAGAAGGTAGGAGCAAGATGGCGTCGTGGTCGGATTTGCCGAGGGAGGGCTGGGGAGGGCTTTCTATGCGCCGTGAAAGTTAGAGTAGCAGTGGCCGAGTGCTGATATAATTTAGGTATCCTTGTTCTCAAATTTGTTTTGTTAAATTCCCCAGCTACGATGAATGCAGCTTCAGGATATGTGGTTTCCAGTTTACATAGAGTCCAGTGAAGTTCCTTGAGGGCCGTCTTGGTGTCTGCTTGAGGGGGAATATACACGGCTGTGACGATAACTTACGAGAATTCTCTTGGAAGGTAATATGGCTGGCATTTGATTGTGAGGAATTCTAGTTCAGGTGAGCAGAATGACTTGAGTTCCTGTATGTTGTTATGATTACACCATGAGTCGTTATTCATGAAGCATACAGGCTGGCAGTGTTGGGGTCCAGTAAGTGTTTCAATTATTACACTGTGTGAATGTATCTAAATCATGTAACTTCATGAAGATGTTCCTTATTTTTTTTTATGACGATGATAAGTGTATGCATCTCACTGTATTGAACGATGTCCTGCATCTTCTCCCAGATTCTGAACTTCAGGTTGCCCAGGTGTTTGGCCATGTCTACCAGTGCTCCTGAGACCAGCTGTGGATCCGGCAGTGTGCACTGGACTCTGGAAGATGATTCAGGAGTCAATGCTGCTGTGAGCTTTTGGGTTGAGAACCGCAGAGTCAAGTCAGTGCTGCTGTGGGCTTTCGGGTTGAGAACCGCAGTGAAGAGAGAGACAGGACGTAGATCACTTACCATTTCACCGTGGTCTTCAGAGGATTGAAAAAAGTATATTTTTTTAACTAAATTAATTTAAAAGATGATGTAATTTAATTTAGCAATTCACCTGTAACGTTATGTGTTATGTGTATTCTATAAAAATAAATATTTACCTGTAAGAATGAGATGTCTTCAGCTCTCTGCTCTTCCTCTATGGCTCTGATTGTGTCTGAAAGAGATGACATCACTCTGCTCATCTCCTAAATCATCTTCTTCACATCGTTATCATTTACTCTTCTGTTCTTCTTCCTCCTTCAGTGCAGCTCACCTGGCCCTTTCTTCATCACTTAGGAACTGGTGAAGCTTTTTAAACTCCACCTTAATCTGTTTCCATATGTGCTGGGCTTCCCTCTGGAGAAACAAGATAAACATGTCTCTGGAAATGTAAATGGAGCTACAAATGATAAAACCAGAGGTATACAATCTGTAGAGTTCTGTTACGTCTCTCAGCATCTGTTACGTCTCTCAGCATCTGTACAGTTCTGTTACGTCTCTCAGCGTCTGTACAGTTCCGTTACGTCTCTCAGCATCTGTACAGTTCTGTTACGTCTCTCAGCATCTGTACAGTTCTGTTACGTCTCTCAGCATCTGTTACGTCTCTCAGCATCTGTTACGTCTCTTAGCATCTGTACAGTTCTGTTACGTCTCTCAGCATCTGTACAGTTCCGTTACGTCTCTCAGCATCTGTACAGTTCTGTTACGTCTCTCAGCGTCTGTACAGTTCTGTTACGTCTCTCAGCATCTGTACAGTTCTGTTACGTGTCTCAGCATCTGTACAGTTCTGTTACGTCTCTCAGCCTCTGTACAGTTCTGTTACGTCTCTCAGCATCTGTTACGTCTCTCAGCGTCTGTTACGTCTCTCAGCGTCTGTACAGTTCCGTTACGTCTCTCAGCATCTGTACAGTTATGTTACGTCTCTCAGCATCTGTACAGTTCTGTTACGTCTCTCAGCATCTGTTACGTCTCTCAGCATCTGTTACGTCTCTTAGCATCTGTACAGTTCTGTTACGTCTCTCAGCATCTGTACAGTTCTGTTACGTCTCTCAGCCTCTGTACAGTTCTGTTACGTCTCTTAGCATCTGTTACGTCTCTCAGCATCTGTACAGTTCTGTTACGTCTCTCAGCATCTGTACAGTTCTGTTACGTCTCTCAGCATCTGTACAGTTCTGTTACGTCTCTCAGCATCTGTTACGTCTCTCAGCATCTGTACAGTTCTGTTACGTCTCTCAGCATCTGTACAGTTCTGTTACGTCTCTCAGCATCTGTACAGTTCTGTTACGTCTCTCAGCATCTGTACAGTTCTGTTACGTCTCTCAGCATCTGTTACGTCTCTCAGCATCTGTACAGTTCTGTTACGTCTCTCAGCATCTGTTACGTCTCTCAGCATCTGTACAGTTCTGTTACGTCTCTCAGCATCTGTTACGTCTCTCAGCATCTGTTACGTCTCTCAGCATCTGTACAGTTCTGTTACGTCTCTCAGCATCTGTACAGTTCTGTTACGTCTCTCAGCATCTGTACAGTTCTGTTACGTCTCTCAGCATCTGTACAGTTCTGTTACGTCTCTCAGCATCTGTACAGTTCTGTTACGTCTCTCAGCATCTGTTACGTCTCTCAGCATCTGTACAGTTCTGTTATGTCTCTCAGCATCTGTACAGTTCTGTTACGTCTCTCAGCATCTGTTACGTCTCTCAGCATCTGTACAGTTCTGTTATGTCTCTCAGCATCTGTACAGTTCTGTTACGTCTCTCAGCATCTGTTACGTCTCTCAGCATCTGTTACGTCTCTCAGCATCTGTACAGTTCTGTTACGTCTCTCAGCATCTGTACAGTTCTGTTACGTCTCTCAGTATCTGTTACGTCTCTCAGCGTCTGTACAGTTCTGTTACGTCTCTCAGCGTCTGTACAGTTCTGTTACGTCTCTCAGCATCTGTACAGTTCTGTTACGTCTCTCAGCCTCTGTACAGTTCTGTTACGTCTCTCAGCATCTGTTACGTCTCTCAGCATCTGTACAGTTCTGTTACGTCTCTCAGCATCTGTACAGTTCTGTTACGTCTCTCAGCATCTGTTACGTCTCTCAGCGTCTGTACAGTTCTGTTACGTCTCTCAGCCTCTGTACAGTTCTGTTACGTCTCTCAGCATCTGTACAGTTCTGTTACGTCTCTCAGCATCTGTACAGTTCTGTTACGTCTCTCAGCATCTGTTACGTCTCTCAGCATCTGTACAGTTCTGTTACGTCTCTCAGCATCTGTACAGTTCTGTTACGTCTCTCAGCATCTGTTACGTCTCTCAGCGTCTGTACAGTTCTGTTACGTCTCTCAGCCTCTGTACAGTTCTGTTACGTCTCTCAGCATCTGTACAGTTCTGTTACGTCTCTCAGCATCTGTACAGTTCTGTTACGTCTCTCAGCATCTGTACAGTTCTGTTACGTCTCTCAGCATCTGTACAGTTCTGTTATGTCTCTCAGCATCTGTACAGTTCTGTTACGTCTCTCAGCATCTGTTACGTCTCTCAGCATCTGTTACGTCTCTCAGCATCTGTACAGTTCTGTTACGTCTCTCAGCATCTGTACAGTTCTGTTACGTCTCTCAGCATCTGTTACGTCTCTCAGCATCTGTACAGTTCTGTTACGTCTCTCAGCATCTGTACAGTTCTGTTACGTCTCTCAGCATCTGTTACGTCTCTCAGCGTCTGTACAGTTCTGTTACGTCTCTCAGCCTCTGTACAGTTCTGTTACGTCTCTCAGCATCTGTACAGTTCTGTTACGTCTCTCAGCATCTGTACAGTTCTGTTACGTCTCTCAGCATCTGTAGAGTTCTGTTACGTCTCTCAGCATCTGTTACGTCTCTCAGCATCTGTACAGTTCTGTTACGTCTCTCAGCGTCTGTACAGTTCTGTTACGTCTCTCAGCATCTGTACAGTTCTGTTACGTCTCTCAGCATCTGTACAGTTCTGTTACGTCTCTCAGCATCTGTTACGTCTCTCAGCATCTGTACAGTTCTGTTACGTCTCTCAGCATCTGTACAGTTCTGTTACGTCTCTCAGCATCTGTACAGTTCTGTTACGTCTCTCAGCGTCTGTACAGTTCTGTTACGTCTCTCAGCGTCTGTACAGTTCTGTTACGTCTCTCAGCGTCTGTACAGTTCTGTTACGTCTCTCAGCATCTGTAGAGTTCTGTTACGTCTCTCAGCATCTGTTACGTCTCTCAGCATCTGTTACGTCTCTCAGCATCTGTTACGTCTCTCAGCCTCTGTACAGTTCTGTTACGTCTCTCAGCATCTGTACAGTTCTGTTACGTCTCTCAGCATCTGTACAGTTCTGTTACGTCTCTCAGCATCTGTAGAGTTCTGTTACGTCTCTCAGCATCTGTACAGTTCTGTTACGTCTCTCAGCATCTGTACAGTTCTGTTACGTCTCTCAGCCTCTGTACAGTTCTGTTACGTCTCTCAGCGTCTGTACAGTTCTGTTACGTCTCTCAGCATCTGTACAGTTCTGTTACGTCTCTCAGCATCTGTACAGTTCTGTTACGTCTCTCAGCATCTGTTACGTCTCTCAGCATCTGTACAGTTCTGTTACGTCTCTCAGCATCTGTACAGTTCTGTTACGTCTCTCAGCATCTGTTACGTCTCTCAGCGTCTGTACAGTTCTGTTACGTCTCTCAGCCTTTGTACAGTTCTGTTACGTCTCTCAGCATCTGTACAGTTCTGTTACGTCTCTCAGCATCTGTACCGTTCTGTTACGTCTCTCAGCATCTGTACAGTTCTGTTACGTCTCTCAGCATCTGTACAGTTCTGTTATGTCTCTCAGCATCTGTACAGTTCTGTTACGTCTCTCAGCATCTGTTACGTCTCTCAGCATCTGTTACGTCTCTCAGCATCTGTACAGTTCTGTTACGTCTCTCAGCATCTGTACAGTTCTGTTACGTCTCTCAGCATCTGTTACGTCTCTCAGCATCTGTACAGTTCTGTTACGTCTCTCAGCATCTGTACAGTTCTGTTACGTCTCTCAGCATCTGTTACGTCTCTCAGCGTCTGTACAGTTCTGTTACGTCTCTCAGCGTCTGTACAGTTCTGTTACGTCTCTCAGCATCTGTAGAGTTCTGTTACGTCTCTCAGCATCTGTTACGTCTCTCAGCATCTGTTACGTCTCTCAGCATCTGTTACGTCTCTCAGCCTCTGTACAGTTCTGTTACGTCTCTCAGCATCTGTACAGTTCTGTTACGTCTCTCAGCATCTGTACAGTTCTGTTACGTCTCTCAGCATCTGTAGAGTTCTGTTACGTCTCTCAGCATCTGTACAGTTCTGTTACGTCTCTCAGCATCTGTACAGTTCTGTTACGTCTCTCAGCCTCTGTACAGTTCTGTTACGTCTCTCAGCGTCTGTACAGTTCTGTTACGTCTCTCAGCATCTGTAGAGTTCTGTTACGTCTCTCAGCCTCTGTACAGTTCTGTTACGTCTCTCAGCGTCTGTACAGTTATGTTACGTCTCTCAGCATCTGTAGAGTTCTGTTACGTCTCTCAGCATCTGTACAGTTCTGTTACGTCTCTCAGCATCTGTACAGTTCTGTTACGTCTCTCAGCATCTGTTACGTCTCTCAGCGTCTGACCAGTTCTGTTACGTCTCTCAGCCTCTGTACAGTTCTGTTACGTCTCTCAGCATCTGTTACGTCTCTCAGCATCTGTACAGTTCTGTTACGTCTCTCAGCATCTGTACAGTTCTGTTACGTCTCTCAGCATCTGTTACGTCTCTCAGCGTCTGTACAGTTCTGTTACGTCTCTCAGCATCTGTACAGTTCTGTTACGTCTCTCAGCATCTGTTACGTCTCTCAGCGTCTGACCAGTTCTGTTACGTCTCTCAGCCTCTGTACAGTTCTGTTACGTCTCTCAGCATCTGTTACGTCTCTCAGCATCTGTACAGTTCTGTTACGTCTCTCAGCATCTGTACAGTTCTGTTACGTCTCTCAGCATCTGTTACGTCTCTCAGCGTCTGTACAGTTCTGTTACGTCTCTCAGCCTCTGTACAGTTCTGTTACGTCTCTCAGCATCTGTACAGTTCTGTTACGTCTCTCAGCATCTGTACAGTTCTGTTACGTCTCTCAGCATCTGTAGAGTTCTGTTACGTCTCTCAGCATCTGTTATCTGCATCTGTACAGTTCTGTTACGTCTCTCAGCGTCTGTACAGTTCTGTTACGTCTCTCAGCATCTGTACAGTTCTGTTACGTCTCTCAGCATCTGTACAGTTCTGTTACGTCTCTCAGCCTCTGTACAGTTCTGTTACGTCTCTCAGCATCTGTACAGTTCTGTTACGTCTCTCAGCATCTGTACAGTTCTGTTACGTCTCTCAGCATCTGTTACGTCTCTCAGCATCTGTACAGTTCTGTTACGTCTCTCAGCATCTGTACAGTTCTGTTACGTCTCTCAGCATCTGTTACGTCTCTCAGCGTCTGTACAGTTCTGTTACGTCTCTCAGCCTCTGTACAGTTCTGTTACGTCTCTCACCATCTGTACAGTTCTGTTACGTCTCTCAGCATCTGTACAGTTCTGTTACGTCTCTCAGCATCTGTTACGTCTCTCAGCATCTGTACAGTTCTGTTACGTCTCTCAGCATCTGTACAGTTCTGTTACGTCTCTCAGCATCTGTTACGTCTCTCAGTCTCTGTACAGTTCTGTTACGTCTCTCAGCATCTGTACAGTTCTGTTACGTCTCTCAGCATCTGTACAGTTCTGTTACGTCTCTCAGCATCTGTAGAGTTCTGTTACGTCTCTCAGCATCTGTTACGTCTCTCAGCATCTGTACAGTTCTGTTACGTCTCTCAGCGTCTGTACAGTTCTGTTACGTCTCTCAGCATCTGTACAGTTCTGTTACGTCTCTCAGCATCTGTACAGTTCTGTTACGTCTCTCAGCATCTGTTACGTCTCTCAGCATCTGTACAGTTCTGTTACGTCTCTCAGCATCTGTACAGTTCTGTTACGTCTCTCAGCGTCTGTACAGTTCTGTTACGTCTCTCAGCGTCTGTACAGTTCTGTTACGTCTCTCAGCGTCTGTACAGTTCTGTTACGTCTCTCAGCATCTGTAGAGTTCTGTTACGTCTCTCAGCATCTGTTACGTCTCTCAGCATCTGTTACGTCTCTCAGCCTCTGTACAGTTCTGTTACGTCTCTCAGCATCTGTACAGTTCTGTTACGTCTCTCAGCATCTGTAGAGTTCTGTTACGTCTCTCAGCATCTGTAGAGTTCTGTTACGTCTCTCAGCATCTGTACAGTTCTGTTACGTCTCTCAGCATCTGTACAGTTCTGTTACGTCTCTCAGCATCTGTACAGTTCTGTTACGTCTCTCAGCCTCTGTACAGTTCTGTTACGTCTCTCAGCATCTGTACAGTTCTGTTACGTCTCTCAGCATCTGTAGAGTTCTGTTACGTCTCTCAGCATCTGTACAGTTCTGTTACGTGTCTCAGCATCTGTACAGTTCTGTTACGTCTCTCAGCATCTGTACAGTTCTGTTACGTCTCTCAGCATCTGTACAGTTCTGTTACGTCTCTCAGCCTCTGTACAGTCTCTCAGCTCTCAGCATCTCTGTACAGTTCCGTTACGTCTCTCAGCATCTGTACAGTTCTGTTACGTCTCTCAGCATCTGTACAGTTCTGTTACGTCTCTCAGCATCTGTTACGTCTCTCAGCATCTGTTACGTCTCTTAGCATCTGTACAGTTCTGTTACGTCTCTCAGCATCTGTACAGTTCTGTTACGTCTCTCAGCCTCTGTACAGTTCTGTTACGTCTCTCAGCATCTGTTACGTCTCTCAGCATCTGTACAGTTCTGTTACGTCTCTCAGCATCTGTACAGTTCTGTTACGTCTCTCAGCATCTGTACAGTTCTGTTACGTCTCTCAGCATCTGTTACGTCTCTCAGCATCTGTACAGTTCTGTTACGTCTCTCAGCATCTGTACAGTTCTGTTACGTCTCTCAGCATCTGTACAGTTCTGTTACGTCTCTCAGCATCTGTACAGTTCTGTTACGTCTCTCAGCATCTGTACAGTTCTGTTACGTCTCTCAGCATCTGTTACGTCTCTCAGCATCTGTACAGTTCTGTTACGTCTCTCAGCATCTGTTACGTCTCTCAGCATCTGTACAGTTCTGTTACGTCTCTCAGCATCTGTACAGTTCTGTTACGTCTCTCAGCATCTGTACAGTTCTGTTACGTCTGTACAGTTCTGTTACGTCTCTCAGCGTCTGTACAGTTCTGTTACGTCTCTCAGCGTCTGTACAGTTCTGTTACGTCTCTCAGCATCTGTAGAGTTCTGTTACGTCTCTCAGCATCTGTTACGTCTCTCAGCATCTGTTACGTCTCTCAGCATCTGTTACGTCTCTCAGCCTCTGTACAGTTCTGTTACGTCTCTCAGCATCTGTACAGTTCTGTTACGTCTCTCAGCATCTGTACAGTTCTGTTACGTCTCTCAGCATCTGTAGAGTTCTGTTACGTCTCTCAGCATCTGTACAGTTCTGTTACGTCTCTCAGCATCTGTACAGTTCTGTTACGTCTCTCAGCCTCTGTACAGTTCTGTTACGTCTCTCAGCGTCTGTACAGTTCTGTTACGTCTCTCAGCATCTGTAGAGTTCTGTTACGTCTCTCAGCATCTGTAGAGTTCTGTTACGTCTCTCAGCATCTGTACAGTTCTGTTACGTCTCTCAGCATCTGTACAGTTCTGTTACGTCTCTCAGCATCTGTTACGTCTCTCAGCGTCTGTACAGTTCTGTTACGTCTCTCAGCCTCTGTACAGTTCTGTTACGTCTCTCAGCATCTGTTACGTCTCTCAGCATCTGTACAGTTCTGTTACGTCTCTCAGCATCTGTACAGTTCTGTTACGTCTCTCAGCATCTGTTACGTCTCTCAGCGTCTGTACAGTTCTGTTACGTCTCTCAGCCTCTGTACAGTTCTGTTACGTCTCTCAGCATCTGTACAGTTCTGTTACGTCTCTCAGCATCTGTACAGTTCTGTTACGTCTCTCAGCATCTGTAGAGTTCTGTTACGTCTCTCAGCATCTGTTACGTCTCTCAGCATCTGTACAGTTCTGTTACGTCTCTCAGCGTCTGTACAGTTCTGTTACGTCTCTCAGCATCTGTACAGTTCTGTTACGTCTCTCAGCATCTGTACAGTTCTGTTACGTCTCTCAGCATCTGTTACGTCTCTCAGCATCTGTACAGTTCTGTTACGTCTCTCAGCATCTGTACAGTTCTGTTACGTCTCTCAGCATCTGTACAGTTCTGTTACGTCTCTCAGCGTCTGTACAGTTCTGTTACGTCTCTCAGCGTCTGTACAGTTCTGTTACGTCTCTCAGCGTCTGTACAGTTCTGTTACGTCTCTCAGCATCTGTAGAGTTCTGTTACGTCTCTCAGCATCTGTTACGTCTCTCAGCATCTGTTACGTCTCTCAGCATCTGTTACGTCTCTCAGCCTCTGTACAGTTCTGTTACGTCTCTCAGCATCTGTACAGTTCTGTTACGTCTCTCAGCATCTGTAGAGTTCTGTTACGTCTCTCAGCATCTGTAGAGTTCTGTTACGTCTCTCAGCATCTGTACAGTTCTGTTACGTCTCTCAGCATCTGTACAGTTCTGTTACGTCTCTCAGCATCTGTACAGTTCTGTTACGTCTCTCAGCCTCTGTACAGTTCTGTTACGTCTCTCAGCATCTGTACAGTTCTGTTACGTCTCTCAGCATCTGTACAGTTCTGTTACGTCTCTCAGCATCTGTTACGTCTCTCAGCATCTGTACAGTTCTGTTACGTCTCTCAGCATCTGTACAGTTCTGTTACGTCTCTCAGCATCTGTTACGTCTCTCAGCGTCTGTACAGTTCTGTTACGTCTCTCAGCCTCTGTACAGTTCTGTTACGTCTCTCAGCATCTGTACAGTTCTGTTACGTCTCTCAGCATCTGTACAGTTCTGTTACGTCTCTCAGCATCTGTACAGTTCTGTTACGTCTCTCAGCATCTGTACAGTTCTGTTACGTCTCTCAGCATCTGTTACGTCTCTCAGCATCTGTACAGTTCTGTTACGTCTCTCAGCCTCTGTACAGTTCTGTTACGTCTCTCAGCATCTGTACAGTTCTGTTACGTCTCTCAGCATCTGTACAGTTCTGTTACGTCTCTCAGCATCTGTAGAGTTCTGTTACGTCTCTCAGCATCTGTTACGTCTCTCAGCATCTGTACAGTTCTGTTACGTCTCTCAGCATCTGTACAGTTCTGTTACGTCTCTCAGCATCTGTACAGTTCTGTTACGTCTCTCAGCATCTGTTACGTCTCTCAGCATCTGTACAGTTCTGTTACGTCTCTCAGCATCTGTATTCTGTTACAGCATCTGTTACGTCTCTCAGCATCTGTACAGTTCTGTTACGTCTCTCAGCATCTGTACAGTTCTGTTACGTCTCTCAGCATCTGTTACGTCTCTCAGCGTCTGTACAGTTCTGTTACGTCTCTCAGCCTCTGTACAGTTCTGTTACGTCTCTCAGCATCTGTACAGTTCTGTTACGTCTCTCAGCATCTGTAGAGTTCTGTTACGTCTCTCAGCATCTGTACAGTTCTGTTACGTCTCTCAGCATCTGTACAGTTCTGTTACGTCTCTCAGCATCTGTACAGTTCTGTTACGTCTCTCAGCCTCTGTACAGTTCTGTTACGTCTCTCAGCATCTGTACAGTTCTGTTACGTCTCTCAGCATCTGTAGAGTTCTGTTACGTCTCTCAGCATCTGTAGAGTTCTGTTACGTCTCTCAGCATCTGTACAGTTCTGTTACGTCTCTCAGCATCTGTACAGTTCTGTTACGTCTCTCAGCATCTGTTACGTCTCTCAGCGTCTGTACAGTTCTGTTACGTCTCTCAGCCTCTGTACAGTTCTGTTACGTCTCTCAGCATCTGTTACGTCTCTCAGCATCTGTACAGTTCTGTTACGTCTCTCAGCATCTGTACAGTTCTGTTACGTCTCTCAGCATCTGTTACGTCTCTCAGCGTCTGTACAGTTCTGTTACGTCTCTCAGCCTCTGTACAGTTCTGTTACGTCTCTCAGCATCTGTACAGTTCTGTTACGTCTCTCAGCATCTGTACAGTTCTGTTACGTCTCTCAGCATCTGTAGAGTTCTGTTACGTCTCTCAGCATCTGTTACGTCTCTCAGCATCTGTACAGTTCTGTTACGTCTCTCAGCGTCTGTACAGTTCTGTTACGTCTCTCAGCATCTGTACAGTTCTGTTACGTCTCTCAGCATCTGTACAGTTCTGTTACGTCTCTCAGCATCTGTTACGTCTCTCAGCATCTGTACAGTTCTGTTACGTCTCTCAGCATCTGTACAGTTCTGTTACGTCTCTCAGCATCTGTACAGTTCTGTTACGTCTCTCAGCGTCTGTACAGTTCTGTTACGTCTCTCAGCGTCTGTACAGTTCTGTTACGTCTCTCAGCGTCTGTACAGTTCTGTTACGTCTCTCAGCATCTGTAGAGTTCTGTTACGTCTCTCAGCATCTGTTACGTCTCTCAGCATCTGTTACGTCTCTCAGCATCTGTTACGTCTCTCAGCCTCTGTACAGTTCTGTTACGTCTCTCAGCATCTGTACAGTTCTGTTACGTCTCTCAGCATCTGTACAGTTCTGTTACGTCTCTCAGCATCTGTTACGTCTCTCAGCATCTGTACAGTTCTGTTACGTCTCTCAGCATCTGTACAGTTCTGTTACGTCTCTCAGCATCTGTTACGCGTCTTCTCAGCAGCCTCTGTACAGTTCTGTTACGTCTCTCAGCATCTGTACAGTTCTGTTACGTCTCTCAGCATCTGTACAGTTCTGTTACGTCTCTCAGCATCTGTACAGTTCTGTTACGTCTCTCAGCATCTGTACAGTTCTGTTACGTCTCTCAGCATCTGTACAGTTCTGTTACGTCTCTCAGCCTCTGTACAGTTCTGTTACGTCTCTCAGCATCTGTACAGTTCTGTTACGTCTCTCAGCATCTGTACAGTTCTGTTACGTCTCTCAGCATCTGTAGAGTTCTGTTACGTCTCTCAGCATCTGTTACGTCTCTCAGCATCTGTACAGTTCTGTTACGTCTCTCAGCATCTGTACAGTTCTGTTACGTCTCTCAGCATCTGTACAGTTCTGTTACGTCTCTCAGCATCTGTTACGTCTCTCAGCATCTGTACAGTTCTGTTCTCTCTCAGCATCTGTACAGTTCTGTTACGTCTCTCAGCATCTGTTACGTCTCTCAGCATCTGTACAGTTCTGTTACGTCTCTCAGCATCTGTACAGTTCTGTTACGTCTCTCAGCATCTGTACAGTTCTGTTACGTCTCTCAGCATCTGTACAGTTCTGTTACGTCTCTCAGCATCTGTACAGTTCTGTTACGTCTCTCAGCATCTGTTAGTCTCTCAGCATCTGTACAGTTCTGTTACGTCTCTCAGCATCTGTACAGTTCTGTTACGTCTCTCAGCATCTGTACAGTTCTGTTACGTCTCTCAGCATCTGTACAGTTCTGTTACGTCTCTCAGCATCTGTACAGTTCTGTTACGTCTCTCAGCATCTGTACGTCTCTCAGCATCTGTTACGTCTCTCAGCATCTGTTACGTCTCTCAGCATCTGTACAGTTCTGTTACGTCTCTCAGCATCTGTACAGTTCTGTTACGTCTCTCAGCATCTGTACAGTTCTGTTACGTCTCTCAGCATCTGTACAGTTCTGTTACGTCTCTCAGCATCTGTACAGTTCTGTTACGTCTCTCAGCATCTGTACAGTTCTGTTACGTCTCTCAGCATCTGTACAGTTCTGTTACGTCTCTCAGCATCTGTACAGTTCTGTTACGTCTCTCAGCATCTGTACAGTTCTGTTACGTCTCTCAGCATCTGTACAGTTCTGTTACGTCTCTCAGCATCTGTACAGTTCTGTTACGTCTCTCAGCATCTGTACAGTTCTGTTACGTCTCTCAGCATCTGTACAGTTCTGTTACGTCTCTCAGCATCTGTTACGTCTCTCAGCATCTGTACAGTTCTGTTACGTCTCTCAGCATCTGTACAGTTCTGTTACGTCTCTCAGCATCTGTACAGTTCTGTTACGTCTCTCAGCATCTGTACAGTTCTGTTACGTCTCTCAGCATCTGTACAGTTCTGTTACGTCTCTCAGCATCTGTTACGTCTCTCAGCATCTGTACAGTTCTGTTACGTCTCTCAGCATCTGTACAGTTCTGTTACATCTGTCTCTCAGCATCTGTACAGTTCTGTTAGTTTCTGTTACGTCTCTCAGCATCTGTACAGTTCTGTTACGTCTCTCAGCATCTGTACAGTTCTGTTACGTCTATCAGCATCTGTTACGTCTCTCAGCATCTGTACAGTTCTGTTACGTCTCTCAGCATCTGTACAGTTCTGTTACGTCTCTCAGCATCTGTTACGTCTCTCAGCATCTGTACAGTTCTGTTACGTCTCTCAGCATCTGTACAGTTCTGTTACGTCTCTCAGCATCTGTACAGTTCTGTTACGTCTCTCAGCATCTGTACAGTTCTGTTACGTCTCTCAGCATCTGTACAGTTCTGTTACGTCTCTCAGCATCTGTTACGTCTCTCAGCATCTGTACAGTTCTGTTACGTCTCTCAGCATCTGTACAGTTCTGTTACGTCTCTCAGCATCTGTACAGTTCTGTTACGTCTCTCAGCATCTGTACAGTTCTGTTACGTCTCTCAGCATCTGTACAGTTCTGTTACGTCTCAGCATCTGTTTCTGTTACTCTCTCAGCATCTGTACAGTTCTGTTACGTCTCTCAGCATCTGTACAGTTCTGTTACGTCTCTCAGCATCTGTACAGTTCTGTTACGTCTCTCAGCATCTGTACAGTTCTGTTACGTCTCTCAGCATCTGTACAGTTCTGTTACGTCTCTCAGCATCTGTACAGTTCTGTTACGTCTCTCAGCATCTGTTTCTGTTACGTCTCTCAGCATCTGTACAGTTCTGTTACGTCTCTCAGCATCTGTACAGTTCTGTTACGTCTCTGTACAGTTCTGTTACGTCTCTCAGCATCTGTTACAGTTCTGTTACGTCTCTCAGCATCTGTACAGTTCTGTTACGTCTCTCAGCCTCTGTACAGTTCTGTTACGTCTCTCAGCATCTGTACAGTTCTGTTACGTCTCTCAGCATCTGTACAGTTCTGTTACGTCTCTCAGCATCTGTACAGTTCTGTTACGTCTCTCAGCATCTGTACAGTTCTGTTACGTCTCTCAGCATCTGTACAGTTCTGTTACGTCTCTCAGCAGTCTGTTACGTCTCTCAGCGTCTGTACAGTTCTGTTACGTCTCTCAGCCTCTGTACAGTTCTGTTACGTCTCTCAGCATCTGTACAGTTCTGTTACGTCTCTCAGCATCTGTACAGTTCTGTTACGTCTCTCAGCATCTGTACAGTTCTGTTACGTCTCTCAGCATCTGTTACGTCTCTCAGCATCTGTACAGTTCTGTTACGTCTCTCAGCGTCTGTACAGTTCTGTTACGTCTCTCAGCATCTGTACAGTTCTGTTACGTCTCTCAGCATCTGTACAGTTCTGTTACGTCTCTCAGCATCTGTTAGTTCTCTCAGCAGCATCTGTACAGTTCTGTTACGTCTCTCAGCATCTGTACAGTTCTGTTACGTCTCTCAGCGTCTGTACAGTTCTGTTACGTCTCTCAGCATCTGTACAGTTCTGTTACGTCTCTCAGCATCTGTACAGTTCTGTTACGTCTCTCAGCATCTGTAGAGTTCTGTTACGTCTCTCAGCATCTGTTACGTCTCTCAGCATCTGTACAGCATCTGTTACGTCTCTCAGCCTCTGTACAGTTCTGTTACGTCTCTCAGCATCTGTACAGTTCTGTTACGTCTCTCAGCATCTGTAGAGTTCTGTTACGTCTCTCAGCATCTGTAGAGTTCTGTTACGTCTCTCAGCATCTGTACAGTTCTGTTACGTCTCTCAGCATCTGTACAGTTCTGTTACGTCTCTCAGCATCTGTACAGTTCTGTTACGTCTCTCAGCCTCTGTACAGTTCTGTTACGTCTCTCAGCATCTGTACAGTTCTGTTACGTCTCTCAGCATCTGTACAGTTCTGTTACGTCTCTCAGCATCTGTACAGTTCTGTTACGTCTCTCAGCATCTGTACAGTTCTGTTACGTCTCTCAGCATCTGTACAGTTCTGTTACGTCTCTCAGCATCTGTACAGTTCTGTTACGTCTCTCAGCCTCTGTACAGTTCTGTTACGTCTCTCAGCATCTGTACAGTTCTGTTACGTCTCTCAGCATCTGTTTCTGTTACAGTCTCTCAGCATCTGTTACGTCTCTCAGCATCTGTTACGTCTCTCAGCATCTGTACAGTTCTGTTACGTCTCTCAGCATCTGTACAGTTCTGTTACGTCTCTCAGCATCTGTACAGTTCTGTTACGTCTCTCAGCATCTGTACAGTTCTGTTACGTCTCTCAGCATCTGTACAGTTCTGTTACGTCTCTCAGCATCTGTACAGTTCTGTTACGTCTCTCAGCATCTGTACAGTTCTGTTACGTCTCTCAGCATCTGTACAGTTCTGTTACGTCTCTCAGCATCTGTACAGTTCTGTTACGTCTCTCAGCATCTGTACAGTTCTGTTACGTCTCTCAGCATCTGTACAGTTCTGTTACGTCTCTCAGCATCTGTACAGTTCTGTTACGTCTCTCAGCATCTGTACAGTTCTGTTACGTCTCTCAGCATCTGTACAGTTCTGTTACGTCTCTCAGCATCTGTACAGTTCTGTTACGTCTCTCAGCATCTGTACAGTTCTGTTACGTCTCTCAGCATCTGTACAGTTCTGTTACGTCTCTCAGCATCTGTACAGTTCTGTTACGTCTCTCAGCATCTGTACAGTTCTGTTACGTCTCTCAGCATCTGTACAGTTCTGTTACGTCTCTCAGCATCTGTACAGTTCTGTTACGTCTCTCAGCATCTGTACAGTTCTGTTACGTCTCTCAGCATCTGTACAGTTCTGTTACGTCTCTCAGCATCTGTTACGTCTCTCAGCATCTGTACAGTTCTGTTACGTCTCTCAGCATCTGTACAGTTCTGTTACGTCTCTCAGCATCTGTACAGTTCTGTTACGTCTCTCAGCATCTGTACAGTTCTGTTACGTCTCTCAGCATCTGTTACGTCTCTCAGCATCTGTACAGTTCTGTTACGTCTCTCAGCATCTGTACAGTTCTGTTACGTCTCTCAGCATCTGTTACGTCTCTCAGCATCTGTACAGTTCTGTTACGTCTCTCAGCATCTGTACAGTTCTGTTACGTCTCTCAGCATCTGTACAGTTCTGTTACGTCTCTCAGCATCTGTACAGTTCTGTTACGTCTCTCAGCATCTGTAGAGTTCTGTTACGTCTCTCAGCATCTGTTACGTCTCTCAGCATCTGTACAGTTCTGTTACGTCTCTCAGCGTCTGTACAGTTCTGTTACGTCTCTCAGCATCTGTACAGTTCTGTTACGTCTCTCAGCATCTGTACAGTTCTGTTACGTCTCTCAGCATCTGTTACGTCTCTCAGCATCTGTACAGTTCTGTTACGTCTCTCAGCATCTGTACAGTTCTGTTACGTCTCTCAGCATCTGTACAGTTCTGTTACGTCTCTCAGCATCTGTACAGTTCTGTTACGTCTCTCAGCATCTGTACAGTTCTGTTACGTCTCTCAGCATCTGTACAGTTCTGTTACGTCTCTCAGCATCTGTTACGTCTCTCAGCATCTGTACAGCATCTGTTACGTCTCTCAGCATCTGTACAGTTCTGTTACGTCTCTCAGCATCTGTACAGTTCTGTTACGTCTCTCAGCATCTGTAGAGTTCTGTTACGTCTCTCAGCATCTGTACAGTTCTGTTACGTCTCTCAGCATCTGTACAGTTCTGTTACGTCTCTCAGCATCTGTACAGTTCTGTTACGTCTCTCAGCATCTGTACAGTTCTGTTACGTCTCTCAGCATCTGTACAGTTCTGTTACGTCTCTCAGCATCTGTACAGTTCTGTTACGTCTCTCAGCATCTGTACAGTTCTGTTACGTCTCTCAGCATCTGTACAGTTCTGTTACGTCTCTCAGCATCTGTACAGTTCTGTTACGTCTCTCAGCATCTGTACAGCATTCTGTTACGTCTCTCAGCATCTGTACAGTTCTGTTACGTCTCTCAGCATCTGTACAGTTCTGTTACGTCTCTCAGCATCTGTACAGTTCTGTTACGTCTCTCAGCATCTGTACAGTTCTGTTACGTCTCTCAGCATCTGTACAGTTCTGTTACGTCTCTCAGCATCTGTACAGTTCTGTTACGTCTCTCAGCATCTGTACAGTTCTGTTACGTCTCTCAGCATCTGTACAGTTCTGTTACGTCTCTCAGCATCTGTACAGTTCTGTTACGTCTCTCAGCATCTGTACAGTTCTGTTACGTCTCAGCATCTGTACAGTTCTGTTACGTCTCAGCAGTACAGTCTGTTACGTCTCTCAGCATCTGTACAGTTCTGTTACGTCTCTCAGCATCTGTACAGTTCTGTTACGTCTCTCAGCATCTGTACAGTTCTGTTACGTCTCTCAGCATCTGTACAGTTCTGTTACGTCAGCATCTCAGCATCTGTACAGTTCTGTTACGTCTCTCAGCATCTGTACAGTTCTGTTACGTCTCTCTGTTAGCATCTGTTACAGTTCAGTTCTGTTACGTCTCTCAGCATCTGTACAGTTCTGTTACGTCTCAGCATCTGTACAGTTCTGTTACTCAGCATCTGTACAGTTCTGTTACGTCTCTCAGCATCTGTACAGTTCTGTTACGTCTCTCAGCATCTGTACAGTTCTGTTTCTGTTATGTCTCTCAGCATCTGTACAGTTCTGTTACGTCTCTCAGCATCTGTTTCTGTTACGTCTCTCAGCATCTGTACAGTTCTGTTACGTCTCTCAGCATCTGTACAGTTCTGTTACGTCTCTCAGCATCTGTACAGTTCTGTTACGTCTCTCAGCATCTGTACAGTTCTGTTACGTCTCTCAGCATCTGTACAGTTCTGTTACTCTCAGCATCTGTCTGTACAGTTCTGTTACGTCTCTCAGCATCTGTACAGTTCTGTTACGTCTCTCAGCATCTGTTACGTCTCTCAGCGTCTGTACAGTTCTGTTACGTCTCTCAGCCTCTGTACAGTTCTGTTACGTCTCTCAGCATCTGTACAGTTCTGTTACGTCTCAGCATCAGCATCTGTACAGTTCTGTCTCTCAGCGTCTCTCAGCATCTGTACAGTTCTGTTACGTCTCTCAGCATCTGTACAGTTCTGTTACGTCTCTCAGCATCTGTACAGTTCTGTTACGTCTCTCAGCATCTGTACAGTTCTGTTATCTGTACAGTTCTGTTAGCGTCTCTCAGCGTCTGTACAGTTCTGTTACGTCTCTCAGCATCTGTAGAGTTCTGTTACGTCTCTCAGCATCTGTTACGTCTCTCAGCATCTGTTACGTCTCTCAGCATCTGTTACGTCTCTCAGCCTCTGTACAGTTCTGTTACGTCTCTCAGCATCTGTACAGTTCTGTTACGTCTCTCAGCATCTGTACAGTTCTGTTACGCATCTGTACAGTCTCAGCATCTGTACAGTTCTGTTACGTCTCTCAGCATCTGTACAGTTCTGTTACGTCTCTCAGCATCTGTACAGTTCTGTTACGTCTCTCAGCATCTGTACAGTTCTGTTAGCATCTGTTACTCTCTCAGCATCTGTACAGTTCTGTTACGTCTCTCAGCATCTGTACAGTTCTGTTACGTCTCTCAGCATCTGTACAGTTCTGTTACGTCTCTCAGCATCTGTACAGTTCTGTTACGTCTCTCAGCATCTGTACAGTTCTGTGTACAGTCTCTCAGCATCTGTACAGTTCTGTTACGTCTCTCAGCATCTGTACAGTTCTGTTAGCGCATCTGTACAGTTCTGTTACGTCTCTCAGCATCTGTACAGTTCTGTTACGTCTCTCAGCATCTGTACAGTTCTGTTACGTCTCTCAGCATCTGTACAGTTCTGTTACTCAGCATCTGTACAGTTCTGTTATTCTCTCAGCATCTGTACAGTTCTGTTACGTCTCTCAGCATCTGTACAGTTCTGTTACGTCTCTCAGCATCTGTAGCATCTGTACAGTTCTGTTACGTCTCTCAGCATCTGTACAGTTCTTGTTACGTCTCTCAGCATCTGTACAGTTCTGTTACGTCTCTCAGCATCTGTACAGTTCTGTTACGTCTCTCAGCATCTGTACAGTTCTGTTACGTCTCTCAGCATCTGTTACGTTCTCAGCATCTGTACAGTTCTGTTACGTCTCTCAGCATCTGTTACAGCATCTGTACTTCTGTTACGTCTCTCAGCATCTGTACAGTTCTGTTACGTCTCTCAGCATCTGTACAGTTCTGTTACGTCTCTCAGCATCTGTACAGTTCTGTTACGTCTCTCAGCATCTGTACAGTTCTGTTACGTCTCTCAGCATCTGTACAGTTCTGTTACGTCTCTCAGCATCTGTACAGTTCTGTTACGTCTCTCAGCATCTGTTACAGCATCTGTACAGTTCTGTTACGTCTCTCAGCATCTGTACAGTTCTGTTACGTCTCTCAGCATCTGTACAGTTCTGTTACGTCTCTCAGCATCTGTACAGTTCTGTTACGTCTCTCAGCATCTGTTACGTCTCTCAGCATCTCAGTTCTGTTACGTCTCTCAGCATCTGTTACAGTTCTCTGTTACGTCTCTCAGCATCTGTACAGTTCTGTTACGTCTCTCAGCATCTGTACAGTTCTGTTACGTCTCTCAGCATCTGTACAGTTCTGTTACGTCTCTCAGCATCTGTACAGTTCTGTTACGTCTCTCAGCATCTGTACAGTTCTGTTACGTCTCTCAGCATCTGTACAGTTCTGTTACGTCTCTCAGCATCTGTTACGTCTCTCTCTCTCTCAGCATCTGTACAGTTCTGTTACGTCTCTCAGCATCTGTACAGTTCTGTTACGTCTCTCAGCATCTGTACAGTTCTGTTACGTCTCTCAGCATCTGTACAGTTCTGTTACGTCTCTCAGCATCTGTCAGTTCTGTTACGTCTCTCAGCATCTGTACAGTTCTGTTACGCCTCTCAGCATCTGTACAGTTCTGTTACGTCTCTCAGCATCTGTTACGTCTCTCAGCATCTGTACAGTTCTGTTACGTCTCTCAGCATCTGTACAGTTCTGTTACGTCTCTCAGCATCTGTACAGTTCTGTTACGTCTCTCAGCATCTGTTACAGTCTCTCAGCATCTGTACAGTTCTGTCTCTCAGCATCTGTACAGTTCTGTTACGTCTCTCAGCATCTGTACAGTTCTGTTACGTCTCTCAGCATCTGTACAGTTCTGTTACGTCTCTCAGCATCTGTACAGTTCTGTTACAGTTCAGCATCTGTTACGTCTCTCAGCATCTGTACAGTTCTGTTACGTCTCTCAGCATCTGTACAGTTCTGTTACTCAGCATCTGTACAGTTCTGTTACGTCTCTCAGCATCTGTTAGTTCTGTCTCTCAGCATCTGTACAGTTCTGTTACGTCTCTCAGCATCTGTACAGTTCTGTTACGTCTCTCAGCATCTGTACAGTTCTGTTACGTCTCTCAGCATCTGTACAGTTCTGTTACGTCTCTCAGCATCTGTACAGTTCTGTTACGTCTCTCAGCATCTGTACAGTTCTGTTACGTCTCTCAGCATCTGTTACTCTCAGCATCTGTACAGTTCTGTTAGTCTCTCAGCATCTGTACAGTTCTGTTACGTCTCTCAGCATCTGTACAGTTCTGTTACGTCTCTCAGCATCTGTACAGTTCTGTTACGTCTCTCAGCATCTGTACAGTTCTGTTACGTCTCTCAGCATCTGTAGCAGTTCTGTTACGTCTCTCAGCATCTGTTACGTCTCTCAGCATCTGTACAGTTCTGTTACGTCTCTCAGCATCTGTACAGTTCTGTTACGTCTGTTACGTCTCTCAGCATCTGTACAGTTCTGTTACGTCTCTCAGCATCTGTACAGTTCTGTTACGTCTCTCAGCATCTGTACAGTTCTGTTACGTCTCTCAGCATCTGTACAGTTCTGTTACGTCTCTCAGCATCTGTACAGTTCTGTTACGTCTCAGCATCTGTACAGTTCTGTTACGTCTCTCAGCATCTGTACAGTTCTGTTACGTCTCTCAGCATCTGTACAGTTCTGTTACGTCTCTCAGCATCTGTACAGTTCTGTTACGTCTCTCAGCATCTGTACAGTTCTGTTACGTCTCTCAGCATCTGTACAGTTCTGTTACGTCTCTCAGCATCTGTACAGTTCTGTTACGTCTCTCAGCATCTGTACAGTTCTGTTACGTCTCTCAGCATCTGTACAGTTCTGTTACGTCTCTCAGCATCTGTACAGTTCTGTTACGTCTCTCAGCATCTGTAGACGTGTTACGTCTCTCAGCATCTGTTACGTCTCTCAGCATCTGTTACGTCTCAGCCTCTGTACAGTTCTGTTACGTCTCTCAGCATCTGTACAGTTCTGTTACGTCTCTCAGCATCTGTACAGTTCTGTTACGTCTCTCAGCATCTGTACAGTTCTGTTACGTCTCTCAGCATCTGTACAGTTCTGTTACGTCTCTCAGCATCTGTACAGTTCTGTTACGTCTCTCAGCATCTGTACAGTTCTGTTACGTCTCTCAGCATCTGTACAGTTCTGTTACGTCTCTCAGCATCTGTACAGTTCTGTTACGTTACTCTCAGCATCTGTACAGTTCTGTTACGTCTCTCAGCATCTGTACAGTTCTGTTACGTCTCTCAGCATCTGTTACAGTTCTGTTACGTCTCTCAGCATCTGTACAGTTCTGTTACGTCTCTCAGCATCTGTACAGTTCTGTTACGTCTCTCAGCATCTGTACAGTTCTGTTACGTCTCTCAGCATCTGTAGCAGTCTGTTACGTCTCTCAGCATCTGTACAGTTCTGTTACGTCTCTCAGCATCTGTACAGTTCTGTTACGTCTCTCAGCATCTGTACAGTTCTCTCAGCATCTGTCAGTTCTGTTACTCTCTTAGCGTCTGTACAGTTCTGTTACGTCTCTCAGCATCTGTACAGTTCTGTTACGTCTCTCAGCATCTGTACAGTTCTGTTACGTCTCTCAGCATCTGTAGAGTTCTGTTACGTCTCTCAGCATCTGTCTCTCAGCATCTGTACAGCATCTGTTACGTCTCTCAGCATCTGTACAGTTCTGTTACGTCTCTCAGCATCTGTACAGTTCTGTTAGTCTCTCAGCATCTGTACAGTTCTGTTACGTCTCTCAGCATCTGTTAGTTCGTCTCTCAGCATCTGTACAGTTCTGTTACGTCTCTCAGCATCTGTACAGTTCTGTTACGTCTCTCAGCATCTGTACAGTTCTGTTACGTCTCTCAGCATCTGTTACGTCTCTCAGCATCTGTACAGTTCTGTTACGTCTCTCAGCATCTGTACAGTTCTGTTACGTCTCTCAGCATCTGTACAGTTCTGTTACGTCTCTCAGCATCTGTACAGTTCTGTTACGTCTCTCAGCATCTGTTACGTCTCTCAGCATCTGTACAGTTCTGTTACGTCTCTCAGCATCTGTACAGTTCTGTTACGTCTCTCAGCATCTGTACAGTTCTGTTACGTCTCTCAGCATCTGTACAGTTCTGTTACGTCTCTCAGCATCTGTACAGTTCTGTTACTCTCTCAGCATCTGTACAGTTCTGTTACGTCTCTCAGCATCTGTACAGTTCTGTTACGTCTCTCAGCATCTGTTTCTGTTACTGTCTCTCAGCATCTGTACAGTTCTGTTACGTCTCTCAGCATCTGTACAGTTCTGTTACGTCTCTCAGCATCTGTACAGTTCTGTTACGTCTCTCAGCATCTGTACAGTTCTGTTACGTCTCTCAGCATCTGTACAGTTCTGTTACGTCTCTCAGCATCTGTACAGTTCTGTTACGTCTCTCAGCATCTGTACAGTTCTGTTACGTCTCTCAGCATCTGTACAGTTCTGTTACGTCTCTCAGCATCTGTACAGTTCTGTTACGTCTCTCAGCATCTGTAGAGTTCTGTTACTGTCTCTCAGCATCTGTTACGTTCTCTCAGCATCTGTTACGTCTCTCAGCATCTGTACAGTTCTGTTACGTCTCTCAGCATCTGTACAGTTCTGTTACGTCTCTCAGCATCTGTACAGTTCTGTTACGTCTCTCAGCATCTGTAGAGTTCTGTTACGTCTCTCAGCATCTGTAGCAGTTCTGTTACGTCTCTCAGCATCTGTACAGTTCTGTTACGTCTCTCAGCATCTGTACAGTTCTGTTACGTCTCTCAGCATCTGTACAGTTCTGTTACGTCTCTCAGCATCTGTACAGTTCTGTTACGTCTCTCAGCATCTGTACAGTTCTGTTACGTCTCTCAGCATCTGTACAGTTCTCAGCATCTGTTACGTCTCTCAGCATCTCAGCATCTGTACAGTTCTGTTCTGTACGTCTCTCTCAGCATCTGTACAGTTCTGTTACTCTCTCAGCATCTGTACAGTTCTGTTACGTCTCTCAGCATCTGTACAGTTCTGTTACGTCTCTCAGCATCTGTACAGTTCTGTTACGTCTCTCAGCATCTGTACAGTTCTGTTACGTCTCTCAGCATCTGTACAGTTCTGTTACGTCTCTCAGCATCTGTACAGTTCTGTTATGTCTCTCAGCATCTGTACAGTTCTGTTACGTCTCTCAGCATCTGTACAGTTCTGTTACGTCTCTCAGCATCTGTTACGTGTCTCAGCGTCTGTACAGTTCTGTTACGTCTCTCAGCATCTGTACAGTTCTGTTACGTCTCTCAGCATCTGTACAGTTCTGTTACGTCTCTCAGCATCTGTACAGTTCTGTTACGTCTCTCAGCATCTGTACAGTTCTGTTACGTCTCTCAGCATCTGTACAGTTCTGTTACGTCTCTCAGCATCTGTACAGTTCTGTTACGTCTCTCAGCATCTGTACAGTTCTGTTACGTCTCTCAGCATCTGTACAGTTCTGTTACGTCTCTCAGCATCTGTACAGTTCTGTTACATCTGTACAGTCTCAGCTCAGCCTCTGTACAGTTCTGTTACGTCTCTCAGCATCTGTTACGTCTCTCAGCATCTGTACAGTTCTGTTACGTCTCTCAGCATCTGTACAGTTCTGTTACGTCTCTCAGCATCTGTACAGTTCTGTTCTGTACAGCATCTGTTACGTCTCTCAGCATCTGTACAGTTCTGTTACGTCTCTCAGCATCTGTACAGTTCTGTTACGTCTCTCAGCATCTGTACAGTTCTGTTGTACAGTCTGTTACTCAGCATCTGTACAGTTCTGTTACGTCTCTCAGCATCTGTACAGTTCTGTTACGTCTCTCAGCATCTGTACAGTTCTGTTACGTCTCTCAGCATCTGTACAGTTCTGTTACGTCTCTCAGCATCTGTACAGTTCTGTTACGTCTCTCAGCATCTGTACAGTTCTGTTACGTCTCTCAGCATCTGTTACGTTCTCAGCATCTGTTACGTTTCTTAGCATCTGTACAGTTCTGTTACGTCTCTCAGCATCTGTACAGTTCTGTTACGTCTCTCAGCATCTGTACAGTTCTGTTACGTCTCTCAGCATCTGTTACGTCTCTCAGCATCTGTACAGTTCTGTTACGTCTCTCAGCATCTGTACAGTTCTGTTACGTCTCTCAGCATCTGTACAGTTCTGTTACGTCTCTCAGCATCTGTTACGTCTCTCAGCGTCTGTACAGTTCTGTTACGTCTCTCAGCCTCTGTACAGTTCTGTTACGTCTCTCAGCATCTGTTACGTGTCTCAGCGTCTGTACAGTTCTGTTACGTCTCTCAGCATCTGTACAGTTCTGTTACGTCTCTCAGCATCTGTACAGTTCTGTTACGTCTCTCAGCATCTGTACAGTTCTGTTACGTCTCTCAGCATCTGTACAGTTCTGTTACGTCTCTCAGCATCTGTTCTGTTTACGTCTCTCAGCATCTGTTACGTCTCTCAGCGTCTGTACAGTTCCGTTACGTCTCTCAGCATCTGTACAGTTCTGTTACGTCTCTCAGCATCTGTACAGTTCTGTTACGTCTCTCAGCATCTGTTACGTCTCTCAGCATCTGTTACGTTTCTTAGCATCTGTACAGTTCTGTTACGTCTCTCAGCATCTGTACAGTTCTGTTACGTCTCTCAGCCTCTGTACAGTTCTGTTACGTCTCTCAGCATCTGTTACGTCTCTCAGCATCTGTACAGTTCTGTTACGTCTCTCAGCATCTGTACAGTTCTGTTACGTCTCTCAGCATCTGTTACGTCTCTCAGCATCTGTTACGTCTCTCAGCGTCTGTACAGTTCCGTTACGTCTCTCAGCATCTGTACAGTTCTGTTACGTCTCTCAGCATCTGTACAGTTCTGTTACGTCTCTCAGCATCTGTTACGTCTCTCAGCATCTGTTACGTTTCTTAGCATCTGTACAGTTCTGTTACGTCTCTCAGCATCTGTACAGTTCTGTTACGTCTCTCAGCCTCTGTACAGTTCTGTTACGTCTCTCAGCATCTGTTACGTCTCTCAGCATCTGTACAGTTCTGTTACGTCTCTCAGCATCTGTACAGTTCTGTTACGTCTCTCAGCATCTGTACAGTTCTGTTACGTCTCTCAGCATCTGTTACGTCTCTCAGCGTCTGTACAGTTCTGTTACGTCTCTCAGCCTCTGTACAGTTCTGTTACGTCTCTCAGCATCTGTTACGTGTCTCAGCGTCTGTACAGTTCTGTTACGTCTCTCAGCATCTGTACAGTTCTGTTACGTCTCTCAGCATCTGTACAGTTCTGTTACGTCTCTCAGCATCTGTACAGTTCTGTTACGTCTCTCAGCATCTGTACAGTTCTGTTACGTCTCTCAGCATCTGTAGAGTTCTGTTACGTCTCTCAGCATCTGTTACGTCTCTCAGCATCTGTTACGTCTCTCAGCGTCTGTACAGTTCCGTTACGTCTCTCAGCATCTGTACAGTTCTGTTACGTCTCTCAGCATCTGTACAGTTCTGTTACGTCTCTCAGCATCTGTTACGTCTCTCAGCATCTGTTACGTTTCTTAGCATCTGTACAGTTCTGTTACGTCTCTCAGCATCTGTACAGTTCTGTTACGTCTCTCAGCCTCTGTACAGTTCTGTTACGTCTCTCAGCATCTGTTACGTCTCTCAGCATCTGTACAGTTCTGTTACGTCTCTCAGCATCTGTACAGTTCTGTTACGTCTCTCAGCATCTGTACAGTTCTGTTACGTCTCTCAGCATCTGTTACGTCTCTCAGCGTCTGTACAGTTCTGTTACGTCTCTCAGCATCTGTACAGTTCTGTTACGTCTCTCAGCATCTGTTACGTCTCTCAGCATCTGTACAGTTCTGTTACGTCTCTCAGCATCTGTACAGTTCTGTTACGTTCTCAGCATCTGTACAGTTCTGTTACTCTCTCAGCATCTGTACAGTTCTGTTACGTCTCTCAGCATCTGTACAGTTCTGTTACGTCTCTCAGCATCTGTTACGTCTCAGCATCTGTTTCTGTTACGTCTCTCAGCATCTGTACAGTTCTGTTACGTCTCTCAGCATCTGTTTCTGTTACGTCTCTCAGCATCTGTACAGTTCTGTTACGTCTCTCAGCATCTGTACAGTTCTGTTACGTCTCTCAGCATCTGTTAGCTCAGCATCTGTACAGTTCTGTTACGTCTCTCAGCATCTGTACAGTTCTGTTCGTCTCTCAGCATCTGTTACGTCTCTCAGCATCTGTTACGTCTCTCAGCATCTGTACAGTTCTGTTACGTCTCTCAGCATCTGTACAGTTCTGTTACGTCTCTCAGCATCTGTACAGTTCTGTTACGTCTCTCAGCATCTGTTACGTCTCTCAGCATCTGTTACGTGTCTCAGCATCTGTACAGTTCTGTTACGTCTCTCAGCCTCTCTGTTACGTCTCTCAGCATCTGTACGTCTCTCAGCCTCTGTACAGTTCTGTTACGTCTCTCAGCATCTGTTACAGTTCTCACGTCTCTCAGCGTCTGTACAGTTCTGTTACGTCTCTCAGCATCTGTACAGTTCTGTTACGTCTCTCAGCATCTGTACAGTTCTGTTACGTCTCTCAGCATCTGTACAGTTCTGTTACGTCTCTCAGCATCTGTACAGTTCTGTCTCTCAGCATCTGTCTCTCAGCATCTGTACAGTTCTGTTACGTCTCTCAGCATCTGTACAGTTCTGTTACGTCTCTCAGCATCTGTACAGTTCTGTTACGCCTCTCAGCATCTGTACAGTTCTGTTACGTCTCTCAGCATCTGTACAGTTCTGTTACGTCTCTCAGCATCTGTAGCGTCTGTAGTTCTGTTACGTCTCTCAGCATCTGTACAGTTCTGTTACGTCTCTCAGCATCTGTACAGTTCTGCGTCTGTACGTCTCTCAGCATCTGTACAGTTCTGTTACGTCTCTCAGCATCTGTACAGTTCTGTTACGTCTCTCAGCATCTGTACAGTTCTGTTACGTCTCTCAGCATCTGTTACGTCTCTCAGCATCTGTTTCTGTTACGTCTCTCAGCATCTGTACAGTTCTGTTACGTCTCTCAGCATCTGTACAGTTCTGTTACGTCTCTCAGCATCTGTACAGTTCTGTTACGTCTCATCTGTAGTTCTGTTACGTCTCTCAGCATCTGTACATCTGTACAGTTCTCAGCATCTGTACGTTCTGTTACGTCTCTCAGCATCTGTACAGTTCTGTTACGTCTCTCAGCATCTGTACAGTTCTGTTACGTCTCTCAGCATCTGTTACTGTCTCTCAGCATCTGTACAGTTCTGTTCGTCTCTCAGCATCTGTACAGTTCTGTTACGTCTCTCAGCATCTGTACAGTTCTGTTAGCATCTCTCAGCATCTGTACAGCATCTGTTTCTGTTCGTCTCTCAGCATCTGTACAGTTCTGTTCGTCTCTCAGCATCTGTACAGTTCTGTTACGTCTCTCAGCATCTGTACATCTGTTACGTTCTGTCTGTACAGTTCTGTCTCTCAGCATCTGTACAGTTCTGTTACGTCTCTCAGCATCTGTAGAGTTCTGTTACGTCTCTCAGCATCTGTACAGTTCTGTTACGTCTCTCAGCATCTGTACAGTTCTGTTACGTCTCTCAGCATCTGTACAGTTCTGTTACGTCTCTCAGCATCTGTACAGTTCTGTTATGTCTCTCAGCATCTGTACAGTTCTGTTACGTCTCTCGGCATGTTAGCATCTGTACAGTTCTGTTACGTCTCTCAGCATCTGTTACGTTCTGTTCGTCTCTCAGCATCTGTACAGTTCTGTTACGTCTCTCAGCATCTGTTACAGCCTTCTGTTACGTCTCTCAGCATCAGCATCTGTACAGTTCTGTTACGTCTCTCAGCATCTGTACAGTTCTGTTACGTCTCTCAGCATCTGTACAGTTCTGTTACGTCTCTCAGCATCTGTACAGTTCTGTTACGTCTCTCAGCATCTGTACAGTTCTGTTACGTCTCTCAGCATCTGTAGAGTTCTGTTACGTCTCTCAGCATCTGTTACGTCTCTCAGCATCTGTTACGTCTCTCAGCGTCTGTACAGTTCCGTTACGTCTCTCAGCATCTGTACAGTTCTGTTACGTCTCTCAGCATCTGTACAGTTCTGTTACGTCTCTCAGCATCTGTTACGTCTCTCAGCATCTGTTACGTCTCTTAGCATCTGTACAGTTCTGTTACGTCTCTCAGCATCTGTACAGTTCTGTTACGTCTCTCAGCCTCTGTACAGTTCTGTTACGTCTCTCAGCATCTGTTACGTCTCTCAGCATCTGTACAGTTCTGTTACGTCTCTCAGCATCTGTACAGTTCTGTTACGTCTCTCAGCATCTGTACAGTTCTGTTACGTCTCTCAGCATCTGTTACGTTCTCTCAGCATCTGTACAGTTCTGTTACATCTGTACAGTTCTCTCTCAGCATCTGTACAGTTCTGTTACGTCTCTCAGCATCTGTACAGTTCTGTTACGTCTCTCAGCATCTGTTACATCTGTACAGTTCTGTTACGTTCTGTTACGTCTCTCAGCATCTGTACAGTTCTGTTACGTCTCTCAGCATCTGTTACGTCTCTCAGCATCTGTTACGTCTCTCAGCATCTGTACAGTTCTGTTAGCGTCTCTCAGCATCTGTACAGTTCTCAGCATCTGTACTGTTCTCTCAGCATCTGTACAGTTCTGTTACGTCTCTCAGCATCTGTACAGTTCTGTTACGTCTCTCAGCATCTGTTACGTCTCTCAGCATCTGTACAGTTCTGTTACGTCTCTCAGCATCTGTACAGTTCTGTTACGTCTCTCAGCATCTGTACAGTTCTGTTACGTCTCTCAGCATCTGTACAGTTCTGTTACGTCTCTCAGCATCTGTACAGTTCTGTTACGTCTCTCAGCATCTGTTACGTCTCTCAGCATCTGTCAGCATCTGTTACGTCTCTCAGCATCTGTACAGTCTCTCAGCATCTGTTAGTTCTGTCTCTCAGCATCTGTACAGTTCTGTTACGTCTCTCAGCATCTGTTACAGCATCTGTTACGTCTCTCAGCATCTGTACAGTCTCTGTTAGCGTCTCTCAGCATCTGTACAGTTCTGTTACGTCTCTCAGCATCTGTACAGTTCTGTTACGTCTCTCAGCATCTGTTACGTCTCTCAGCATCTGTACAGTTCTGTTACGTCTCTCAGCATCTGTACAGTTCTGTTACGTCTCTCAGCATCTGTACAGTTCTGTTCTCAGCGTTCGTCTCTCAGCATCTGTACAGTTCTGTTACGTCTCTCAGCATCTGTACAGTTCTGTTACGTCTCTCAGCATCTGTACAGTTCTGTTACGTCTCAGCATCTGTACAGTTCTGTTACGTCTCTCAGCATCTGTACAGTTCTGTTACGTCTCTCAGCATCTGTTACGTCTCTCAGCATCTGTACAGTTCTGTTACGTCTCTCAGCATCTCAGCATCTGTACAGTTCTGCATCTACGTCTCTCAGCATCTGTACAGTTCTGTTACGTCTCTCAGCATCTGTACAGTTCTGTTACGTCTCTCAGCATCTGTACAGTTCTGTTACGTCTCTCAGCATCTGTACAGTTCTGTTACAGTCTCAGCATCTGTTACGTCTCTCAGCATCTGTACAGTTCTGTTAGTCTCTCAGCATCTGTACAGTTCTGTTCAGCATCTGTTACGTCTCTCAGCATCTGTACAGTTCTGTTACGTCTCTCAGCATCTGTACAGTTCTGTTACGTCTCTCAGCATCTGTACAGTTCTGTCAGCATCTGTACAGTTCTGTTACGTCTCTCAGCATCTGTACAGTTCTGTTACGTCTCTCAGCATCTGTACAGTTCTGTTAGCGTCTCTCAGTTCTGTTACGTCTCTCAGCATCTGTACAGTTCTGTTACGTCTCTCAGCATCTGTACAGTTCTGTTACGTCTCTCAGCATCTGTACAGTTCTGTCTGTACAGTCTCTGTTACAGCATCTGTACAGTTCTGTTACGTCTCTCTGTTACGTTCTGTTCTCAGCATCTCAGCATCTGTTACGTCTCTCAGCATCTGTACAGTTCTGTTACGTCTCTCAGCATCTGTACAGTTCTGTTACGTCTCTCAGCATCTGTACAGTTCTGTTACGTCTCTCAGCATCTGTACAGTTCTGTTACGTCTCTCAGCATCTGTACAGTTCTGTTACGTCTCTCAGCATCTGTACAGTTCTGTCTCAGCATCTGTTACGTCTCTCAGCATCTGTACAGTTCTGTTACGTCTCTCAGCATCTGTACAGTTCTGTTACGTCTCTCAGCATCTGTTACAGTTCTGCATCTGTACAGTTCTGTTCTCTCTCAGCATCTGTACAGTTCTGTTACGTCTCTAGCATCTGTACAGTTCTGTTACGTCTCTCAGCATCTGTACAGTTCTGTTATGTCTCTCAGCATCTGTACAGTTCTGTTCTCAGCATCTGTCATCTCAGCATCTGTACAGTTCTGTTACGTCTCTCAGCATCTGTTACGTGTCTCAGCGTC
Organism: Oncorhynchus nerka; assembly: GCF_034236695.1. NCBI lineage: Eukaryota > Metazoa > Chordata > Actinopteri > Salmoniformes > Salmonidae > Oncorhynchus > Oncorhynchus nerka. The sequence goes on along the minus strand of NC_088408.1, from coordinate 8,865,614 downwards.
TGTACAGTTCTGTTACGTCTCTCAGCATCTGTACAGTTCTGTTACGTCTCTCAGCATCTGTACAGTTCTGTTACGTCTCTCAGCATCTGTACAGTTCTGTTACGTCTCTCAGCATCTGTACAGTTCTGTTACGTCTCTCAGCATCTGTAGAGTTCTGTTACGTCTCTCAGCATCTGTTACGTCTCTCAGCATCTGTTACGTCTCTCAGCGTCTGTACAGTTCCGTTACGTCTCTCAGCATCTGTACAGTTCTGTTACGTCTCTCAGCATCTGTACAGTTCTGTTACGTCTCTCAGCATCTGTTACGTCTCTCAGCATCTGTTACGTCTCTTAGCATCTGTACAGTTCTGTTACGTCTCTCAGCATCTGTACAGTTCTGTTACGTCTCTCAGCATCTGTTACGTCTCTCAGCATCTGTACAGTTCTGTTACGTCTCTCAGCATCTGTACAGTTCTGTTACGTCTCTCAGCATCTGTACAGTTCTGTTACGTCTCTCAGCATCTGTACAGTTCTGTTACGTCTCTCAGCATCTGTACAGTTCTGTTACGTCTCTCAGCATCTGTTACGTCTCTCAGCATCTGTACAGTTCTGTTACGTCTCTCAGCATCTGTTACGTCTCTCAGCATCTGTACAGTTCTGTTACGTCTCTCAGCATCTGTTACGTCTCTCAGCATCTGTTACGTCTCTCAGCATCTGTACAGTTCTGTTACGTCTCTCAGCATCTGTACAGTTCTGTTACGTCTCTCAGCATCTGTACAGTTCTGTTACGTCTCTCAGCATCTGTACAGTTCTGTTACGTCTCTCAGCATCTGTTACGTCTCTCAGCATCTGTACAGTTCTGTTATGTCTCTCAGCATCTGTACAGTTCTGTTACGTCTCTCAGCATCTGTTACGTCTCTCAGCATCTGTTACGTCTCTCAGCATCTGTACAGTTCTGTTACGTCTCTCAGCATCTGTACAGTTCTGTTACGTCTCTCAGCATCTGTACAGTTCTGTTACGTCTCTCAGCATCTGTTACGTCTCTCAGCATCTGTACAGTTCTGTTACGTCTCTCAGCATCTGTACAGTTCTGTTACGTCTCTCATCATCTGTTACGTCTCTCAGCGTCTGTACAGTTCTGTTACGTCTCTCAGCATCTGTAGAGTTCTGTTACGTCTCTCAGCATCTGTTACGTCTCTCAGCATCTGTACAGTTCTGTTACGTCTCTCAGCGTCTGTACAGTTCTGTTACGTCTCTCAGCATCTGTACAGTTCTGTTACGTCTCTCAGCATCTGTTACGTCTCTCAGCATCTGTACAGTTCTGTTACGTCTCTCAGCATCTGTACAGTTCTGTTACGTCTCTCAGCATCTGTACAGTTCTGTTACTGTCTCTCAGCGTCTGTACAGTTCTGTTACAGCATCTGTACAGTTCTGTTACGTCTCTCAGCGTCTGTACAGTTCTGTTACGTCTCTCAGCATCTGTAGAGTTCTGTTACGTCTCTCAGCATCTGTTACGTCTCTCAGCATCTGTTACGTCTCTCAGCATCTGTTACGTCTCTCAGCCTCTGTACAGTTCTGTTACGTCTCTCAGCATCTGTACAGTTCTGTTACGTCTCTCAGCATCTGTAGAGTTCTGTTACGTCTCTCAGCATCTGTAGAGTTCTGTTAGTTCTCAGCATCTGTACAGTTCTGTTACGTCTCTCAGCATCTGTACAGTTCTGTTACGTCTCTCAGCATCTGTACAGTTCTGTTACGTCTCAGCCTCTGTACAGTTCTGTTATCTCTCAGCATCTGTACAGTTCTGTTACGTCTCTCAGCCTCTGTACAGTTCTGTTACGTCTCTCAGCATCTGTACAGTTCTGTTACGTCTCTCAGCATCTGTACAGTTCTGTTACGTCTCTCAGCATCTGTAGAGTTCTGTTATGTCTCTCAGCATCTGTACAGTTCTGTTACGTCTCTCAGCATCTGTACAGTTCTGTTACGTCTCTCAGCATCTGTACAGTTCTGTTACGTCTCTCAGCATCTGTACAGTTCTGTTACGTCTCTCAGCATCTGTTACGTCTCTCAGCCTCTGTACAGTTCTGTTACGTCTCTCAGCATCTGTACAGTTCTGTTACGTCTCTCAGAATCTGTTACGTCTCTCAGCCTCTGTACAGTTCTGTTACGTCTCTCAGCATCTGTTACGTGTCTCAGCGTCTGTACAGTTCTGTTACGTCTCTCAGCCTCTGTTACGTGTCTCAGCGTCTGTACAGTTCTGTTACGTCTCTCAGCATCTGTACAGTTCTGTTACGTCTCTCAGCATCTGTTACGTCTCTCAGCATCTGTACAGTTCTGTTACGTCTCTCAGCATCTGTACAGTTCTGTTACGTCTCTCAGCATCTGTACAGTTCTGTTACGTCTCTCAGCATCTGTACAGTTCTGTTACGTCTCTCAGCATCTGTACAGTTCTGTTACGTCTCTCAGCATCTGTAGAGTTCTGTTACGTCTCTCAGCATCTGTTATGTCTCTCAGCGTCTGTACAGTTCCGTTACGTCTCTCAGCATCTGTACAGTTCTGTTACGTCTCTCAGCATCTGTACAGTTCTGTTACGTCTCTCAGCATCTGTTACGTCTCTCAGCATCTGTTACGTCTCTTAGCATCTGTACAGTTCTGTTACGTCTCTCAGCATCTGTACAGTTCTGTTACGTCTCTCAGCCTCTGTACAGTTCTGTTACGTCTCTCAGCATCTGTTACGTCTCTCAGCATCTGTACAGTTCTGTTACGTCTCTCAGCATCTGTACAGTTCTGTTACGTCTCTCAGCATCTGTACAGTTCTGTTACGTCTCTCAGCATCTGTTACGTCTCTCAGCATCTGTACAGTTCTGTTACGTCTCTCAGCATCTGTACAGTTCTGTTACGTCTCTCAGCATCTGTACAGTTCTGTTACGTCTCTCAGCATCTGTACAGTTCTGTTACGTCTCTCAGCATCTGTACAGTTCTGTTACGTCTCTCAGCATCTGTTACGTCTCTCAGCATCTGTACAGTTCTGTTACGTCTCTCAGCATCTGTTACGTCTCTCAGCATCTGTACAGTTCTGTTACGTCTCTCAGCATCTGTTACGTCTCTCAGCATCTGTTACGTCTCTCAGCATCTGTACAGTTCTGTTACGTCTCTCAGCATCTGTACAGTTCTGTTACGTCTCTCAGCATCTGTACAGTTGTTACGTCTCTCAGCATCTGTACAGTTCTGTTACGTCTCTCAGCATCTGTTACGTCTCTCAGCATCTGTACAGTTCTGTTATGTCTCTCAGCATCTGTACAGTTCTGTTACGTCTCTCAGCATCTGTTACGTCTCTCAGCATCTGTTACGTCTCTCAGCATCTGTACAGTTCTGTTACGTCTCTCAGCATCTGTACAGTTCTGTTACGTCTCTCAGCATCTGTACAGTTCTGTTACGTCTCTCAGCATCTGTTACGTCTCTCAGCATCTGTACATCTGTACAGTTCTGTTACGTCTCTCAGCATCTGTACAGTTCTGTTACGTCTCTCATCATCTGTTACGTCTCTCAGCGTCTGTACAGTTCTGTTACGTCTCTCAGCATCTGTAGAGTTCTGTTACGTCTCTCAGCATCTGTTACGTCTCTCAGCATCTGTACAGTTCTGTTACGTCTCTCAGCGTCTGTACAGTTCTGTTACGTCTCTCAGCATCTGTACAGTTCTGTTACGTCTCTCAGCATCTGTTACGTCTCTCAGCATCTGTACAGTTCTGTTACGTCTCTCAGCATCTGTACAGTTCTGTTACGTCTCTCAGCATCTGTACAGTTCTGTTACGTCTCTCAGCGTCTGTACAGTTCTGTTACGTCTCTCAGCGTCTGTACAGTTCTGTTACGTCTCTCAGCGTCTGTACAGTTCTGTTACGTCTCTCAGCATCTGTAGAGTTCTGTTACGTCTCTCAGCATCTGTTACGTCTCTCAGCATCTGTTACGTCTCTCAGCATCTGTTACGTCTCTCAGCCTCTGTACAGTTCTGTTACGTCTCTCAGCATCTGTACAGTTCTGTTACGTCTCTCAGCATCTGTAGAGTTCTGTTACGTCTCTCAGCATCTGTAGAGTTCTGTTACGTCTCTCAGCATCTGTACAGTTCTGTTACGTCTCTCAGCATCTGTACAGTTCTGTTACGTCTCTCAGCCTCTGTACAGTTCTGTTACGTCTCTCAGCATCTGTACAGTTCTGTTACGTCTCTCAGCATCTGTAGAGTTCTGTTACGTCTCTCAGCATCTGTAAAGTTCTGTTACGTCTCTCAGCATCTGTACAGTTCTGTTACGTCTCTCAGCATCTGTAGAGTTCTGTTACGTCTCTCAGCATCTGTACAGTTCTGTTACGTCTCTCAGCGTCTGTACAGTTCTGTTACGTCTCTCAGCATCTGTTACGTCTCTCAGCATCTGTTACGTCTCTCAGCCTCTGTACAGTTCTGTTACGTCTCTCAGCATCTGTACAGTTCTGTTACGTCTCTCAGCATCTGTACAGTTCTGTTACGTCTCTCAGCATCTGTAGAGTTCTGTTACGTCTCTCAGCATCTGTACAGTTCTGTTACGTCTCTCAGCGTCTGTACAGTTCTGTTACGTCTCTCAGCGTCTGTACAGTTCTGTTACGTCTCTCAGCATCTGTACAGTTCTGTTACGTCTCTCAGCATCTGTTACGTCTCTCAGCCTCTGTACAGTTCTGTTACGTCTCTCAGCATCTGTACAGTTCTGTTACGTCTCTCAGAATCTGTTACGTCTCTCAGCCTCTGTACAGTTCTGTTACGTCTCTCAGCATCTGTTACGTGTCTCAGCGTCTGTACAGTTCTGTTACGTCTCTCAGCCTCTGTTACGTGTCTCAGCGTCTGTACAGTTCTGTTACGTCTCTCAGCCTCTGTACAGTTCTGTTACGTCTCTCAGCATCTGTTACGTGTCTCAGCGTCTGTACAGTTCTGTTACGTCTCTCAGCATCTGTACAGTTCTGTTACGTCTCTCAGCATCTGTACAGTTCTGTTACGTCTCTCAGCATCTGTACAGTTCTGTTACGTCTCTCAGCATCTGTTACGTCTCTCAGCATCTGTACAGTTCTGTTACGTCTCTCAGCATCTGTACAGTTCTGTTACGTCTCTCAGCATCTGTTACGTCTCTCAGCGTCTGTACAGTTCTGTTACGTCTCTCAGCATCTGTACAGTTCTGTTACGTCTCTCAGCATCTTACCTTGATATACTGTGCTGTTTCATCACAGGTGAGTTTGAGTGTTTTAAAGACTTCCGGTTTCTTCCGTAAGGACTTCAACGTAGGCTTGAGTCTCTCCTGGAATTAAACATGCTGTACAATACCACATTGATGCCAGTTGTAATATTCAGCAGATGCTTACATTAGTGTCTTGCCACCATCGATTTATCATTCTCAAGGAGAAAAACAAATGGTAATTTTAAAAGAATTCTGCATTCTGCACTGAGTATTAACAATAAAATGGTTTACTGTACCTTATGCTCCTGTACAGCATCATCTATAGGGATCCACTCATGTTTCCTTGAATCGCGACACACAACACAGATAGGTTGTTTTTCCTCCAGACAGAAGAGCTTGAGTTTCTGTTCATGCTGACTGCAGAGCACCTCAGACCCTGATAAAGCTCTCTGACTCCTCTCCTGTAAGAAGGCCTCACAAAGGTTGAGAACCAGGTTATTAGGTTGGCTCAGACCTTGAGGTTCTTCTCCTTCGAACTGGGGCGGCGGGGGCGGCAGGGTAGCCTAGTGGTTAGAGCGTTGGACTAGTAACCGAAAGGTTGCAAGTTAAAATCCCAGAGCTGACAAGGTACTAATCTGTCGTTCTGCCCCTGAACAGGCAGTTAACCCACTGTTCCTAGGCCGTCATTGAAAATAATAATTTGTTCTTAACTGACTTGCCTAGTTAAATAAAGGTAAAAAAATATAAAAAAAACTGGATGGCTTCCCTTTCCAGAATTCCTGCAGACAAGCTTTACCTCCCTCTCCCTACAAATACCCCCCTCTCTCTATAGAGATTTACCCCCCCTCTCTACCGAGCTTTAGCTCCCTCTCTCTACAGATACCTCCCTCTCTCTACAGAGCTTCACATCCCTCTACAGAGCTTCACATCCCTCTACAGAGCTATACCTCCCTCTCTCTACAGAGATTTACCTCCCTCTCTCTACAGAGATTTACCTCCCTCCCTCTACAGAGCTTTACCTCCCTCTCTCTACAGATCTTTTACCTCCCTCTCTCTACAGAGCTTTACCTCCCTCTCTCTACAGAGCTTTTACCTCCCTCTCTCTACAGAGATTTTACCTCCCTCTCTCTACAGAGCTTTATACCTCTCTCTTTACACCCCTCTCTCTACAGAGCTTTACCTCCCTCTCTCTACAGAGCTTTACCTCCCTCTCTCTACAGAGCTTTTACCTCCCTCTCTCTACAGAGCTTTTACCTCCCTCTCTCTACAGAGCTTTTACCTCCCTCTCTCTACAGAGCTTTTACCTCCCTCTCTCTACAGAGATTTACCTCCCTCTCTCTACAGAGCTTTTACCTCCCTCTCTCTACAGAGATTTACCTCCCTCTCTCTACAGACCTTTACCTCCCTCTATCTGCAGAGATTTACCTCCCTCTCTCTACAGAGATTTACCTCACTCTCTCTACAGAGATTTACCTCCCTCTGTCTACAGAGCTTTACCTCCCTCTCTCTACAGAGCGTTACCTCCGTCTCTCTACAGAGATTTACCTCCCTCTCTCTACAGAAATGTACCCCTTCTCTCTACAGCACTTTACCTCCCTCTCTCTACAGAGCTTTACCTCCCTCTCTCTACTGAGCTTTACCTCCCTCTCTCTACAGAGCTTTACCTCCCTCTCTCTACAGAGATTTACCTCCCTCTCTCTACAGAAATGTACCCCTTCTCTCTACAGCACTTTACCTCTCTCTACAGATACCTCCCTCCCTACAGAGCTATTCTTTGCTCTTCACTAGTATAGTGTTGCCGCTGCACGTTTTCTCCACTATGACTCGAGAGAGAGAGCGCGCGTGTGTGTGCGCTTATCAAAAGACTTCCTCAGCCCCCTCATTCTCCACGGCGCCACAATACTGTCATGTGTTGACTGGCGTTTCAAGGGTATTTGACCTCTGAATGCTTATCTCAGAGCACTTACTTACTATTCACCAGCTAGCTCTGCCTGGCTGTCTGGCTACCTGCCCGCTTGGCTACCTGCCTGCTTGGCTTCACTCTCTCTCTGCTGCTCTTTCTGTCAAGGACTGATGATGGAGAGGTTTTCTCAGATAGAAACAACTCTCTGAACCCCAATTCCATTAGTTGTGTGATGAATGAGTGTTGCAGATGTAAACACTTGACTGTCTAGTTTTAATACAAAGAAAAAGCGTCACGCTTTTGCGTGTATATATATATATATATATATGTGTGCGTATACTGTATCATGAATGTTGAATGTAACTTGGATTTTACAGGTATGTGGATTTTACAGGTATTTTACAGTTATGTATATTTTACAGGTATGTGTATTTTACAGGTATGTGGATTTTACAGGTATTTTACAGGTATGTGTATTTTACAGGTATGTGTATTTTACAGGTATGTGGATTTTACAGGTATTTTACAGGTATGTGTATTTTACAGGTATGTGAACTTTGAGTGGAATTGCAGACAGGTCAGCCATGGGAATATTCTTGAAATGTCTAGAAAAACACTAAATGGTCACGTATAATCCCTATCTGGCGCTCTACGTCACAAGGTTGCTCAATATTACACACACCTGTCACCATCGTTACGCGGACCAGCACCTCATCTGACTCACCTGGACTCACTTCCTGAATACCTTCCCTATATCCGTCACTCCCTTTGGTACCTTCCCCAGGCGTTATTGACTTAGTTTCAGTTTTATGTCTGTGTGGTTTTTGTGTTTCGTTGTGTTCCTTTTATTTATTAAAGGATTCACTCCCTGCACTTGCTTCCCGACTCCCAGTGAACACGTTACACATATATACACACATACACACATACACACATACATACACACATACATACATTCTTACATACATACATACATATATATACATATACACACAGTTGAAGTCGGAAGTTCACATACACTTAGGTTGGAGACATTAAAACTTGTTTTAAAACCACTCCACAAATTTCTTATGAATTTACTATAGTTTTGTCAATTCGGTTAGGACATCTACTGTGTGCATGACACAAATCATTTTTCCAACAATTGTTTACAGACAGATTGTTTCACTATATCTCAATTCATGTGGGTCAGAAGTTAACATACACTAAGTTGACTGTGCCTTTAAACAGTTTGGAAAATTCCAGAAAATTATGTCACGGCTTCAGAAGCTTCTGATTGGCTAATTGACATAATTTGAGTAAATTGGAGGTATACCTGTGGATGTATTTCAAGGCCTACCTTCAAACTCAGTGCCTCTTTGCTTGACATCATGAGAAAATCATAATAAATTAGACAAGACCTCAGAAAAAAATTTGTAGACCTCCATAGGTCTGGTTCATCCTTGGGAGCAATTTCCAAATGCCTGAAGGTACCACGTTCATCTGTACAAACAATAGTACGCAAGTATAAACACCATGGGACCATGCAGCCGTCATTCCGCTCAGGAAGGAGACGCGTTCTGTCTCCTAGAGATGAACGTACTTTGGTGCGGAAAGTGAAAATCAATCCCAGAACAACAGCAAAGGACCTTGTGAAGATGCTGGAGGAAACAGGTACAAAAGTATCTATATCCACAGTAAAACGAGTTCTATATCGATATAACCTGAAAGGCCGCTCAGCAAGGAAGAAGCCACTGCTCCGAAACCACCATAAAAAAGCCAGACTACGGTTTGCAACTGCACATGGGGACAAAGATTGTACTTTATGGAGAAATGTCCTCTGGTCTGGTAAAACAAAATAGAACTGTTTGGCCATAATGACCATCATTATGTTTGGAGTAAAAAGTGGGAGGCTTGTAAGCCGAAGAAAACCATCCCAACTGTGAAGCACAGGGGTGGCAGCATCATGTTGTGGGGGTGCTTTGCTGGAGGAGGGACTGGTGCACTTCACAAAATAGATGGCATCATGAGAAGGGAACAATTATATGGACATATTGAAGAAACATCTCAAGACATCAGTCAGGGAATTAAAGCTTGGTCGCAAATTTTTCTTCCAAATGTGTGCACAAGTGCAATATATCCAGCTAAGGTGTCAGATTTCAAAAAGGCTTTACGGCGAAAGCAAACCATGCGATTATCTGAGGACAGCGCCCCAGCCACAAATGCCTAACAAATCATTTTCAAAGAGTGAGTTGCGACACGAAAGTCAGAAATAGCGATATACAGTGCCTTGCGAAAGTATTCGGCCCCCTTGAACTTTGCTACCTTTTGCCACATTTCAGGATTCAAACATAAAGATATAAAACTGTATTTTTTGTGAAGAATCAACAACAAGTGGGACACAATCACGAAGTGGAACGACATTTATTGGATATTTCAAACTTTTTTAACAAATCAAAAACTGAAAAATTGGGCGTGCAAATACTTAACCTCTTCAGTCGACCCTCTACTTTTTTGAACATTCTGTTAAAAATCGCGCAACATTTCAGCGCCCTGCTACTCATGCCAGGAATATAGTATATGCATTTGCTTAGTCTGTGTGGATAGAAAACACTCAGACGTTTAAAAAACTGGTTAAATCACTGCTGTGGCTTTACCAGAACGGCATTTACATCGAAAAGCACAGGAAAAACTGATCACTGAAAATGGGGAAAATATATCCATGCGCTACTTGAACCCATTGATAAACGTGAACCACAATTAATTGACTGAGGTTGCAGTACCTACAGCTTCCACAGGGTGTCTAGAGTCTTGTCATTTCCCTTCGAGTTTTTTCTTGGTCAAACACATACAGGACACCGTATCTAATCCGGTCTAGGACCGGATATTTTCGTTGAGTTTCTAGCCGGACATTTTTCCAGACGGACAGCTAATGATCTTTACATCGCCTCCTGATGAATTTTATCGCTTATTAACGTTTACTAATACCTAAAGTTGCATTACAAACGTATTTCGAAGTGTTTTGTGAAAGTTTATCGTCGACTTTTTGAATTTTAAAAAATGACGTTATGTTTTGAAACAATGTTTTTTTCGTTTATCACACAGTCTACATATAACGATATCTAGGCTTTATATGGACCGATTTAATCTAAATAAAGACCCAAATAGTGTTTATGGGACATCTAGGAGTGCCAACAAAGAAGATGGTGAAAGGTAATGAATGTTTTCTATTTTATTGTGCGGTTTGTGTAACGCCGAAATGCTAATTATTTTGTTTACGTCCCCTGTGGGTCTTTTGGGGTGTTGCATGCTATCAGATAATAGCTTCTCATGCTTTCGCCGAAAAGCATTTAAAAAATCTGACTTGTTGCCTGGATTCACAACGAGTGTAGCTTTAATTCGATACCCTGCATGTGTATTTTAATGAACTTTTGAGTTTTAACTAATACTATTAGCATTTAGCGTAGCGCATTTGCATTTCCAGAGCTCTAGTTGGGACGCAAGCGTCCCGAGTAGAAGCAACAGGTTAATAATACTTTGTAGCGCCACCTTTTGCTGCGATTACAGCTGTAAGTTGCTTGGGGTATGTCTATATCAGTTTTGCACATCGAGAGACTGAATTTTTCCTCCACTCCTCCTTGCAAAACAGCTCGAGCTCAGTGAGGTTGGATGGAGAGCATTTGTGAACAGCAGTTTTCAGTTCTTTCCACAGATTCTCAATTGGATTCAGTTCTGGACTTTGACTTGGCCATTCTAACACCTGGATATGTTTATTTTTGAAATGTGGAAAAAGGTAGCAAAGTTCAAGGGGGCCGAATACTTTCGCAAGGCACTGTAATATTGCTATTTCTGACTTTCGTGCCGCAACTCACTCTTTGAAAATGATTTGTTATGCATTTGTGGCTGGGGCGCTATCCTCAGATAATCGCATGGTTTGCTTTCGCCGTAAAGCCTTTTTGAAATCTGACACCTTAGCTGGATATATTGCACTTGTGATTTCACAAAATACAGTTTTATATCTTTATGTTTGAAGCCTGAAATGTGGCAAAAGGTAGCAAAGTTCAAGGGGGCCGAATACTTTCGCAAGGCACTGTAATATATGCCTTAGAAGTTCTTCTTCTGTTGGCACTACAAAAGGTCCCAGTTACATTACAAATGGTCTTTTTGTTCGATAATGTTCCACTTTGTATTCATAAAAACTCAGTTTATCTGGTGCGCTTCAGTCAATAATCCACTCATTTTCCCTCCTTCAAAATGCATACAAAATGAATCCCAAACATTACCAGTAAACATATCCAAACAGGTCAATCAACGTTTATAACCAAACATTAGGTACCGTAATACGCAAATAAACAATAAAATTTAACATGGAGAATCGTTATTGTCTTTACCGGAGATAAACAAAAAGAACGTGCTGTCTCGGCCAATGAGCTTGGAAACACCACAGCCAAATGGGAGCAACTAAGAAAAACTACAACTCTCCCTCATTTAAAAAAAAAACAGCCTGAAACTCTTTCTAAAGACTGTTGACATCTAGTGGAAGCCCTAGGAACTGCAATCGGGACGATTTCGCCCTGTTATAAAAGTGCCAGCCATTGAAATCAGTGGTATGCTGAATTATTTTTTAAACGTTTTATGATTTGACCTCGGGGTTTCGCCTGCCATTTCAATTCTGTTATACTCACAGACATTATTTGAACAGTTTTAGAAACTTCGGAGTGTTTTTGATCTATTATATGCATATCCTAGCTTCTGGGCCTGAGTAGCAGGCGGTTTACTTTGGGCTTTTCATCCGGACATCCAAATACCGCCCCCTATCCCAAAGAAGTTTTAAGAAGATTTTTGGACCTAGACTTGGTACTCCGGTACAGCTTCCAGTGCGGTAGTAGGGAGAAACAACTTCTTCTTCTATGGTATAATGGTATGGAGCGGAAATGGAGGAAAACTCGCCTCCCTGCGGACCTGGCATCCTTTCACTCCCTCCTCTCTACATTTTCCTCTTCTGTCTCTGCTGCTAAAGCCACTTTCTACCACTCTAAAGTCCAAGCATCTGCCTCTAACCCTAGGAAGCTCTTTGCCACCTTCTCCTCCCTCCTGAATCCCCCCCCCCCCCCTCCTCTCTCTCTGCAGATGACTTCGTCAACCATTTTGAAAAGAAGGTCGACGACATCCGATCCTCGTTTGCTAAGTCAAACGACACCGCTGGTTCTGCTCACACTGCCCTACCCTGTGCTCTGACCTCTTTCTCCCCTCTCTCTCCAGATGAAATCTTGCGTCTTGTGACGGCCGGCCTCCCAACAACCTGCCCGCTTGACCCTATTCCCTCCTCTCTTCTCCAGACCATTTCCGGAGACCTTCTCCCTTACCTCACCTCGCTCATCAACTCATCCCTGACCGCTGGCTACGTCCCTTCTGTCTTCAAGAGAGCGAGAGTTGCACCCCTTCTGAAAAAACCTACACTCGATCCCTCCGATGTCAACAACTACAGACCAGTATCCCTTCTTTCTTTTCTCTCCAAAACTCTTGAACGTGCCGTCCTTGGCCAGCTCTCCCGCTATCTCTCTCAGAATGACCTTCTTGATCCAAATCAGTCAGGTTTCAAGACTAGTCATTCAACTGAGACTGCTCTTCTCTGTATCACGGAGGCCCTCCGCACTGCTAAAGCTAACTCTCTCTCCTCTGCTCTCATCCTTCTAGACCTATCGGCTGCCTTCGATACTGTGAACCATCAGATCCTCCTCTCCACCCTCTCCGAGTTGGGCATCTCCGGCGCGGCCCACGCTTGGATTGCGTCCTACCTGACAGGTCGCTCCTACCAGGTGGCGTGGCGAGAATCTGTCTCCTCACCACGCGCTCTCACCACTGGCGTCCCCAGGGCTCTGTTCTAGGCCCTCTCCTATTCTCGCTATACACCAAGTCACTTGGCTCTGTTATAACCTCACATGGTCTCTCCTATCATTGCTATGCAGACGACACACAATTAATCTTCTCCTTTCCCCTTCTGATGACCAGGTGGCGAATCGCATCTCTGCATGTCTGGCAGACATATCAGTGTGGATGACGGATCACCACCTCAAGCTGAACCTCGGCAAGACGGAGCTGCTCTTCCTCCCGGGGAAGGACTGCCCGTTCCATGATCTCGCCATCACGGTTGACAACTCCATTGTGTCCTCCTCCCAGAGCGCTAAGAACCTTGGCGTGATCCTGGACAACACCCTGTCGTTCTCAACTAACATCAAGGCGGTGGCCCGTTCCTGTAGGTTCATGCTCTACAACATCCGCAGAGTACGACCCTGCCTCACACAGGAAGCGGCGCAGGTCCTAATCCAGGCACTTGTCATCTCCCGTCTGGATTACTGCAACTCGCTGTTGGCTGGGCACCCTGCTTGTGCCATTAAACCCCTACAACTCATCCAGAACGCTGCAGCCCGTCTGGTGTTCAACCTTCCCAAGTTCTCTCACGTCACCCCGCTCCTCCGCTCTCTCCACTGGCTTCCAGTTGAAGCTCGCATCCGCTACAAGACCATGGTGCTTGCCTACGGAGCTGTGAGGGGAACGGCACCTCAGTACCTCCAGGCTCTGATCAGGCCCTACACCCAAACAAGGGCACTGCGTTCATCCACCTCTGGCCTGCTCGCCTCCCTACCACTGAGGAAGTACAGTTCCCGCTCAGCCCAGTCAAAACTGTTCGCTGCTCTGGCCCCCCAATGGTGGAACAAACTCCCTCACGACGCCAGGACAGCGGAGTCAATCACCACCTTCCGGAGACACCTGAAACCCCACCTCTTCAAGGAATACCTAGGATAGGATAAAGTAATCCTTCTCACCCCCCCTTAAAAGATTTAGATGCACTATTGTAAAGTGGCTGTTCCACTGGATGTCATAAGGTGAATGCACCAATTTGTAAGTCGCTCTGGATAAGAGCGTCTGCTAAATGACTTAAATGTAAATGTTAGACACTTGTGCTGTACAATTAATCGCTGTGGTTATAAATGCCACAAAATCCACCTTCTTCACAATGAGTGTATCCAGATCCCCCAAATGAATTAAAACACTACCAACTGTTTGCAATACATTCACTACTATATCTTCAACACTGTTGTCAAAACTCCCCAAGGAGATATGGGAGTCAGGCGCAGGAGAAACAAGTTCAGAATGAAAAGGGTGTTTAATAAATCAGCTCAAAAATCACAGGACACCTGACTACAGCAGAAGCCATGAAACACACTCAGACACAGTCCAGGGAAAAAACACCTGTAAAACATGAAGTAGCGAAAAACGCAACCCGAACTGACAGTAAACAAAAACAATCCCGCACAAAACCCCAAATGTAATGTCGAGGTAAATACCCCCCTACTTTTAACCAATATGAAACCAGGTGAAAACACAAAACAGACATAACCTAAAGAAAAGGAAAAGGGATCGGTGGCAGCTAGTAGACCTGCGACGACGACCGCCGAGCGCCGCCCGAACAGGTAGAGGAGCCCCCTTCGGTGGCAGCTAGTAGACCTGCGACGACGACCGCCGAGCGCCGCCCGAACAGGAAGAGGAGCCACCTTCGGTGGCAGCTAGTAGACCTGCGACGACGACCGCCGAGCGCCGCCCGAACAGGAAGAGGAGCCACCTTCGGTGGCAGCTAGTAGACCGGCAACGACGACCGCCGAGCGTGTATCATACGGTTCAGGCAACGTGCCCTGACCACTCCTGGGACTTTATGACGAAGGTACTCATTATCTATATCCAATGAGACTCCAGCTATAACTCTTTTGGCAGGAGCCCTGCTCCGAAGATCAATACACGTTACTTCTGACGCGGACAATTTAGCCAGATCCAGTGTACGCTTCTTCTTATGTTCTTCGTCGACACAATTAACCAAAACAAGGCCACTTTTAGTCACACAATCCTCCTTTCCCACTGCTTTCTTCACAGTCTTCGATATTACAAATGGATTTCCCATATGAATCTCCTTGTATAAAAAACGCAGACCAATAAGAAATGCATGGGACAGGTCCTTGTCTTCTACTACATCATTACTACACTATTTTCCATTCATTATCACACACTTCACCTGCCGCTCTTTCAGGTTCAAGCACAGTTGCCATTTCCTCCATCCTTTCCCTTTCCCTCTATTGGTAGGCGGAATGACATGCCATGTCAAATGTTCTTGGGGACATTCAATGCTGCAGAATTGTTTTGGTACAGATCTGTGGATCCAATCAGGATTATAAATGGAAATGCACCTGAGCTCAATTGAAAGTTTCATAGCAAAGGGTCTAAATACTTATGTAAGTAAAGTATTTCTGTTTTTATTTTTAATAAATGTGAAAAAATGTCTAAAAACCTGTTTTCATTTTTTCATATGGGGTATTTTGATATCATTATCGGGTATTGTGATGTAGATTGCAATATTTTTGCTTTTGAAAAAGTCAAAGGGTCTGAATAATAATTTCCAAATGCACTGTATACTTTAAGCCAAATATCTGTATAGATTTCATATGTTTTAAATCAAAATCTTTCTGTTGTGCTGCCAGTTCTGGTTATAGACTGCGCACACCTTCAGAAAATATTCCACATTTAATTGTGTTTCAGCCTAAATTTAAATTTGATTAAATTGACATTGTGTGTCACTGGCCTACACAAATACCTCATAACGTCAATTTTGTTTTTAGACATTTTTACAAATTAATAAAAAATAAAAACCTGAAATGTCTTGTGTCAATAAGTATTCAACCCCTTTGTTATAGCAAGCCTAAATAAGTCCAGGAGTACAAATGTGCTAAACAAGTCACATAATAAGTTGCATTGACTCGCTCTGTGTGAAATAATAGTATAACATTAATTTTGAATGACTACCACGTCTCTCTACCCCAGACATACAATTATCTGTAAGGTCCACCAGTCGAGCAGTGCATTTCAAACACAAATTCAATCACAAAGACAAGGGAGATTTTCCACTGCTTCGCAAAGAAGGGCACCTATTGGTAGATGGGTAAAAAAAAAAAAAACCTGAAAGAAAGAAAAAATATCCCTTTGAGAATGGTGAAGTTTTTCATTACACTTTGGATGGTGTATCAATACAATCAGTCACTACAAAGATACAGGCGTCCTTCCTTACTCAGTTGTCTGTAATAAGGAAACCACTCAGGGATTCCAATATGAGGCCAATGGTGACTTTAAAACAGTTACAGAGTTTAATGGCTGACAGGAGAAAACTGAGGATGGATCAACAACATTATAGTTACTCCACAATACTAACCTAAATGACAGAGTGAAAAGAAGGAAGACTGTACAGAAAACAATATATTCCACAACTGCAAAACATCTGGCAAAGAAATGAACTTCATGTCCTGAAAACAAGTGTAATGTTTGGGGCAAATCCAACACAACACATCACAGGTGTTGGCCTCATCATGTTATGGGTATGCTTGTCATTGGCAAGGAATAATGAGTTTTTTAGGATAAAAATAAATGGAATAGAGTTAAGCAAAGACCAAATCCTAGAGGAAAACCTGTTTTAGTCTGCTTTCCAACAGACACTTGGAGATTAATTCACCTTTCATCAGGACAATAACGTAAAACACAAGGCTAAATCAACACTGGAGTGCCTTACCAAGAAGAAATTGAATGTTCCTGAGTGGCTTAATTTGGCTTGGAAGTCTATGGCAAGACTTGAATCTTGAGTCTTGCAATGATCAACAACCAATTTGAAAGAGCTTGAAGAATGAAAAAATATTAATAATTTGCAAATATCGAACAATCCAGGTGTGGAAAGCTCTTAGAGCTTAGGGCTCCTGAGTGGCACAGTGGTCTAAGGCACTGCATCTCAGTACTTGAGGCATCACTAATGACACCCTGTTTCTAATCCAGGCTGTATCACAACCAGCTGTGGTTTGGAGTCCCATTTGGGCAGCACACAATTGGACCCAGCGTTGGCTGGTGTAGGCTGTCATTGTAAATAAGGATTTGTTCGTTACTGACTTGCATAGTTAAATAAAAAAATAGAGACTTTCCCAGAAAGACTCTGAGTGATTCTGACATGTATTGACTCCGTGATGTGAATTATTATGTACATTTTTCTGTATTTTATGTTCAATAAATTAGCAACAATTTCTAAAAACATGTTATGAGGTATTGTGTGTAGATGGGTGAGACGTGTTTTATATTTAATCCATTTTGAATTCAGGCTGTAAAACAACAACATGTGGAGTAAGTTAAGGGGAATACTTTCTGAAGGCACTGTACATGCACCCATAGATATGTGTATAGGCCATACTTTCCACTAGACGGGAAAGCCCTTAATAATGGGCTTTATCTATCACAGAAGCGATCAATGGCAAAGATCAGAGGTGCACCCAGTATACATTTCAGTGGACTGCAGCTGTCATGACATTTCTCCAAACAGCTTTTCTTCGCTCGCTCAAAAACTAAATAAGGAAATAAACCAAATAGGTCGAGATCGGATCATGGAAGAGATATGATTCTGAAAGTAACGCTTTGTTTGAAAAAAGTAATTGTAATAATAATATCCTATTTGATAAAGCAATGCGTTTACTTTACTCTGTCACTTATAAAAGTAATCTGATTACTTAATAACAAGTTACTTTACTCCTTTACCCAGAAAAGTAATCAGATTACGTATCACATTACTTTACTCTGTTACTCATAAAAGTAATCTGATTACATAACAAGTTACTTTACTCCTTTACCCAGAAAAGTAATCAGATTACGTATCACGTTACTTTACTCTGTTACTCATAAAAGTAATCTGATTACGTAACAAGTTACTTTTGTAACGCGGTACCCCCAACACTGTTCACTATATAGTGCACTACATTGGACCAGGGCTCTGATAAAAAGTATTACACTCTATAGGGAGTAGGGTACCATTTGAGATGCAATCTTGTAATGGAGTTCAATCTGGGTATGAAGGTACTAGTATGTCTAAGTGGACATCAATGTTCTGGTCATAGATAGTATGGGGCTGGACAGTTATATTTAGACACAGCAGTAGAAAAGGGAATATCATGGGGTAGGAAAGTAGGCTAAATCATGGGGTAGGAAAGTAGGCTAAATCATGGGGTAGGAAAGTAGGCTAAATCATGGGGTAGGAAAGTAGGCTAAATCATGGGGTAGGAAAGTAGGCTAAATCATGGGGTAGGAAAGAAAGTGAATCTATCAAGAGAAGTTCTGGATTCCAGCGGCTGCATGCAGCAGGTCCTTATCCCATCTATGTGAAGGGTGAAATGTTTCTCCAACAATGGTTCTTGGTCTGACAGGTGGTTAGTAGATTTTGTACCGCTCTGTTTTCAATGGCCGTCGGACAAACATAGTTCCAAAAAACTCTGAAGTAGATTACTTTACAATGGAAATGGTTTCTCTCCCAAGCAAATGTAAATGTATAGCTTCCGTCCCTCCCCTCGCCCATACCTGGGTTCGAACCAGGGACCCTCGCCCCTACCTGGGTTCGAACCAGGGACCCTCTGAGCCAGGGACCCTCGCCCCTACCTGGGCTTGAGCCAGGGACCCTCGCCCCTACCCTCTCCTCTACCTGGGCTCGAACCAGGGACCCTCGCCCCTACCCTCTCCCCTACCTGGGCTCGAACCAGGGACCCCTGAACCAGGGACCCTTGCCCCTTTCTGGGCACGAACCAGGGACCCTCTGAACCAGGGACCCTCACCCCTACCTGGGCTCGAACCAGGGACCCTCTGCACACATTAACAACTGCCTCCCACGAAGCATCGTTACCCATCGCTCCACAAAAGCCACGGTCCTTGCTAAGCAAGGGGAACAACTACTTCAGGGTCTCAGTGCGAGTGATGTCACCGATTGAAACGCTATTAGCGCGCACCCCGCTAACTAGCGAGCCATTTCACACTGCTTACACAAAAGTATGCTATCTATCTGCTGAAATATGTATTTATGTGTATACTTACAGTAGATTAAGAAATATAACCAATCATATAACCAATCAATAAATGAATAAATCAATCAAACATCAACAATTTCCCCATTTTCCATCCATTGCCTGCTGTACCTCATCCCTGATTCATGTCAAGACAGCTACGACTTCTGAAAGTCTCTAACTAGCCTTCCTGTCTTTCATGCTGCTTTGTTTCCTGTCTTAAAAATAACCCTGTCAGCAGTAAAAGCCTCTACCCCTGTCTGGCTCCTCTCTCTTTCACGTTCTTCCTCCTCTCTCTACCCCTGTCTGGCTCCTCTCTCTTTCACGTTCTTCCTCCTCTCTCTATCCCTGTCTGGCTCCTCTCTCTTTCACGTTCTTCCTCCTCTCTCTACCCCTGTCTGGCTCCTCTCTCTACCCCTGTCTGGCTCCTCTCTCTTTCACGTTCTTCCTCCTCTCTCTATCCCTGTCTGGCTCCTCTCTCTTTCACGTTCTTCCTCCTCTCTCTATCCCTGTCTGGCTCCTCTCTCTTTCACGGTCTTCCTCCTCTCTCTATCCCTGTCTGGCTCCTCTCTCTTTCACGTTCTTCCTCCTCTCTCTATCCCTGTCTGGCTCCTCTCTCTTTCACGTTCTTCCTCCTCTCTCTACCCCTGTCTTCCTCCTCTCTCTACCCCTGTCTGGCTCCTCTCTCTACCCCTGTCTTCCTCCTCTCTCTTTCACGTTCTTCCTCCTCTCTCTATCACTGTCTTCCTCCTCTCTCTATCCCTGTCTGGCTCCTCTCTCTTTCACGTTCTTCCTCCTCTCTCTACACCTGTCTGGCTCCTCTCTCTTTCACGTTCTTCCTCCTCTCTCTACCCCTGTCTGGCTCCTCTCTCTTTCACGTTCTTCCTCCTCTCTCTACCCCTGTCTGGCTCCTCTCTCTTTCACGTTCTTCCTCCTCTCTCTATCCCTGTCTCCTCCTCTCTTTATCCCTGTCTTCCTCATCTGTCTATCCCTGTCTTCCTCCTCTCTCTATCCCTGTCTTCCTCCTGTCTCTATCCCTGTCTTCCTCCTGTCTCTATCCCTGTCTTCCTCCTCTCTCTATCCCTGTCTTCCTCCTCTCTCTATCCCTGTCTTCCTCCTCTCTCTATTCCTGTCTTCCTCCTCTCTCTATCCCCGTCTTCCTCCTGTCTCTATCCCTGTCTTCCTCCTCTCTCTATTCCTGTCTTCCTCCTCTCTCTATCCCTGTCTTCCTGCTCCCTCTATCCCTGTCTTCCTCCTGTCTCTATCCCTGTCTTCCTCCTCTCTCTATTTCTTCCTTCCTCCTGTCTCTATCCCTCTCTTCCTCCTCTCTCTATCCCTCTCTTCCTCCTCTCTCTATCCCGGTCTTCCTCCTCTCTCTATCCCTCTCTTCCTCCTCTCTCTATCCCTCTCTTCCTCCTCTCTCTATCCCTGTCTTCCTGCTCTCTCTATCCCTGTCTTCCTCCTGTCTCTATCCCTGTCTTCCTCCTCTCTATTTCTTCCTTCCTCCTGTCTCTATCCCTCTCTTCCTCCTCTCTCTATCCCTCTCTTCCTCCTCTCTCTATCCCTGTCTTCCTCCTCTCTCTATCCCTCTCTTCCTCCTCTCTCTATCCCTGTCTTCCTCGTCTCTCTATCCCTCTCTTCCTCCTCTCTCTATCCCTCTCTTCCTCCTTTCCTCATTCTCTCTTGATCGCTCCTGTAAGTGCAGGTCCCTGCCTTCATAGCGATCAATTAAAGGATCTGCATCCCATATGGCAACCTATTCGCTGTTATACTAGTGCACTACTTCCATTTGGGACGGAGTTATTTGGGACAGAGTTATTTGGGAATCACGCTTTTGGGAGACAGACATTTGGGACGCATGCATTTGGGACAGAGACAGAGTGTTATTAAACCACTCAGCCAGCCAGCTAATGAATAAAGATGTTTGTTCATCGAAACCGTGTCATTATTTTACATTTAAGTCATTATCTATAGACGGTTGTCTAAAAAGGTTAAAGTAAGAAATGAATTGGACCAACAAGCGGCTGAAACGATTCCTATAGTAGAGGGAACATTTTGATTGGTGTTTGTGTGTCGTATAAGGAAACGTTAGAGTTTAGTTGAAAGATCTGTGGGAGGAGTTGAAGATGTCAAATAATTTCAGATAGAAGTTATGATGTCATCAGAAGTTATGACATCATCAGATAGAAGTTATGAAGTCATCAAATAGAAGTTATGAAGTCATCAAATAGAAGTTATGAAGTCCTCAAATAGAAGTTATGAAGTCATCAAATAGAAATTATGAAGTCATCAAATAGAAGTTATGAAGTCATCAGATAGAAGTTATGTCATCAGAAGTTATGACATCATCAGATAGAAGTTATGAAGTCATCAAATAGAAGTTATGTTATCAGAAGTTATGACATCATCAGATAGAAGTTATGAAGTCATCAAATAGAAGTTATGAAGTCATCAGATAGAAGTTATGTCATCAGAAGTTATGACATCATCAGAGAGAAGTTATGAAGTCATCAAATAGAAGTTATGAAGTCATCAGATAGAAGTTGTCATCAGAAGTTATGACATCATCAGACAGAAGTTATGAAGTCATCAGATAGAAGTTATGTCATCAGAAGTTATGACATCATCAGAGAGAAGTTATGAAGTCATCAGACAGAAGTTATGAAGTCGGCTTTCTAGGCTTTCAATGCCTGCTAATCAGCTGCTTTAGCTGACGTCTCACAGTCCAATCATATGGATGGTTGAGAGAGATAAATACTACTGGTCAAAAGTTTAAGAACACCTACTCATTCAAGGGGTTTTCTTTATTTTTACTATTTTCTACATTGTAGATTAATAGTGAAGATATCAAAACTATGAAATAACACATTTGGAATCATGTAGCAACCAAAAAAACTATTAAACAAATCAAAATACATTTTATATTTGTGATTTATCAAATACCCCTTGACCTGGATAATAGCTTTGGACACTCTTGGCATTTACTCAACCAGCTTCACCTGGAATGCATTTCCAACAGTCTTGAAGGAGTTCCCACATATGCCGAGCACTTGTTAGCTGCTTTTAATTCACTCTGCAGTCTGACACATCCAAAACCATCTCAAGTGGGTTGAGGTCGGGTGATTGTGGAGGCCAGGTCATCTGATGCAGCACTCACTAACCTTCCTGGTAAAATAGACCTTACACGTCCTGGAGGTGTGTTGAGTCATTTTCCAGTTAAAAAACAAATGATAGTCCCACTAAGCCCAAACCATGTGGATTGCGTATCGCTGCAGAATGCTGTGGTAGCCATGCTGGTTAAGTGTGCCTTGAATTCTAAATAAATCACTGAGAGTGTCACCAGCAAAGCACCCCCACACTATAACACCTCCTCCTCCATGCTTCACGGTGGGAAATACACATGCGGAGATCATCCGTTCCCCCACACCGCATCTTTCAAAGACACAGCGGCTGGAAACAAAAATCTCAAATTTGGACTCCAGACCAAAGGACAAATTTCCACCGGTCTAATGTCCATTGCTCGTATTTCTTGGCCCAACCAAGTCTCTTCTTCTTATTGGTGTCCTTTAGTAGTGGTTTATTTGCAGCAATTCGACCATGAAGGCCTGATTCACACAGTTTCCTTGGAACAGTTGATGTTGAGATTTTATTTGGCCTGCAATTTCTGAGGCTGGTAACTCTACTGAACTTTTCCTCTGCAGTAGAGGTAACTCTGGGTCTTTCTTTCCTGTAGCGGTTTCATCATAGCGCTTGATGGTTTTTGCGACTGCACTTGAAGAATCTTTCAAAGTTCTTGAAATGTTCCGTATTGACCGACCTTCATGTCTTAAACTAATGATGGACTTTCCTTTCTCTTTGCTTATTTGAGCTGTTCTTGCCATAATATGGACTTGGTCTTTTACGATAGAGGGCAATCGTCTGTATACCACCCCTACCTTGTCACAACACAACTGATTGGCTTAAATGCTTTACGGAGGAAATACATTCTACAAATCAACTTTTAAGAAGGCACACCTGTTAATTGAAATGCATTCCAGGTGACAACCTCATTAAGCTGGTTGAGAGAATGCCAGGGGTGTGCAAATCTGTCATCTAGGCTATTTGAAGAATCTCAAATATAAAATATATTTATATTTGTTAAACACTTTTTTGGTTACTACATGATTCCATATGTGTTATTTCATAGTTTTTAGGTGTTCTAAAACTTTTGACCGGTAGTGGAGATCATTTTTTAAATGTACCTTTATTTTAATTAACCAGGTAAGTTCACTGAGAACACTGACAGCACCCTACCCAGGGCAATTGAATCCTTTCAGAGTTTGAGGCTACATCCCAAATAGCCTCCTAGTCCCTACACTGCAGTTCCCTTTGACCCCATCCCGTAAGGCTCTGTACTGGAGATAGGTTGCTATTTGGGACGCAGGCTGAGAGTTGATGTTAGAACTTAGTGACTTTGTGGTTGGATTTCAGCTTGCAGGCAAACAGCGATTCAATTGCATCTCAACCTCTCTGGGTCCCATAAGACTACAGGAAGTAATCTGACTCTGGGTCCTGTAGGAATACAGGAAGTCATCTGAATTGAGCCTTTAGCTATCGGCAGTATGCCGGCTGCCTCGTCCACACAGGACCTAGTCTCTCCCCGACTCAGAGACCCAGCTGGAGTATGAAAGCACAGCTACCAAACGCCGAGCACCAAGCCATTGCTTTCTAATCCAGGGCTGGAAATCCTATCTATACACAAACTGCAAAGTAACGGGGATTTCTGAACACAAATGTCTGTGGGATTTTGGTTTTTGATAACTTTTGTGATTCAGGATATCCAGGATATAGGCTATGTCTTATACATCAGCTCAAAATAGAAAAACAATGAAAATGAAAGTACATTTTTTACTGAGGTAGTCCTAAATCATCCATATTCCAGGCAGGGTCTCTCATCAGGTACAAACACAGA
>NC_088408.1:8799211-8839211 GCF_034236695.1 Oncorhynchus nerka | reverse complement strand
AGACAACCCTAAACCTGCCCAGTCATACTGTAGACAACCCTAAACCTGCCCAGTCATACTGTAGACAACCCTAAACCTGCCCAGTCATACTGGAGACAACCCTAAACCTGCCCAGTCATACTGTAGACAACCCTAAACCTGCCCAGTCATACTGGAGACAACCCTAAACCTGCCCAGTCATACTGTAGACAACCCTAAACCTGCCCAGTCATATTGGAGACAACCCTAAACCTGCCCAGTCATACTGTAGACAACACTAAACCTGCCCAGTCATACTGTAGACAACCCTAAACCTGCCCAGTCATACTGTAGACAACCCTAAACCTGCCCAGTCATACTGGAGACAACCCTAAACCTGCCCAGTCATACTGTAGACACCCCTAAACCTGCCCAGTCATACTGGAGACAACCCTAAACCTGCCCAGTCATACTGTAGACACCCCTAAACCTGCCCAGTCATACTGTAGACAAGCCTAAACCTGCCCAGTCATACTGTAGACAACCCTAAACCTGCCCAGTCATACTGTAGACAACCCTAAACCTGCCCAGTCATACTGTAGACAACCCTAAACCTGCCCAGTCATACTGTAGACAACCCTAAACCTGCCCAGTCATACTGGAGACAACCCTAAACCTGCCCAGTCATACTGTAGACAACCCTAAACCTGCCCAGTCATACTGGAGACAACCCTAAACCTGCCCAGTCATACTGTAGACAACACTAAACCTGCCCAGTCATACTGTAGACAACCCTAAACCTGCCCAGTCATACTGTAGACAACCCTAAACCTGCCCAGTCATACTGGAGACAACCCTAAACCTGCCCAGTCATACTGTAGACAACCCTAAACCTGCCCAGTCATACTGCAGACAACCCTAAACCTGCCCAGTCATACTGTAGACAACCCTAAACCTGCCCAGTCATACTGTAGACAACCCTAAACCTGCCCAGTCATACTGTAGACAACCCTAAACCTGCCCAGTCATACTGGACAACCCTAAACCTGCCCAGTCATACTGTAGACACCCTAAACCTGCCCAGTCATACTGTAGACAACCCTAAACCTGCCCAGTCATACTGTAGACAACCCTAAACCTGCCCAGTCATACTGTAGACAACCCTAAACCTGCCCAGTCATACTGTAGACAACCCTAAACCTGCCCAGTCATACTGTAGACAACCCTAAACCTGCCCAGTCATACTGTAGACAACCCTAAACCTGCCCAGTCATACTGTAGACAACCCTAAACCTGCCCAGTCATACTGGAGACAACCCTAAACCTGCCCAGTCATACTGTAGACAACCCTAAACCTGCCCAGTCATATTGGAGACAACCCTAAACCTGCCCAGTCATACTGTAGACAACACTAAACCTACCCAGTCATACTGTAGACAACCCTAAACCTGCCCAGTCATACTGTAGACAACCCTAAACCTGCCCAGTCATACTGTAGACAACCCTAAACCTGCCCAGTCATACTGTAGACAACCATAAACCTGCCCAGTCATACTGTAGACAACCCTAAACCTGCCCAGTCATACTGGAGACAACCCTAAACCTGCCCAGTCATACTGAGACAACCCTAAACCTGCCCAGTCATACTGTAGACACCCTAAACCTGCCCAGTCATACTGTAGACAAGCCTAAACCTGCCCAGTCATACTGTAGACAACCCTAAACCTGCCCAGTCATACTGTAGACAACCCTAAACCTGCCCAGTCATACTGTAGACAACCCTAAACCTGCCCAGTCATACTGGAGACAACCCTAAACCTGCCCAGTCATACTGTAGACAACCCTAAACCTGCCCAGTCATACTGTAGACAACCCTAAACCTGCCCAGTCATACTGTAGACAACCCTAAACCTGCCCAGTCATACTGGAGACAACCCTAAACCTGCCCAGTCATACTGTAGACAACCCTAAACCTGCCCAGTCATACTGTAGACAACCCTAAACCTGCCCAGTCATACTGTAGACAACCCTAAACCTGCCCAGTCATACTGTAGACAACCCTAAACCTGCCCAGTCATACTGGAGACAACCCTAAACCTGCCCAGTCATACTGGAGACAACCCTAAACCTGCCCAGTCATACTGTAGACAACCCTAAACCTGCCCAGTCATACTGTAGACAACCCTAAACCTGCCCAGTCATACTGTAGACAACCCTAAACCTGCCCAGTCATACTGTAGACAACCCTAAACCTGCCCAGTCATACTGGAGACAACCCTAAACCTGCCCAGTCATACTGTAGACAACCCTAAACCTGCCCAGTCATATTGGAGACAACCCTAAACCTGCCCAGTCATACTGTAGACAACACTAAACCTACCCAGTCATACTGTAGACAACCCTAAACCTGCCCAGTCATACTGTAGACAACCCTAAACCTGCCCAGTCATACTGTAGACAACCCTAAACCTGCCCAGTCATACTGTAGACAACCATAAACCTGCCCAGTCATACTGTAGACAACCCTAAACCTGCCCAGTCATACTGGAGACAACCCTAAACCTGCCCAGTCATACTGTAACCCTAAACCTGCCCAGTCATACTGTAGACAACCCTAAACCTGCCCAGTCATACTGTAGACAACCCCTAAACCTGCCCAGTCATACTGTAGACAACCCTAAACCTGCCCAGTCATACTGTAGACAACCATACTGTAGACAACCCTAAACCTGCCCAGTCATACCAACCCTAAACCTGCCCAGTCATACTGGAGACAACCCTAAACCTGCCCAGTCATACTGTAGACAACCCTAAACCTGCCCAGTCATACTGTAGACAACCCTAAACCTGCCCAGTCATACTGTAGACAACCCTAAACCTGCCCAGTCATACTGTAGACAACCCTAAACCTGCCCAGTCATACTGTAGACAACCCTAAACCTGCCCAGTCATACTGTAGACAACCCTAAACCTGCCCAGTCATACTGTAGACAACCCTAAACCTGCCCAGTCATACTGGAGACAACCCTAAACCTGCCCAGTCATACTGTAGACAACCCTAAACCTGCCCAGTCATACTGTAGACAACCCTAAACCTGCCCAGTCATACTGTAGACAACCCTAAACCTGCCCAGTCATACTGTAGACAACCCTAAACCTGCCCAGTCATACTGTAGACAACCCTAAACCTGCCCAGTCATACTGTAGACAACCCTAAACCTGCCCAGTCATACTGTAGACAACCCTAAACCTGCCCAGTCATAAACCTGCCCAGTCAGACAACCCTAAACCTGCCCAGTCATACTGTAGACAACCCTAAACCTGCCCAGTCATACTGTAGACAACCCTAAACCTGCCCAGTCATACTGTAGACAACCCTAAACCTGCCCAGTCATACTGTAGAGACAACCCTAAACCTGCCCAGTCATACTGTAGACAACCCTAAACCTGCCCAGTCATACTGTAGACAACCTAAACCTGCCCAGTCATACTGTAGACAACCCTAAACCTGCCCAGTCATACTGTAGACAACCCTAAACCTGCCCAGTCATACTGTAGACAACCCTAAACCTGCCCAGTCATACTGTAGACAACCCTAAACCTGCCCAGTCATACTGTAGACAACCCTAAACCTGCCCAGTCATACTGTAGACAACCCTAAACCTGCCCAGTCATACTGTAGACAACCCTAAACCTGCCCAGTCATACTGTAGACAACCCTAAACCTGCCCAGTCATACTGTAGACAACCCTAAACCTGCCCAGTCATACTGTAGACAACCCTAAACCTGCCCAGTCATACTGTAGACAACCTGCCCAGTCATACTAAACCTGCCCAGTCATACTGTAGACAACCCTAAACCTGCCCAGTCATACTGCAGACAACCCTAAACCTGCCCAGTCATACTGTAGACAACCCTAAACCTGCCCAGTCATACTGTAGACAACCCTAAACCTGCCCAGTCATACTGTAGACAACCCTAAACCTGCCCAGTCATACTGTAGACAACCCTAAACCTGCCCAGTCATACTGTAGACAACCCTAAACCTGCCCAGTCATACTGTAGACAACCCTAAACCTGCCCAGTCATACTGGAGACAACCCTAAACCTGCCCAGTCATACTGGAGACAACCCTAAACCTGCCCAGTCATACTGTAGACAACCCTAAACCTGCCCAGTCATATTGGAGACAACCCTAAACCTGCCCAGTCATACTGTAGACAACACTAAACCTGCCCAGTCATACTGTAGACAACCCTAAACCTGCCCAGTCATACTGTAGACAACCCTAAACCTGCCCAGTCATACTGGAGACAACCCTAAACCTGCCCAGTCATACTGTAGACAACCCTAAACCTGCCCAGTCATACTGCAGACAACCCTAAACCTGCCCAGTCATACTGTAGACAACCCTAAACCTGCCCAGTCATACTGTA
The DNA here is from genome assembly GCF_034236695.1 of Oncorhynchus nerka. Taxonomy (NCBI): domain Eukaryota; kingdom Metazoa; phylum Chordata; class Actinopteri; order Salmoniformes; family Salmonidae; genus Oncorhynchus; species Oncorhynchus nerka. The sequence goes on along the minus strand of NC_088408.1, from coordinate 8,834,816 downwards.
GACAACCCTAAACCTGCCCAGTCATACTGTAGACAAACCCCTAAACCTGCCCAGTCATACTGTAGACAACCCTAAACCTGCCCAGTCATACTGTAGACAACCCTAAACCTGCCCAGTCATACTGTAGACAACCCTAAACCTGCCCAGTCATACTGTAGACAACCCTAAACCTGCCCAGTCATACTGTAGACAACCCTAAACCTGCCCAGTCATACTGTAGACAACCCTAAACCTGCCCAGTCATACTGTAGACAACCCTAAACCTGCCCAGTCATACTGTAGACAACCCTAAACCTGCCCAGTCATACTGTAGACAACCTAAACCTGCCCAGTCATACTGTAGACAACCCTAAACCTGCCCAGTCATACTGTAGACAACCCTAAACCTGCCCAGTCATACTGTAGACAACCCTAAACCTGCCCAGTCATACTGGAGACAACCCTAAACCTGCCCAGTCATACTGGAGACAACCCTAAACCTGCCCAGTCATACTGCAGACAACCCTAAACCTGCCCAGTCATACTGCAGACAACCCTAAACCTGCCCAGTCATACTGTAGACAACCCTAAACCTGCCCAGTCATACTGTAGACAACCCTAAACCTGCCCAGTCATACTGTAGACAACCCTAAACCTGTCATACCAGTCAAACCTGCCCAGATACTGCAGACAACCCTAAACCTGCCCAGTCATACTGTAGACAACCCTAAACCTGCCCAGTCATACTGTAGACAACCCTAAACCTGCCCAGTCATACTGTAGACAACCCTAAACCTGCCCAGTCATACTGTAGACAACCCTAAACCTGCCCAGTCATACTGTAGACAACCCTAAACCTGCCCAGTCATACTGTAGACAACCCTAAGACAGACCCTAAACCTGCCCAGTCATACTGTAGACAACCCTAAACCTGCCCAGTCATACTGGAGACAACCCTAAACCTGCCCAGTCATACTGTAGACAACCCTAAACCTGCCCAGTCATACTGGAGACAACCCTAAACCTGCCCAGTCATACTGTAGACAACACTAAACCTGCCCAGTCATACTGTAGACAACCCTAAACCTGCCCAGTCATACTGTAGACAACCCTAAACCTGCCCAGTCATACTGTAGACAACCCTAAACCTGCCCAGTCATACTGTAGACAACCCTAAACCTGCCCAGTCATATTGGACAACCCTAAACCTGCCCAGTCATACTGTAGACAACACTAAACCTGCCCAGTCATACTGTAGACAACCCTAAACCTGCCCAGTCATACTGTAGACAACCCTAAACCTGCCCAGTCATACTGTAGACAACCCTAAACCTGCCCAGTCATACTGTAGACAACACTAAACCTGCCCAGTCATACTGTAGACAACCCTAAACCTGCCCAGTCATACTGTAGACAACCCTAAACCTGCCCAGTCATACTGGAGACAACCCTAAACCTGCCCAGTCATACTGTAGACAACCCTAAACCTGCCCAGTCATACTGGAGACAACCCTAAACCTGCCCAGTCATACTGTAGACAACCCTAAACCTGCCCAGTCATACTGCAGACAACCCTAAACCTGCCCAGTCATACTGTAGACAACCCTAAACCTGCCCAGTCATACTGTAGACAACCCTAAACCTGCCCAGTCATACTGTAGACAACCCTAAACCTGCCCAGTCATACTGTAGACAACCCTAAACCTGCCCAGTCATACTGTAGACAACCCTAAACCTGCCCAGTCATACTGTAGACAACCCTAAACCTGCCCAGTCATACTGGAGACAACCCTAAACCTGCCCAGTCATACTGGAGACAACCCTAAACCTGCCCAGTCATACTGTAGACAACCCTAAACCTGCCCAGTCATATTGGAGACAACCCTAAACCTGCCCAGTCATACTGTAGACAACACTAAACCTGCCCAGTCATACTGTAGACAACCCTAAACCTGCCCAGTCATACTGTAGACAACCCTAAACCTGCCCAGTCATACTGGAGACAACCCTAAACCTGCCCAGTCATACTGTAGACAACCCTAAACCTGCCCAGTCATACTGCAGACAACCCTAAACCTGCCCAGTCATACTGTAGACAACCCTAAACCTGCCCAGTCATACTGTAGACAACCCTAAACCTGCCCAGTCATACTGTAGACAACCCTAAACCTGACGAGTCATACTGTAGACAACCCTAAACCTGCCCAGTCATACTGGAGACAACCCTAAACCTGCCCAGTCATACTGTAGACAACCCTAAACCTGCCCAGTCATACTGTAGACAACCCTAAACCTGCCCAGTCATACTGTAGACAACCCTAAACCTGCCCAGTCATACTGTAGACAACCCTAAACCTGCCCAGTCATACTGTAGACAACCCTAAACCTGCCCAGTCATACTGTAGACAACCCTAAACCTGCCCAGTCATACTGTAGACAACCCTAAACCTGCCCAGTCATACTGGAGACAACCCTAAACCTGCCCAGTCATACTGTAGACAACCCTAAACCTGCCCAGTCATACTGTAGACAACCTAAACCTGCCCAGTCATACTGGAGACAACCCTAAACCTGCCCAGTCACACTGGAGACAACCCTAAACCTGCCCAGTCATACTGTAGACAACCCTAAACCTGCCCAGTCATATTGGAGACAACCCTAAACCTGCCCAGTCATACTGTAGACAACCCTAAACCTGCCCAGTCATACTGTAGACAACCCTAAACCTGCCCAGTCATACTGTAGACAACCCTAAACCTGCCCAGTCATACTGTAGACAACCCTAAACCTGCCCAGTCATACTGTAGACAACCCTAAACCTGCCCAGTCATACTGTAGACAACCCTAAACCTGCCCAGTCATACTGTAGACAACCCTAAACCTGCCCAGTCATACTGTAGACAACCCTAAACCTGCCCAGTCATACTGTAGACAACCCTAAACCTGCCCAGTCATACTGGAGACAACCCTAAACCTGCCCAGTCATACTGTAGACAACCCTAAACCTGCCCAGTCATACTGTAGACAACCCTAAACCTGCCCAGTCATACTGGAGACAACCCTAAACCTGCCCAGTCACACTGGAGACAACCCTAAACCTGCCCAGTCATACTGCAGACAACCCTAAACCTGCCCAGTCATACTGCAGACAACCCTAAACCTGCCCAGTCATACTGTAGACAACCCTAAACCTGCCCAGTCATACTGTAGACAACCCTAAACCTGCCCAGTCATACTGTAGACAACCCTAAACCTGCCCAGTCATACTGTAGACAACCCTAAACCTGCCCAGTCATACTGCAGACAACCCTAAACCTGCCCAGTCATACTGTAGACACCCCTAAACCTGCCCAGTCATACTGTAGACAACCCTAAACCTGCCCAGTCATACTGTAGACAACCCTAAACCTGCCCAGTCATACTGTAGACAACCCTAAACCTGCCCAGTCATACTGTAGACAACCCTAAACCTGCCCAGTCATACTGTAGACAACCCTAAACCTGCCCAGTCATACTGTAGACAACCCTAAACCTGCCCAGTCATACTGGAGACAACCCTAAACCTGCCCAGTCATACTGTAGACAACCCTAAACCTGCCCAGTCATATTGGAGACAACCCTAAACCTGCCCAGTCATACTGTAGACAACACTAAACCTGCCCAGTCATACTGTAGACAACCCTAAACCTGCCCAGTCATACTGTAGACAACCCTAAACCTGCCCAGTCATACTGTAGACAACCCTAAACCTGCCCAGTCATACTGTAGACAACCCTAAACCTGCCCAGTCATACTGTAGACAACCCTAAACCTGCCCAGTCATACTGTAGACAACCCTAAACCTGCCCAGTCATACTGTAGACAACCCTAAACCTGCCCAGTCATACTGTAGACAACCCTAAACCTGCCCAGTCATACTGGAGACAACCCTAAACCTGCTCAGTCACACTGTAGACAACCCTAAACTTGCACAGTCATACTGTAGACAACCCTAAACCTGCCCAGTCATACTGGAGACAACCCTAAACCTGCCCAGTCATACTGTAGACAACCCTAAACCTGGCCAGTCATATTGGAGACAACCCTAAACCTGCCCAGTCATACTGTAGACAACACTAAACCTGCCCAGTCATACTGTAGACAACCCTAAACCTGCCCAGTCATACTGTAGACAACCCTAAACCTGCCCAGTCATACTGGAGACAACCCTAAACCTGCCCTGTCATACTGTAGACAACCCTAAACCTGCCCAGTCATACTGGAGACAACCCTAAACCTGCCCAGTCATACTGGAGACAACCCTAAACCTGCCCAGTCATACTGTAGACAACCCTAAACCTGCCCAGTCATACTGCAGACAACCCTAAACCTGCCCAGTCATACTGTAGACAACCCTAAACCTGCCCAGTCATACTGTAGACAACCCTAAACCTGCCCAGTCATACTGTAGACAACCCTAAACCTGCCCAGTCATACTGGAGACAACCCTAAACCTGCCCAGTCATACTGGAGACAACCCTAAACCTGCCCTGTCATACTGTAGACAACCCTAAACCTGCCCAGTCGTACTGCAGACAACCCTAAACCTGCCCAGTCGTGCTGTAGACAACCCTAAACCTGCCCAGTCATACTGCAGACAACCCTAAACCTGCCCAGTCATACTGTAGACAACCCTAAACCTGCCCAGTCATACTGGAGACAACCCTAAACCTGCCCTGTCATACTGTAGACAACCCTAAACCTGCCCAGTCATACTGGAGACAACCCTAAACCTGCCCAGTCATACTGTAGACAACCCTAAACCTGCCCAGTCATACTGTAGACAACCCTAAACCTGCCCAGTCATACTGGAGACAACCCTAAACCTGCCCAGTCATACTGTAGACAACCCTAAACCTGCCCAGTCATACTGCAGACAACCCTAAACCTGCCCAGTCATACTGTAGACAACCCTAAACCTGCCCAGTCATACTGTAGACAACCCTAAACCTGCCCAGTCATACTGTAGACAACCCTAAACCTGCCCAGTCATACTGGAGACAACCCTAAACCTGCCCTGTCATACTGTAGACAACCCTAAACCTGCCCAGTCATACTGGAGACAACCCTAAACCTGCCCAGTCATACTGGAGACAACCCTAAACCTGCCCAGTCATACTGCAGACAACCCTAAACCTGCCCAGTCATACTGCAGACAACCCTAAACCTGCCCAGTCGTACTGTAGACAACCCTAAACCTGCCCAGTCGTACTGTAGACAACCCTAAACCTGCCCAGTCATACTGTAGACAACCCTAAACCTGCTAGCGCATAAAACGTGGGAATGAACTACAATGACCATAATCCATTGCGCATCTACTTGTCCGGTCTGTGTTTCTTTTAGGCTTGCTATGGAAGAGACAGAATAATGTGCAATGGTGAGGGGATATAGAGAGCAGCTGTTGCTTGGCGAGGTATCTCTACGTGGAAATACATCATCTTAGTGACTGATAGTTGTTATTCAGCAGTCATAAAAGTATGCCTTATTTACTTTGAAGAATTATTAAAATAGTGATTTTGACAGACAGCAGCTCTATAGAGATGAGATGATGACTTGGGAACTAAATAATAAAGTCATCAAATAAAACGAATGTCATAAACACAACGGCTGACATTTTATATTAAAGTAATGTGAATAAATGAAGGTTAATGAGTGATCAGCAGTAACGGCCAGTCACTAGCATCATGGGACTTTTATTCACGGTTTTATTCTGTGTTACAGCATTCAACCCACAGTGCATTTAATGTTAAAAAATAATAATTTGAAACTGAAATTGAAAACGTTGATGCATTTTTTTTAAACAAACTTAAACCGAACTGACCTCAAAAATCACAAATCACTTAGCGCTACTTATTTTGTGACACACATCCACCTACCTACACTGAGTGTACAAAACATTAGGAACATCTTCCTAATATTGAGTTGCACCCCCTTTTTGCCCTCAGAAAAGCCTCAATTTGGACTCTAAGAGGTGTTGAAAAGCGTTCCACAGGGATGTTGGCCCATGTTACATTTACATTTATGTTGACTCCAATACTTCCCACAGTTGTGTCAAGTTGGCTGGATGCCTTTTGTGTTGTTGACCATTCTTGCCATTTAAAAAAAAAAAAAAATTCAATTTAACCTCTTGCTCCTACCCGACACGCAGGCGTCCCATCTAGACATCTGGAAATGCAAATGCACTACGCTAAATGCTAATAGCACTCGTTAAAACTCAAACGTTCATTAAAATACACATGCAGGGTACTGAATTAAAGCTACACTCGTTGTGAATCCAGGCAACAAGTCAGATTTTTAAAATGCTTTTCGGCGAAAGCATGAGAAGCTATTATCTGATAGCATGTAACACCCCAAAAGACCCGCAGGGGACGTAAACAAAATAATTAGCATAGTCGGCGCTACACAAAACGCACAAATAAAATATAAAACATTCATTACCTTTGACCATCTTCTTTGTTGGCACTCCTAGATGTCCCATAAACATCACTATTGGGTCTTTTTTTTCGATTAAATCGGTCCATATATAGCCTAGATATCGATCTATGAAGACTGTGTGATCAAGGAAAAAAATAGCGTTTTATAACGTAACGTCATTTTTTTTTATTAAAAAAGTTGACGATAAACTTTCACAAAAAACTTCGAAATACTTTTGTAATGCAACTTTAGGTATTAGTAAACGTTAATAAGCGATCAAATTGATCACGAGGCGATGTATAATTCTATAGCTGTACGTCTGGAAATAATGTCCGGGTAAATCTCAACCAAAATATCCGGTCGGAGACCGGAAGAAATGCGCTGCCTCGTGTCCGTTTGACCAAGAAACAAATCGTAGGCAAATGACAAGACTGTTGACATCGTGTGGAAGCTGTAGGTATTGCAACCTCGGCCCCATTTAATGTGGTTCACGTTTACATTTACATTACATTTAAGTCATTTAGCAGACGCTCTTATCCAGAGCGACTTACAAATTGGAGCGCATAAAACAATGGGTTCAAGTGGTGCATGGATATATTTTCCCATTTTCAGTGATCAGATTTTCCTGCACTTTTCGATGAAACGCACATTCTGTTATAGTCACAGCCGTGATTTAACCAGTTTTATCAACGTCTTGAGTGTTTTCTAGCCACACATACTAATCATATGCATATACTATATTCCTGGCATGAGTAGCAGGGCGCTGAAATGTTGCGCGATTTTTAACAGAATGTTCGAAAAAGTAGGGGGTAGGAGTAACAGGTTAATCTGTATATTTTCCTTGGTACATATATATACACATACATACATACATACATACATACATACATACATACATACATACATACGCACATATACATACACACACACATACGCACACGTACTCAAAAACTAAATAAAAAAAAAAAATAAAAAAAAAAAAAAAAAAAAAACATAACACGGAAAACTGTTGAGCATGAAAAACCCAGCAGCGTGGCAGTTCTTGAAACACTCAAACGAGTACGTCTGGCACCTACCATACCCGTCTGGCACCTACCATACCCGTCTGGCACCTACCATACCCCGTTCTTTTGTCTGGCCCATTCACGTTATAAATGGCACACATACACAATCCATGTCTCAATTGTCTCAAGGCTTAAAAATCCTTCTGTAACTTGTCTCCTCCCCTTCATCTACACTGATTTGAAGTGGATTTAAATAAGTGACATCAATAAGGGATCATAACTCTCACCTGGATTCACCTGGTCAGTCTATGTCATGGAAAGAGCAGGTGTTCCTAATGTTTTGTACACTCAGTGTATATCTATTGTGACAGGAACACTTCGGAAATGGACGATTCTCCTCCTGAATATGGCGGCAATGCAATAATGGGTCCTCTCAGTCACCATGGTCAGTGGTTAGACAGGAGAAGCCAGAAGGGATGAATATGGTCATCTCGTACTAACTGCACTGGGGAGTGTGTGACATCCTCATGTCAACACCTCAACTGAGTGTCAACATGTTAACTTATGGCTGGGGGCATGATTGAGTAGCTTGGATGAATAAGGTGCCCAGAGGTGCCCAGAGTAAACTGCCTGCTACTCAGTCCCAGAAGCTACGATATGCATATTATTCGTATATTTGGATAGAAAACACCCTGAATTTTCTAAGACTGTTTGAATGATGTCTGTGAGTATAACAGAACTCATATGGCAGGAAAAACCTGAGAAATCAAATCCAACCAGAAAGTGGGAAATCTGAGGTTTGTAGGTTTTCAACTCTTTGCCTATTGAAGATACAGTAGGATATTGGTCATATTGCACTTCCTAAGGCTTCCACTAGATGTCACCAGTGTTAAGAAACTTGTTTGATGCTTCTACTGTGAGGTGGGGGGAATGAGAGGGGAATGAGTCAGAGGTCTGCCAGAGAGCCACGAGCTCAGTCTCGTGCGTTCAAGTGAGAGCTAGCTCTGTTTCATTGCATTTCTACAGACAAAGGAATTCTCCGGTTGGAACATTATTGAAGATTTATGTTAAAAACATCCTAATGATTGATTCTATACTTTGTTTGACATGTTTCTACGGACTGTAACGGAACTTTTTTACTTTGTCTGCTCCTAGTGATCGCGCGTCATCAATTTGGATTACTGTACTAAATGCGCGAACAACACGGAGGTATTTGGATATAAATGATGGACATTATTGAACAAAACAAACATTTATTGTGGAACTGGGATTCCTGGGAGTGCATTCTGATGAAGATCATTAAAGGTAAGTTCATATTTATAATGCTATTTCAGACTAATGTTGACTACACAACATGGCGGATATCTGTTTGGCTTGATTTGTTGTCTGAGCACTGTACTCAGATTATTGCATGGTGTGCTTTTTCGGTAAAGCTTTTTTGAAATCTGACACAGCGGTTGCATTAAGGAGAAGTGTATCTATAATTCTGTGCATAATAGTTCTATCTTTTATCAATGTTTATTATGAGTATTTCTGTAAATTGATGTGGCTCTCTGCAAAATCACCAGATGTTTTGGAAATACTGAACGCGCCAATGTAAACTGAGATTTTTGGATATAAATATGAACTTTATCGAACGAAACATACATGCATTGTGTAACATGAAGTCCTATGAGTGTCATCTGATGAAGATCATCAAAGGTTAGTGATTAATTTTATCTCTATTTCTGCTTTTTGTGACTCCTCTCTTTGGCTGGAAAAATGGCTGTGTTTTTCTGTGACTTGGCTTGGCTCAGAACTGCATAGTAAAAATCTGAGAGACCTGCTATACTCAGCCTCTCCAGCTTCATGAGGAACAGCTGTCAGGCCCTCAGCACTGCAGAGTAAAAGTCTGAGAGACCTGCTGTACTCAGCCTCTCTAGCTTCATGAGGAACAGCTGCCGGTCCAACCCTAATCCGCCAGCTCTCCTTAGAAGAGCGCATGCTGGTTCCCTCCAGCCAACATCAGTATGGTACAGCAGTCTCTGCACCGCCTTTAGCCTGAAAGCAGCCATCCTGCTCTCCAGTTCCACCAGGCCCTGTCCTCCTTCGTGAACGGTCATGTACAACACTGCTGCCCTCAGCCAGTGATGGCCCAACCAGAAAAAGTCCACGAGCTGGCGTTGCAGGTCTGCGAGCAGACCGGTGGGGGGGGGGTTGAGGACAGCCAGTTTATGCCACAGGGAAGATGACACCAGGTTGTTGATTATCAGCACCCTCCCTCTATATGACAATTGGGACAGGAGCCACCTCCACCTGGCCAGTCTTGACACCACTTTCTGTGACAGCCCCTCCCAGTTCTTCCTAACCCCCTGGAAGCAGAGGGGCCCTATCCCCCCATGCCCCACATAACAGAGCTTTGCTCTTGCCCCAGTCCGCCTTAGCTGAAGAAGCTCCATTGTACACCTTCAGGCTAGTCTCTAGTACCTGCATATCCTGACCATCCCTGACCATCACAGAAACATCATCTGCATATGCTGACACTGCTATGCCTGTCACCACATCCATTATTTTCCAGCACACTCCCTGCAGTCTCCTGCGTAGCAGTCCCAAAAAGGCTCAATGGCTAGTGTGTATAACTGCCCAGATAGAGGGCATCCTTGTCTAATGCCCCGTCTCACCCAGACTGACCTACTGAGCCCCCCTCCCACGTTGATCATATATGACGCCCCAGCATACAACAGCTTCACACAGGTCAAAAACTCTTCCCAAACCCAAACATCACATTAAACAGATACTCATGGTCCACTCTATCAAAAGCCTTCTCTTGATCTAAAGAGACCATTCCAAAGTTCACATTAGAACCTCTCGACAAGTCCAACATGTCCCTAATTAAGAACAAGTTGTCCGTGATTGAGCATACCGGTACACAATATGTTTGGTACTTATGTACTATCGAGTCCAAATTGGACTTCAGTCTGTTAAAGAGGACCTTGGCAAATATCTTGTAGTCCGCACAGAGTAATGCCACAGGCCTCCAGTTCTTAATTAAGTTCACATAAATCCCCTTTTTTGGGCAGGAGAGTCAGAGCCTCCCGATGGCAGCTCATCGGCAACTCTCCTACTCCGCCACATTCACGCAACACTTAAAAGAAGTCCTGTCCAATTATTCCCCAGAATTCTTTATAAAACTCCACTGGGAGTCCATCGACCCCCGGTGCACGACCAGGGGACATCTGGGTTACAGCCTCTGCCAGTTCATGGGACAACAGAGGAATTTCCATTTCATCCCTCTGTGCCAGAGAGAGCTTAAGGAGTCCTGCGAATAAGACTTGAGCACACATAGGATCACACAATGCTGCCCTATACAAAGTATAAAACTCCACAGTACGCTCCCGCATCTCCCCCACCACAGAGGTCACCCGCACTTCAGACAGCCGTAGACAATGCATACCCTTGGCTTCACCACTATGTCTTTCCAAACCAAAGAAGAAGGAGCTGGGAGAATCCATCTCCTTGAGCATGGAGAACCTGGCTCTTACAAGTGCTCCCTTTGCTTTAACCTGGAAAAAACTACCCAGGTCCCTACGTAATTCAGCTAAATTAGCCTGGAGGCCTACATTGCCTTTCCCCACCATCACCATCTCCCCACCATCTCTACCTCCATCTAACTAATACAACGCTCTAGTTCCCCCAATACTCTGAGGATGAGAGAGCTGTGTACTGTTGACAGAAAAGCCGAATTTGGAATTTCCCCACATCCCACCATTGACTCAGAGACTCATACTCCTCTCTTCGCTGCCCCCACCTTTCCCAAAAAGTCTGGAAACCTGAGCAAAAAGTGGCATCTTGTAAGAGCTTTAAATTAAACTTCCAATAGGATGCCTGCCGGTGCCCTGGTGAAATAGACAGCCGAGCCATGGTTATGTGGTGATCCGAAACTCCCACCAGGAGATTGGTAGCGCCCAACAGCCTTTTGCTCCGATTCCTAGACATGTAAAACCGATCAAGTCGGACACTCACCCTAGCCCCCAAAACCTTCACCCATGTATACTGTCTTGTGTTTGGATGTTTAGTTCTCCAAACATCCACTAGGTCGAACTGATTAATGACGCCACTTATAACACTTCCACTGACACTGAATGAGGCTCTTCCCCATTTCTGTCTTTCATCAAATCCATTGTACAGTTCAAGTCCCCTCCGACCACTAGTGTCTCATCAGGCGCTACCTGTGAGACTCCCTCTCCCTCTCTCTCCCTGTATTAGGCACAGACACATTTATAAAGAATTTCTGCTTATTTCTGCTTTTACAACAAGCAGCCTACTTTTTTTTGTTTTACATATTCACCCAACACACTCCTCTTTCTCACATCTCTGGCGCCATTTATATTGAGCGGTCCTACCTGAAGAGTCTCCATAAGAAGTGGGAGAAAAGCCTGCAGAGAAAGAGACCAATAGCAAAGCTCAAAAAGCCCCAGTGTCAGAAAGAAAATATACATCTAAACAGTGTCTGAAGGTAAACTATTACGCACTGTTGTGACCCACTTCCTCAACCTAAACCGTTTCCTGTTGTGACCCACTTCCTCAACCTAAACCGTTTCCTGTTGTGACCCACTTAATCAACATAAACCGTTTCCTGTTGTGACCCACTTCCTCAACCTAAACCGTTTCCTGTTGTGACCCACTTCCTCAACCTAAACCATTTCCTGTTGTGACCCACTTCCTCAACCTAAAACCGTTTCCTGTTGTGACCCACTTCCTCAACCTAAACCGTTTCCTGGGTGAGAGGACACTCATTTTTCATAGCATGTTGTACTGATCTTACAAACTTTCTAGGATCAGAGAAAAAAGCCTCAAGATTAACTTTTTTCCCCTTGGTCTCATTCAGGAACCTTGTCAGTTCCCTCAACGTGTACTGAGACCCCTCTGCTTGACTGGCTGTCAGCTCTGGGCCCTTTGAAGAGGAGTCTGAAAAAAATAACTCCTCATCCTCTTCCTCACACTCACTTTCCTCCTCATCTGTATCTCCCATCCTGACCACCTGCCCTTTGTCTCTGGTCAGGGCATCACCCACAGCAACAGCCAATGTTTCCATGGTGCCTTTGACCACACCCTTTTTCCTTTTCCGCTTGACACCCTCCTCCTCCCCCCCTCAGTCTCTTACACTTCCCCACTATACTCTCCTCATTCACTAGGATAACCTGACTAGACCCACCCTCCTCCTCCCCCCTAGTCTCTTACTCTTCCCCACTATACTCTCCTCCTCCCCCCTAGTCTCTTACACTTCCCAACTATACTCTCCTCATCCACTAGCATAACCTGACTAGACCCAGCAACATCTACATCACCCTCCTCCTCCCCCCTAGTCTCTTACACTTCCCCACTATACTCTCCTCATCCACTAGCATAACCTGACTAGACCCAGCATCATCTACATCACCCTCCTCCTCCCCCTAGTCTCTTACACTTCCCCACTATACTCTCCTCATCCACTAGGATAACCTGACTAGACCCAGCATCTACACCACCCTCCTCCTCCCCCCTAGTCTCTTACACTTCCCCACTATACTCTCCTCCTCCACTAGGATAACCTGACTAGACCCAGCATCATCTACATCACCCTCCTCCTCCCCCCCTAGTCTCTTACACTTCCCCACTATACTCTCCTTATCCACTAGGATAACCTGACTAGACCCAGCATCATCTACATCACCCTCCTCCTCCCCCCTAGTCTCTTACACTTCCCCACTATACTCTCCTCATCCACTAGGATAACCTGACTAGACCCAGCATCATCTACACCACCCTCCATAGCATGACAAGACCCAGCATCATCTACACCACCCTCCTCCTCACCCCCTGAGTCTCTTACACTTCCCCACTATACTCTCCTCATCATCTACATCACCATCTATAACCTGACTAGACCCAGCCTCATCTACATCACCCTCCTCCTCCCCCCCTAGTCTCTTACACATCCCCACTATACTCTCCTCATCATCTACATCACCATCTATAACCTGACTAGACCCAGCCTCATCTACATCACCCTCCTCCTCCCCCCTAATCTCTTACACTTCCCCACTATACTCTCCTCATCCACTAGAATAACCTGACTAGACCCAGCCTCATCTACACCACCCTCCTCCTTCCCCCTAGTCTCTTACAGTTCCCCACTATACTCTCCTCGTCCACTAGGATAACCTGACTAGACCCAGCATCATCTACATCACCCTCCATAGCATGACGAGACCCAGCATCATCTACACCACCCTCCTCCCCCCTCTAGTCTCTTACACTTCCCCACTATACTCTCCTCATCCACTAGGATAACCTGACTAGGCCTAGCATCATCTACACCACCCTCCTCCCCCCCCCTAGTCTCTTACACTTCCCCACTATACTCTCCTCATTCACTAGGATAACCTGACTAGACCCATCATCATCTACACCACCCTCCATAGCATGACTAGACCCAGCATCATCTACACCACCCTCCTTCTCCCCCCCCTCAGTCTCTTACACTTCCCCACTATACTCTCCTCATCATCTACATCACCATCTATAACCTGACTAGACCCAGCCTCATCTACACCACCCTCCTCCTCCCCCCCTGAGTCTCTTACACTTCCCCACTATACTCTCCTCATCCTTCTCCCCCTCAGTCTCTTACACTTCCCCACTATACTCTCCTCATTCATCTAACATCACATCATCTACATCACCATCTATAACCTGACTAGACCCAGCCTCATCTACACCACCCTCCTCCTCCCCCTGAGTCTCTTACACTTCCCCACTATACTCTCCTCATCATCTACATCACCATCTATAACCTGACTAGACCCAGCCTCATCTACATCACCCTCCTCATCCCCCCTAATCTCTTACACTTCCCCACTATACTCTCCTCATCCACTAGAATTACCTGACTAGACCCAGCCTCATCTACATCACCCCCCTAGTCTCTTACAGTTCCCCACTATACTCTCCTCCTCCACTAGGATAACCTGACTAGACCCAGCCTCATCTACACCACCCTCCTCCTTCCCCCTAGTCTCTTACAGTTCCCCACTATACTCTCCTCGTCCACTAGGATAACCTGACTAGACCCAGCATCATCTACATCACCCTCCATAGCATGACTAGACCCAGCATCATCTACACCACCCTCCTCCCCCCTCTAGTCTCTTACACTTCCCCACTATACTCTCCTCATCCACTAGGATAACCTGACTAGACCTAGCATCATCTACACCACCCTCCTCCCCCCCCTAGTCTCTTACACTTCCCCACTATACTCTCCTCATTCACTAGGATAACCTGACTAGACCCAGCATCATCTACATCACCCTCCTCCTCCCCCCTAGTCTCTTACACTTCCCCACTATACTCTCCTCATCCACTAGGATAACCTGACTAGACCCAGCATCATCTACACCACCCTCCATAGCATGACTAGACCCAGCATCATCTACACCACCCTCCCCCCTCAGTCTCTTACACTTCCTCACTATACTCTCCTCATCATCTACATCACCATCTATAACCTGACTAGACCCAGCCTCATCTACATCACCCTCCTCCTCCCCCCCTAGTCTCTTACAGTTCCTCACTATACTCTCCTCCTCCACTAGGATAACCTGACTAGACCCAGCCTCATCTACACCACCCTCCTCCTTCCCCCTAGTCTCTTACACTTCCCCACTATACTCTCCTCATCCACTAGGATAACCTGACTAGACCCAGCATCATCTACACCACACTCCATAGCATGACTAGACCCAGCCTCATCTACACCACCCTCCATAGCATGACTAGGCCCAGCTTCATCTACACCACCATCTCTAGCCTGACTAGACCCAGCCTCATCTACACCACCATTCCTGGCATGACTAGGCCCAGCCTCATCTACACCACCATCCCTGGCATGACTAGGCCCAGCCTCATCTACACCACCATCCCTGGCATGACTAGGCCCAGCCTCATCTACACCACCATCCCTGGCATGACTAGGCCCAGCCTCATCTACACCACCATCCCTGGCATAACTAGGCCCAGCCTCAGCTACCCCACCATCTCTAGCCTGACTAGACCCAGCCTCATCTACCCCACCATCTCTAGCCTGACTAGACCCAGCCTCATCTACACCACCATCCCTGGCATGACTAGGCCCAGCCTCATCTACACCACCATCCATGGCATGACTAGGCCCAGCCTCTGCTGTCTCATTACCCCATGCACGTTGACTTCGATTTCCCCCACTGGCGCTTGTACCCTCACCTTGTCCACAGTTCTAATTTGGGCACGCAAAGCTCTTATGCCCCAAATCCCCAGACTCGAAACGCCGTAGACTGTCTGTGTTTGCAAACCCTGCATAGAGCTCCTCCCCATGCCTCACTTTAAAATGAACATTTAGCTGTTGCTCATTGTTAATCAGAAACATAAACACTTGCCTCCGGAACGAAACAACGTGCTTAACGGCATCTGCCTGAAAGCCTGCTGACATTACACGAAAACCGCTAGCAAACTTACCAAAACGACTCAGCTCTTTCCTGATTGGGTCATCCGTAATAAACAGAGGCAAATTTGCAACTACCACTCTTGATGACGGGGTAGAGAGAGGTGAAATTGACACCAACACACCCCTTACAAATATTCCACTAGCAATTAGCCTACCAACCAAATTTGCTCTTTTCATGAACACAACCACAGCTTTGTTCATTCTGGAAGCAGAATGTATAAATTCAGCTCCTACCTGTTCACCGACCGCGTGCAGAACCTCCTCCACCTTAACTCCGTTCTCAGGAACACACCTGAATCCATGCTGTATCGACAGCGTCTTCTCCACGCTATGCTGAGAAGCCATCGCGCACACCACACCTTCCAAACACCAGAAAGTTTCTCTGTCCTCTTCCACCCTAACTTAGAATACCGCTAAAACTAATATTGCATTAACCCTTCACCATAGAAAAGGAAATTGAAAGAAAAGATTCAGGAAAGTTAGTTAGGACTCAAACTCCCAAAAACTTCCAGCATGCAATGCGAGAGAGAGAGAGAGAGTGTGTTTGTGAGTGCGTTTCATTCCCTCCCAAACTCTCACAGACTGACATATCAGAAAGGAGCCCCAAATCATCACCACAGCAGTGCTTTCCTGAGGCCTCCTGGCTCCACTGGGCCCTGATCCTATTACACACAGAGTTAGCATCAGTGCTCTGAAGCCCCACAGGCTACAGGGGAGAGAGCCATGATCAGTCCCCACAGCCCAGGCGCTGAACTGGGGATGAGGATTAGTTTAACAGGGGGGAGGGTTGGAGAGGGGCTGGAGGTCTATAGATAGGTGGGTGGGAGCTGGTTTATTGAAGAGAAGGAGCTTTGGCGTCATGGTTCTCTCAGACGATCCCCAAGCACATGAATATTCAACTTTGTATTTTCTTTCTTCCTCTCTCTTCTCGTCCCTCGTTCCTTTCTTCTACTCTGTTTGTCTCTTACATATTTCCTCTTTCATAAAAATCTAAAAAAGTTTTGCAATTAAAAAAAAACTTTTTACCCCTTTTTCATGATATCCAGTTGGTAATTACAGTGTTGTGCCATCGCGGAACTCCCGTTCTGAATCTAGCACTGCAGTGCTGTGTCTTAGACCGCTGCACCACTTGGGAGGCCCATCTTTCCTCTTTTCTCTCTCGATGTTTCATCTTCTCTTTCCTAGGACACAGTGTCCTTCTATTTCCTAGGACACAGCGTTCTTCTCTTCCTAGGACACAGTGTTCTTCTCTTTCATAGGACACAGTGTCCTTCTCTTTCCTAGGACACAGTGTCCTTCTCTTCCTAGGACACTGTGTCCTTCTCTTTCCTAGGACACAGTGTCCTTCTCTTTCCTAGGACACAGTGTCCTTCTCTTTCCGAGGACACAGTGTCCTTCTCTTTCCTAGGACACAGTGTCCTTCTCTTTCCTAGGACACAGTGTCCTTCTCTTTCCTAGGACACAGTGTCCTTCTATTTCCTAGGACACAGTGTCCTTCTCTTTCCTAGGACACATGGTCCTTCTCTTTCCTAGGACACAGTGTCCTTCTCTTTCCTAGGACACAGTGTCCTTCTCTTTCCTAGGACACAGTGTCCTTCTCTTTCCTAGGACACAGTGTCCTTCTCTTTCCTAGGACACAGTGTCCTTCTCTTTCCTAGGACACAGTGTCCTTCTCTTCCTAGGACACAGTGCCCTTATCTTTCCTAGGACACAGTGTCCTTCTCTTTCCTAGGACACAGTGTCCTTATCTTTCCTAGGACACAGTGTCCTTCTCTTTTCTAGGACACAGTGTCCTTCTCTTTCCTAGGACACAGTGTCCTTCTCTTTCCTAGGACACAGTGTGCTTATCTTTCCTAGGAGAAAGTGTCCTTATCTTTCCTAGGACACAGTGTCCTTCACTTTCCTAGGACACAGTGTCCTTCTCTTTCCTAGGACACAGTGTCCTTCTCTTTCCTAGGACACAGTGTCCTTCTCTTTCCTAGGACACAGTGTCCTTCTCTTTCCTAGGACACAGTGTCCTTCTCTTTCCTAGGACACAGTGTCCTTCTCTTTCCTAGGACACAGTGTCCTTCTCCTCACTGCTCACATTTGAAGTGCAGTCACCGTGTCCCAAACTCCTGAGGGTTTTCCTGCAGTGTCACAGAGATACCAGGTATGTAGGGAAACAACAAACACGCGCCATCCAAACAATTCAATCAGCAATACAATCATCCAATCAATTGAAACTATCTCCTTGTGGAAAATCTTTTCATCATTCCAGATAAACGATAACCCTCAAGGGAAAACACTATTGTTTTTATAATCTCATGCTTTGTTTTTCTTGGCTTTCAACTTTCTATCTATCCTCTCTCTCTCTCTCTCTCTCTCTCTCTCCTCTCTCTCTCTCCTCTCTCTCTCTCTCTCTCTCTCTCTCTCTCTCTCTGTCTCTCTCTCTGCCTCCCCCCCTCTCTCTCTCCCTCTCTCTCTCTCTCTCTGTCTCTCTCTCTGCCCCCCTCTCTCTCTCTCTCTCCCTCTCTCTCTCTCTCTCTGTCTCTCTCTCTGCCCCCTCTCTCTCTCTCTCCCTCTCTGCCTCCCCCTCTCTCTCTGCCTCCCCCCTCTCTCTCTCCCTCTCTCTCTCTCTCTCTCTGCCTCCCCCTCTCTCTCTCCCTCTCTCTCTCTCTCTCTCTGCCTCCCCCTCTCTCTCTGCCTCCCCCTCTCTCTCTCCCTCTCTCTCCTCTCTCTCTGTCTCTCTCTCTGCCCCCCCCTCTCTCTCTCTCTCCTCTCTCTCTCTCTCTCTGCCTCCCCCTCTCTCTCTGCCTCCCCCTCTCTCTCTCTCTCTGCCCCCCCTCTCTCTTTCTCTCTCTCTTTTTTTGCTCTCTCTGCACTCCCCCCTCTCTCTCTCTCTCTCTCTCTTCCTTCCTCTCCCTTGCTCTCTTCCACTTGCTTTGGAGGAAATTGCAAAAAAACAGAAAATGATTGTTCAAATCAAACACTTTACACAGTCCAGTACTTATCCCCAGCCTCTCCTTTCTCTGAAGCAGCCGGTGCCTCCGTCTCTTCCCACCTTGATACATGTGTGTGTAGCGGTTCACGCTTTAGTTTAACCCCAGAGAGGTACCCCTTAGCTTTTGTCCTCATCACTTTTACTGTAAACCTTATTTAGACGGGATGTTAAAACATTAAAGCAGCAATCAGTAGTTGACACAATGACAAAGCCTTTCCCTGCCCCTGTTTCGGTAAAAAGCTGAGAGATGTAACCACTCTCTAATTCATAGACAGAGCTAAGGATGCAAGGACTGACCATCCGTGATATCAAAATTAGAGTTCTAACCACATTTGTTTACATTTACTTTGTTTACCAATATTGGACTGAAACACACGTATACTTTGGGTTCTGATGGGGGTACGACAGTTGAACTAAACTCGTGAGGCATTTATAAGTTACATTCTTCAAATATCAATGTCCAAAATGGATGTGTATCAAATGCTGATTTCTGCTTTAAATTTAGGCATTCATTCTGAATGGTTAAGTTAAGGGATAAGGTTTGGGATCTAAAACTGGGATTGAAAACATGACCTTTGACTCCGGAGTCATGTGATTACAGTATAAGTATAATTATAATAATACAAATTAAAAAAAATTAAATAAAGGACTGTCTACAACTGGGATTAAAAAACGTGACCATTGACTCCGGAGTCATGGGATTACAGCCATCCGCCACCCTTGTCCTCAATGACCTAGCAAAACCCAAGCCTACTTTATGACATAAGCTCTCACTGTTGTCCCTAGTGGTGGATTTTTAAAGGCATATCCTAACACCCTGTGGACGTTCAGTTTCGAGAGCCAATCTGGCTGGTTTCATGCTTGGAGCTGTGATGTTATGATGATGTCCATGATCAATTCCAGTTTGCATGTGAGTCTGAGTCCCGGGCCTTGCTGTTCTGACGTGGTTCACAGCACTTAGAATGAGCCAAATGCCAAGGCTTTGAATCGGTTCACCGTGGGAGCACAGAGCAGAGGCAGAACAATCAGTGGCCTCAAATAGAAGTGGGATTGCAGGGAAATGGGCAACAGGACTTCTGGCAGACACATAGAGAGCCAATGCACCCAACAGGACAACACACACACACACACGCACACACACATAAATGCTTGGGAACATACACACACAGACACGTACACTCATGCACAAACACTTACTTTCTAATATACACACACACTGTCTAATACAGACAAACACTGTCCAATACACACACACACACACACACACACACGCACGCACGCACGCACACTCACACACACACACACATGAATGCTTGTGAACATACACACACACACACCGCAGCCTCTGGTGGAGCTGTCTCTGGTTGATCAGTTATAGAGTTGGCAGCAGGGTCTACAGTTAGGTCATTGTTCTGAGGGAAAAGGGGATTTGTTTTAAAATGCTTTTATCGCAGGCTGTGTTTGTCAGCACTGAGAACATAGGAGAGTGTGTGTGTGTGTGTGTGTGTGTGTGTGTGTGTGTGTGTGTGTGTGTGTGTGTGTGTATGTGCGTGAGTGTGTGTGTGTGTGTGTGTGTATGTGCCTGAGTGTGTGTGTGTATGTGTGTGTGTGTGTGTGCGTGTGTGTGTGTGTGTGTGTGTGTGTGTGTGTGTGTGTGTGTGTGTGTGTGTGTGTGTGTGTGTGTGTGTGTGTGTGTGTGTGTGTATGTGCGTGAGTGTGTGTCTGTAAGACTATAGCAAAACATAGATAAGATAGAAGTGTATGAGGGGTGAGGAATGCCACTATTGAAAGTGTGAAGGTGTGACAGGCTGATTTATTTTATTATT
Organism: Oncorhynchus nerka; assembly: GCF_034236695.1. NCBI lineage: Eukaryota > Metazoa > Chordata > Actinopteri > Salmoniformes > Salmonidae > Oncorhynchus > Oncorhynchus nerka. The sequence goes on along the minus strand of NC_088408.1, from coordinate 8,814,068 downwards.
ATTTATGTTTTAATTTACTTGGAGGTGGGACTTGAAGGTTGGACTTGAAGGTTGGACTTGAGGTGGGACTTGAAGGTGGGACTTGAGGTGGGACTTGAGGTGGGACTTGAAGGTTGGACTTGAGGTGGGACTTGAGGTGGGACTTGAGGTGGGACTTGAGGTGGGACTTGAAGGTTGGACTTGAGGTGGGACTTGAGGTGGGACTTGAGGTGGAACTTGAAGGTTGGACTTGAGGTGGGACTTGAGGTGGGACTTGAGGTGGGACTTGAGGTGGGACTTGAGGTGGAACTTGAAGGTTGGACTTGAGGTGGGACTTAGGTGGGACTTGAAGGTGGGACTTGAGGTGGGACTTGAAGGTTGGACTTGAGGTGGGACTTGAAGGTGGGACTTGAGGTGGGACTTGAAGGTGGGACTTGAGGTGGGACTTGAGGTGGGACTTAAGGTGGGACTTAAGGTGGGACTTAAGGTGGGACTTGAAGGTGGAACTTGAGGTGGGACTTAAGGTGGGACTTGAAGTTGTGAACGTGTGAACTCACTGTAGCCAGTGGACTGACAGGACCCCTTCACTGTTTACCATCGGTGAAGGTGGGGGTTATAATGCCTGTATATAAACACAACACAACACATTAACCACATCATCACATTGTTCATTGGGTTTCTATTAGTTAGGTTATATGCAGAAAACGTCCATTATTTAATGTTAGGCTGTGATATAAGGTTTAAAGTGGGTAGATACAGGTAACTGCCAGAATAAAGGAAGCACCAACAGAAAGAGTCTTAATGGGACGTTTGGGCACCACGAGTCAGAACAGCTTCAATGCACCTTGGTATATTTTTTACAAGTGTCTGGAACTCTATTGGAGGGATGAAACACACTTATTCCACCAGAAATGTCATCACTTGGTGTTTTGTTGATTGTGGTGGCAAACGAAGCAGAATCTCCCATAAATGAGATGTGGTGATGGCCATGATCATGCTCATCAAACTATTCAGTGACCACTCGTGTCCTGTGGATGGGGGCAGCTCTCATTCTAGCGACTTCTTCTGTGGTGAGCTCTCATTCTAGCGGCTTCTTCTGTGGTGAGCTCTCATTTTAGCGACTTCTTCAGTTGTGAGCTCTCATTCTAGCGACTTCTTCAGTGGTGAGCTCTCATTTTAGCGGCTTGTTCTGTGGTGATCTCACTCATTCTAGCGACCTCTTCTGTGGTGAGCTCTCATTCTAGCGACTTCTGTGGTGAGCTCTCATTCTAGCGACTTCTTCTGTGGTGAGCTCTCATTCTAGTGGCTTCTTCTGTGGTGAGCTCTCATTCTAGCGACTTCTTCAGTTGTGAGCTCTCATTCTAGCGACTTCTTCTGTGGTGAACTCTCATTCTAGCGACTTCTTCAGTGGTGAGCTCTCATTTTAGCGGCTTGTTCTGTGGTGATCTCTCTCATTCTAGCGACTTCTTCAGTTGTGAGCTCTCATTCTAGCGACTTCTTCAGTTGTGAGCTCTCATTCTAGCGACTTCTTCTGTGGTGAGCTCTCATTCTAGCGACTTCTTCTGTGGTGAGCTCTCATTTTAGCTGCTTCTTCTGTAGTGAGCTCTCATTTTAGCTGCTTCTTCTGTAGTGAGCTCTCATTCTATCTCTAGCTCTATTGCTGATCTCCGTTCTCAAAACTTGTCGTTGCACATCTCACACTACAAGAGCATTGCAGATTTTGTGCTGCTAAAATCAAACGTGTTTAAAAATATCAGACATCTGGGACGTCCCAAAGACGGGATCGTTTGCCCTCAGATTGGGTCTGTGACCCACTCACATAAAATTAGCGTCGGTGATGGCCGCGTACCCCAAGTAGGTTACAGCGTGGGGATTTTGGCTCCTATCTCAAAAAACATTTCTGGGGCAGCTAAATCATGTAGTGTACATCCAGCTTATTTAAGGGACTGGGGAAACTATATGCTTTAACTTTTAAGGAAACAGGATGACACTGCAAAATACATCTTACAGTTCTTTATCCGGTATCTTCATGGTTATGGCAGAGGGATCGACCATAACATTGAAATGATTAGTTGACAAGTTGAATCAGGTGTGCATATCCAGGGCTACAATAAAAATTAATATTGTCGGGGTACTGGAGGACTGGAGTTGGAAACACTGTGGGGTACTGGAGGACTGGAGTTGGAAACACTGTGGGGTACTGGAGGACTGGAGTTGGAAACACTGTGGGGTACTGGAGGACTGGAGTTGGAAACACTGTCGGGATACTGGAGGACTAGAGTTGGAAACACTGTGGGATACTGGAGGACTGGAGTTGGAAACACTGTGGGGTACTGGAGGAGTGGAGTTGGAAACACTGTGGGGTACTGCAGGACTAGAGTTGGAAACACTGTGGGGTACTGGAGGACTGGAGTTGGAAACACTGTGGGGTACTGGAGGACTGGAGTTGGAAAGACTGTGGAGTACTGGAGGACTGGAGTTGGAAACACTGTGGGGTACTGGAGGACTGGAGTTGGAAACACTGTGGGGTACTGGAGGACTGGAGTTGGAAACACTGTGGGGTACTGGAGGACTAGAGTTGGAAACACTGTGGGGTACTGGAGGACTGGAGTTGGAAACACTGTCGGGGTACTGGAGGACCGGAGTTGAAAACACTGTGGGGTACTGGAGGACTGGAGTTGGAAACACTGTCGGGGTACTGGAGGACCGGAGTTGGAAACACTGTGGGGTACTGGAGGACTGGAGTTGGAAACACTGTGGGGTACTGGAGGACTGGAGTTGGAAACACTGTGGGGTACTGGAGGACTGGAGTTGGAAACACTGTGGGGTACTGGAGGACTGGAGTTGGAAACACTGTGGGGTACTGGAGGACTGGAGTTGGAAACACTGTGGGGTACTGGAGGACTGGAGTTGGAAACACTGTGGGGTACTGGAGGAATGGAGTTGGAAACACTGTGGGGTACTGGAGGACTGGAGTTGGAAACACTGTGGGGTACTGGAGGACTGGAGTTGGAAACACTGTGGGGTACTGGAGGATTTGAGTTGGAAACACTGTGGGGTACTGGAGGACTGAATTTGGAAACACTGTGGGGTACTGGAGGACTGGAGTTGGAAACACTGTGGGGTACTGGAGGACTGGAGTTGGAAACACTGTGGGGTACTGGAGGATTTGAGTTGGAAACACTGTGGGGTACTGGAGGACTGGAGTTGGAAACACTGTGGGGTACTGGAGGACTGGAGTTGGAAACACTGTGGGGTACTGGAGGAATGGAGTTGGAAACACTGTGGGGTACTGGAGGACTGGAGTTGGAAACACTGTGGGGTACTGGAGGACTGGAGTTGGAAACACTGTGGGGTACTGGAGGACTGGAGTTGGAAACACTGTCGGGATACTGGAGGACTAGAGTTGGAAACACTGTGGGATACTGGAGGACTGGAGTTGGAAACACTGTGGGGTACTGGAGGAGTGGAGTTGGAAACACTGTGGGGTACTGCAGGACTAGAGTTGGAAACACTGTGGGGTACTGGAGGACTGGAGTTGGAAACACTGTGGGGTACTGGAGGACTGGAGTTGGAAAGACTGTGGAGTACTGGAGGACTGGAGTTGGAAACACTGTGGGGTACTGGAGGACTGGAGTTGGAAACACTGTGGGGTACTGGAGGACTGGAGTTGGAAACACTGTGGGGTACTGGAGGACTAGAGTTGGAAACACTGTGGGGTACTGGAGGACTGGAGTTGGAAACACTGTCGGGGTACTGGAGGACCGGAGTTGAAAACACTGTGGGGTACTGGAGGACTGGAGTTGGAAACACTGTCGGGGTACTGGAGGACCGGAGTTGGAAACACTGTGGGGTACTGGAGGACTGGAGTTGGAAACACTGTGGGGTACTGGAGGACTGGAGTTGGAAACACTGTGGGGTACTGGAGGACTGGAGTTGGAAACACTGTGGGGTACTGGAGGACTGGAGTTGGAAACACTGTGGGGTACTGGAGGACTGGAGTTGGAAACACTGTGGGGTACTGGAGGACTGGAGTTGGAAACACTGTTACTGGAGGAATGGAGTTGGAAACACTGTGGGGTACTGGAGGACTGGAGTTGGAAACACTGTGGGGTACTGGAGGACTGGAGTTGGAAACACTGTGGGGTACTGGAGGATTTGAGTTGGAAACACTGTGGGGTACTGGAGGACTGAATTTGGAAACAATGTGGGGTACTGGAGGACTGGAGTTGGAAACACTGTGGGGTACTGGAGGACTGGAGTTGGAAACACTGTGGGGTACTGGAGGATTTGAGTTGGAAACACTGTGGGGTACTGGAGGACTGGAGTTGGAAACACTGTGGGGTACTGGAGGACTGGAGTTGGAAACACTGTGGGGTACTGGAGGAATGGAGTTGGAAACACTGTGGGGTACTGGAGGACTGGAGTTGGTGGGTTACTGGAGGACTGGAGTTGGAAACACTGTGGGGTACTGGAGGATTTGAGTTGGAAACACTGTAAACTGGAGGACTGAATTTGGAAACAATGTGGGGTACTGGAGGACTGGAGTTGGAAACACTGTGGGGTACTGGAGGATTGGAGTTGGAAACACTGTGGGGTACTGGAGGATTTGAGTTGGAAACACTGTGGGGTACTGGAGGACTGAATTTGGAAACACTGTGGGGTACTGGAGGACTGGAGTTGGAAACACTGGGGTACTGGAGGACTAGAGTTGGGAAACAGTGCTCTACTGGTGTAAAGGGTACATGGTGCTCTACTGGTGTAAAGAATACATGGTGCTCTACTGGTGTAAAGGATACATGGTGCTCTACTGGGGTAAAGGATACATGGTGCTCTACTGGTGTAAATGATACATGGTGCTCTACTGGTGTAAATGTAACATAGAAGTGGTCGTTTCAACTGTGTCTAACTGTACCTCTCCTAAATAAGGACACCCCTTTATCTGTTAAATAAGAACCCCTCTAGCTGTTAAATAAGGAACCCTCTATCTGTTAAATAAGGAACCCTCTATCTGTTAAATAAGGACCCCTCTAGCTGTTAAATAAGGACCCTCCTTATCTGTTAAATAAGAACCCCTCTAGCTGTTAAATAAGGACCCCTCTATCTGTTAAATAAGGAACCCTCTATCTGTTAAATAAGGAACCCTCTATCTGTTAAATAAGGACCCCTCTAGCTGTTAAATAAGGACTCCCTATCTGATAAATAAGCACCCCCTCTTGCCCAGCCAGACATGCTGGTTAGACGTTCCTCCTGAGGGGTGTCTGTCAACAACACCCTTCTCACCCCTGTCTCTTCCCCTCTCTCATCACCCCCTGTTCTCTCTACACCCCTTTCTACACACTGTCAGGCTTCAGGAGGCACACAAACATAGCCCCAACTGACTGCAGGGAGATGAGGAGAAATGGGGAAAAAAATTGAAGAGAGAGAGAGAGAGAGAAAGAGAGAGAGAGAGAGAGAGAGAGAGAGAGAGAGAGAAATAAAATTGGTACCAATTTGCTGTATCCTTACTGAAGGAAATGAAACACTGACACCAGCCTTTACGGTGCAAACAAAACTCTGCTGCAGTATTTGTTGAGTCTCTTAGATAAATAAAGCCTTTATCAAGCCTGCTAACTGACCGGCATGTCTTTCTGTCTGTCTTTCTCCAGTGGGGTCTGAAGCACTGGATACTACTTTTTGTTCTGAAGGGTATTATCTTTGTATTAACTTGGTATTTAACTCAAAGTCATATCACAAAGTTACAATGAAGAAGGTGACCTAAAGTGGAACATGCTTAACACCCCAGCCATCCTCACCATTCTAAATAAGCATGCCCCATTCAAGAAATTTAGAACCAGGAACAGATATTGCCCTTGGTTCTCTCCAGACCTGACTGCCCTTAACCAACACAAAAACATCAAGTCAGAAACCAACATAGACAGGCAGTTAGAAAAGCCAAGGCTAGCTTTTTCAAGCAGAAATTTGCTTCCTGCAACACAGACTCAAAAAAGTTCTGGTACACTGTAAAGTCCATGGAGAATAAGAACACCTCCTCCCAGCTGCCCACTGCACTGAAGATAGGAAACACTGTCACCACTGATAAATCCACTATAATTGAACATTTCAATAAGCATTTTTCTACGGCTGGCCATGATTTCCACCTGGCTACCCCCTACCCCGGTCAAATGAACTCGCCCAAGCCTTCCCCATTTCTCCTTCACCCAAATACAGTCAGCTGATGTTCTGAAAGAGCGGCAAAGTCTGGACCCCTACAAATCAGCCGGGCTAGACAATCTGGACCCTTTCTTTCTAAAATGATCTGCCGAAATTGTTGCAACCCCTATTACTAGCCTGTTCAACCTCTCTTTCATGTCATCTGAGATTCCCAAAGATTGGAAAGCAGCTGCGGTCATCCCCCTCTTCAAAGGGGGACACTCTAGACCCAAACTGCTACAGACCTATATCAGTCTTCGAAAGCCAAGTTAACAAACAGATTACCGACCATTTCGAATCCCACCGCACCTTCTCCGCTATGCAATCTGGTTTCCGAGCTGGTCATGGGTGCACCTCACTGCCTCTGGCAGTCTCTATGGCGATACCACAGGGTTCAATTCTTGGGCCGACTCTTCTCTGTATACATCAATGATGTCACTCTTGCTGCTAGTGAGTCTCTGATCCACAACTACGCAGATGACACCATTCTGTATACTTCTGGCCCTTCTTTGGACACTGTGTTAACAACCCTCCAGACGAGCCTCAATGCCATACAACTCTTCTTCCGTGACCTCCAACTGCTCTTAAATACAAGTAAAACTAAATGCATGCTCTTCAACCGATCGCTGCCTGCACCTGCCCGCCTGTCCAACATCACTACTCTGGAAGGTTCTGACTTAGAACATGTGGTCAACTACAAATACCTAGGTGTCTGGTTAGACTGTAAATTCTCCTTCCAGACGTTCATCAAACATCTCCAATCCAAAGTTAAATCTAGAATTTGCTTCCTATTTCGCAACAAAGCATCCTTCACTCATGCTGCCAAACATAGCCTCGTAAAACTGACCATCCTACCGATCCTCGACTTCGGCGATGTCATTTACAAAATAGCCTCCAATACCCTACTCAATAAATTGGATGCAGTCTATCACAGTGCCATCTGTTTTGTCACCAAAGCCCCATATACTACCCACCACTGCGACCTGTACGCTCTCGTTGGCTGGCCCTCGCTTCATACTCATCGCCAAACCCACTGGCTCCAGGTCATCTACAAGACCCTGCTAGGTAAAGTCCCCCTTATCTCAACTCGCTGGTCACCATAGCAGCACCCACATGTAGCACACACTCCAGCAGGTATATCTCTCTGGTCACCCCCAAAACCAATTCTTCCTCTCTCCTTCCAGTTCTCTGCTGCCAATGACTGGAACGAACTACAAAAATCTCTGAAACTGGAAACACTTACCAATTTCAATTCAATTCAATTTAAGGGCTTTATTGGCATGGGAAACATGTGTTAACATTGTCAAAGCAAGTGAGGTAGATAATATATAAAGTGAATATATAAAGTGAAATAAACAATCTCCCTCACTAGCTTTAAGCACCAGCTGTCAGAGCAGCTCACAGATTACTGCACCTGTACATAGCCCATCTATAATTTAACCCAAACAACTTCCTCTTCCCTACTGTAGTTATTTATTTATTTATTTCACTCCTTTGCACCCCATTATTTTTATTTCTACTTTGCACATTCTTCCACTGCAAATCTACCATTCCAGTGTTTTACTTGCTATATTGTATTTACTTTTCTACCATGTCCTTTTTTTGCCTTTACCTCCCATCTCACTTCATTTGCTCACATCGTATATAGACTTATTTTTCTACTGTGTTATTGACTGTATGTTTGTTTTACTCCATGTGTAACTCTTGTGTTGTTGTATAAGTCGAACTGCTTTGCTTTATCTTGGCCAGGTCGCAATTGTTAATGAGAACTTGTTCTCAACTTGCCTACCTGGTTAAATAAAGGTGTTCTCAACTTGCCTACCTGGTTAAATAAAGGTGTTCTCAACTTGCCTACCTGGTTAAATAAAGGTGAAATAAATCAAATAAAAAAAGAAGGGTAGTCGTTGCTGTAAGCCAGTGTTCTAATGGAGAAGGGTAGTCGTTGCTGTCAGCCAGTGTTCTCATGGAGAAGGGTAGTCGTTGCTGTAAGCCAGTGTTCTAATGGAGAAGGGTAGTCGTTGCTGTTAGCCAGTGTTCTCATGGAGAAGGGTAGTCGTTGCTGTAAGCCAGTGTTCTAATGGAGAAAGGTAGTCTTTGCTGTAAGCCAGTGTTCTAATGGAGAAGGGTAGTCGTTGCTGTAAGCCAGTATTCTGATGGAGAAAGGTAGTCGTTGCTGTAAGCCAGTGTTCTCATGGAGAAGGGTAGTCGTTGCTGTAAGCCAGTGTTCTAATGGAGAAAGGTAGTTGGTGCTGTAAGTGTTCTCATGGAGAAGGGTAGTCGTTGCTGTAAACCAGTGTTCTAATGGAGAAGGGTAGTCGTTGCTGTAAGCCATTTTTCTAATGGAGAAGGGTAGTCGTTGCTGTAAGCCAGTGTTCTAATGGAGAAGGGTAGTCGTTGCTGTAAGCCAGTGTTCTCATGGAGAAGGGTAGTCGTTGCTGTAAACCAGTGTTCTAATGGAGAAAGGTAGTCGTTGCTGTAAGCCAGTGTTCTAATGGAGAAGGGTAGTTGTTGCTGTAAGCCAGTGTTCTAATGGAGAAGGGTAGTCGTTGCTGTAAACCAGTGTTCTAATGGAGAAGGGTAGTCGTTGCTGTAAGCCAGTGTTCTAATGGAGAAGGGTAGTCGTTGCTGTTAGCCAGTGTTCTAATGGAGAAGGGTAGTCGTTGCTGTAAGCCAGTGTTCTCATGGAGAAGGGTAGTCGTTGCTGTAAGCCAGTGTTCTAATGGAGAAGGGTAGTCGTTGCTTTAAACCAGTGTTCTAATGGAGAAGGGTAGTCGGTGCTGTAAGCCAGTGTTCTAATGGAGAAGGGTAGTCGTTGCTGTAAGCCAGTGTTCTAATGGAGAAGGGTAGTCGTTGCCGTAAGCCAGTGTTCTAATGGAGAAGGGTAGTCGTTGCTGTAAGCCAGTGTTCTAATGGAGAAGGGTAGTCGGTGCTGTAAGCCAGTTTTCTGATGGAGAAGGGTAGTCGTTGCTGTAAGCCAGTGTTCTAATGGAGAAGGGTAGTCGTTGCTGTAAGCCAGTGTTCTAATGGAGAAGGGTAGTCGTTGCTGTTAGCCAGTGTTCTAATGGAGAAGGGTAGTCGTTGCTGTAAGCCAGTGTTCTCATGGAGAAGGGTAGTCGTTGCTGTAAGCCAGTGTTCTAATGGAGAAGGGTAGTCTTTGCTTTAAGCCAGTGTTCTTTCTTCACTTCACTCTGGTCCTTGGGGCCCACACATTATGCAGGTGTAGCCGATGTGGAATCGCTAGCTAGTTAGCTGTGATTGCATTTATTCTTTTTTTTCTTACACTGAGACAGTTCCAATTCTTTGGTGCAAATGAAGCATTTCATCCTTGTCTTCAGACTGTAAAATGCAGAGAGAACAGAATCTTGCCCATCTCTTCTCTTCCATTGTTTTTAATGGGATTAATGGGGTCATTTAGTGAGAATCTCATAGAAGAGAATCTATAGATGAGGCCTCCAGAGACAATAGACTTGTTAAAGTGAGTCTCTATGTACATTCCTGAGATGTTAGTTGACCAATCGTCTTCAGTTTCTGACTAGAAAAAGACCCTGTCTGTGTCCTAAGCGGCTCCTTATTACTATAGTGCACTTATATTGGCCAGATCCTTATGGGCCCCTTGTCAAAAGTAGTCCACTACATAGGGAACAGGGGTGCAATTTGGGAGGCAGAGTTGCACTCCCAGAAAGCATTGCAGATTAGGTGTTTTTCCTTGTTCGGAGTTTGTGGAGAGATGTTAGATACACTCAGCAGTTTACCAAATGGCTTGGTTCCGCTGTGGGGTGATACACTCAGCAGTTTCCCAGATGGCTTGGTTCCGCTGTGGGGTGATACACTCAGCAGTTTACCAAATGGCTTGTTCCGCTGTGGGGTGATACACTCAGCAGTTTCCCAGATGGCTTGGTTCCGCTGTGGGGTGATACACTCAGCAGTTTCCCAGATGGCTTGGTTCCGCTGTGGGGTGATACACTCAGCAGTTTACCAAATGGCTTGGTTCCGCTGTGGGGTGATACACTCAGCAGTTTCCCAGATGGCTTGGTTCCGCTGTGGGGTGATACACTCAGCAGTTTCCCAGATGGCTTGGTTCCGCTGTGGGGTGATACACTCAGCAGTTTACCAAATGGCTTGGTTCCGCTGTGGGGTGATACACTCAGCAGTTTACCAAATGGCTTGGTTCCGCTGTGGGGTGATACACTCAGCAGTTTCCCAGATGGCTTGGTTCCGCTGTGGGGTGATACACTCAGCAGTTTCCCAGATGGCTTGGTTCCGCTGTGGGGTGATACACTCAGCAGTTTACCAAATGGCTTGGTTCCGCTGTGGGGTGATACACTCAGCAGTTTCCCAGATGGCTTGGTTCCGCTGTGGGGTGATACACTCAGCAGTTTCCCAGATGGCTTGGTTCCGCTGTGGGGTGATACACTCAGCAGTTTACCAAATGGCTTGGTTCCGCTGTGTGTCGCAGCGAAAAGGAACGCACACACACACACACACACACACAAAGGCACACCAGCAGACACACATGAACACACACACACACACATGCACACTCACTGCCCAAAGTGGGTAGTAGTCAACAGAGGCTTTGTAGACATATGTAATATAAAGACATTACACACTGGGGCTGTTAGCCTCTCACCACAAATACATTTCTGCTGGAGATAGCAGCAGCTCTGTCCTGTCTCCTGGAGATAGCAGCAGCTCTGTCCTGTCTCCTGGAGATAGCAGCAGCTCTGTCCTGTCTCCTGGAGATAGCAGCAGCTCTGTCCTGTCTCCTGGAGATAGCAGCAGCTCTGTCCTGTCTCCTGGAGATAGCAGCAGCTCTGTCCTGTCTCCTGGAGATAGCAGCAGCTCTGTCCTGTCTCCTGGAGATAGCAGCAGCTCTGTCCTGTCTCCTGGAGATAGCAGCAGCTCTGTCCTGTCTCCTGGAGATAGCAGCAGCTCTGTCCTGTCTCCTGGAGATAGCAGCAGCTCTGTCCTGTCTCCTGGAGATAGCAGCAGCTCTGTCCTGTCTCCTGGAGATAGCAGCAGCTCTGACCTGTCTCCTGGAGATAGCAGCAGCTCTGTCCTGTCTCCTGGAGATAGCAGCAGCTCTGTCCTGTTGTTGTGGAAGGTTTGGGAATGGCTTCCTTTTAGGTGGTTATAGAGTTTAACGGCTCTTTTCTGGATTTTGATAATTAGTGGGTATCGGCCTAATTCTGCTCTGCATGCATTATTTGGTGTTTTACGTTGTACACGGAGGATATTTTTGCAGAATTCTGCGTGCAGTCTCAATTTGGTGTTTGTCCCATTTTGTGAAGTCTTGGTTGGTGAGCGGACCCCAGACCTCACAACCATAAAGGGCAATGGGCTCTATGACTGATTCAAGTATTTTTAGCCAGATCCTAATTTGTATGTTGAATTTTATGTTCCTTTTGATGGCATAGAATGCCCTTCTTGCCTTGTCTCTCAGATCGTTCACAGCTTTGTGGAAGTTACCTGTGGCGCTGATGTTTAGGCCAAGGTATGTATCGTTTTTTGTGTGCTCTAGGGCAAAAGTGTCTAGATGGAATTTGTATTTGTGGTCCTGGTGACTGGACCTTTTTTGGAACACCATTATTTTGGTCTTACTGAGATTTACTGTCAGGGCCCAGGTCTGACAGAATCTGTGCATAAGATCTAGGTGCTGCTGTAGGCCCTCCTTGGTTGGTGACAGAAGCACCAGATCATCAGCAAACAGCAGACATTTGACTTCGGATTCTAGTAGGGTGAGGCCGGGTGCTGCAGACTTTTCTAGTGCCCACGCCAATTCTCTCTCTGTCTTAGAGCTTGGAGAACCTACTACTACTTCTCTCTCTCTCTCTCTCTCTCTCTCTCTCTCTCTCTCTCTCTCTCTCTCTCTCTCTCTCTCTCTCTCTCTCTCTCTCTCTCTCTCTCTCTCTCTCTCTCTCTCTCTCTCTCTCTCTCTCTCTCCGGTGCTTTGAGTGCACCATACAGTGTCTTTCAGATAGGCCATCTGTAGTTAACATATATAAACCCAGGCGACTGGAGACAATAGAATGTACTATAGAGACAAGCATAATGGATGTTTCCCTACACTGAGACACACAGACTGCAAATTGACCCTATGATTACTGGAACACATAACTTCATCAGACATTACGAGACAGATGTCTTCTCTGATGTTGTCTGCCATGTCTCACATGCTCTCCTGATGCAGGGTCAAATACAATGCCTAGAGGGGCTGAATATGAAAGGATAAAATCTTAATGCAGATATACATACCCATTCTAAAGGTTAGTGGTTTGTGTGTGTGTGTGTGTGTGTGTGTGTGTGTGTGTGTGTGTGTGTGTGTGTGTGTGTGTGTGTGTGTGTTTTCTATCTTGTTGCTAAAAATAAATAAACTGGACGAATATACAGACAGAGTTGGTATCAGATCTATCTGTTCCCCTGTTACAGACAGAGGTGGTATCAGATCTATCTGTTCCCTTGTTACAGACAGAGGTGGTATCAGATACAACTGGCCTGGTACTCAGGGCTCTATTGTCCCTCCATCAGGCCCTAATGAGCTGGTACTCAGTGCTCTATTGTCCCCCCATCAGGTCCTAATTGTCTGGTACTCAGGGCTCTATTGTCCCTCCATCAGGTCCTAATGGTCTGGTACTCAGGTCTCTATTGTCCCTCCATCAGGTCCTAATTGTCTGGTACTCAGGGCTCTATTGTCCCTCCACCAGGTCATAATTGCCTGGTACTCAGGGCTCTATTGTCCCTCCATCAGGTCCTAATTGTCTGGTACTCAGGGCTCTATTGTCCCTCCATCAGGTCCTTAATGGCCAGGTACTCAGGGCTCTATTGTCCCTCCACCAGGTCCTAATTGCCTGGTACTCAGGGCTCTATTGTCCCTCCATCAGGTCCTAATTGTCTGGTACTCAGGGCTCTATTGTCCCTCCATCAGGTCCTTAATGGCCAGGTACTCAGGGCTCTATTGTCCCTCTAACCACTGACATGTCAAACACTTGTCATGAAAATAGTATCATGCTTTTATACTCACCTCACCGTGATGATCAATTAGAAGTTCAACAGCAGGTTGAAGCTAAGTGTAAAACAAGGTCTTTGTGGATGTTGTTTCAAAGCCTAACACAACAAAATGGATGGAGCTTCATAAGGTGATGATTCATTCAAAACACAAATACGAATATTAGAGTTTATACCTACATTTAGGCGTTTGAGCCCAAGCCCAAAATAAATTTAAAAAATACATTAAAATCATCAAACAAAACTGATTTAAGATGTCTTTGGTACACAATTGGTCTAGCCAATACTCCAAATTTTAACCAATTCTGGGAATCTCCTCTGAGTGTGGATTGTATTAATATGCACACTTGCAAACTTTCTATTAATGAGTCTGGGAGAGAACGTATAGCCTTAGGCCAGGCTGTGTGTTCATTGATTGTGCCGGGGAGGATTACAGATAGCCTACAATTATAGCGAATTATATTTTCATAATTAATTGGATGACACATTACATTTAGCTATACAGAATCTCTCACCACCAAACTTTTTCCATCTCCTCTCTCCTCTCCTTTATTTATTTCTGCAACGTGCAGAGCGGCTGTCGACAGTTTAGTGAAATATGTTTAATTTGCGAAAACATGTCACCATCTATGTTCTTAAATGAAGCAGGAACAGGAACAGGAAGCAGGAACAGGAACAGGGTTTGGAGAGCCCTATGGCATGCTGAGTTTGGGCCGGGAATATACACCTGTCCCACAACGAGAGAGCGAGAGAGCGAGAGAACGAGAGAGCGAGAGAGCGAGAGAGCGAGAGAGCGAGAGAACGAGAGAGCAAGAGAGCGAGAGAGCGAGAGAGAGCGAGAGAGAGCGAGAGAACGAGAGAGCGAGAGAACGAGAGAGCGAGAGAGCGAGAGAGCGAGAGAGAGCGTGCTCCTCTAAACAGTGGTTGATGGGTATAAGTGATATAAGAGTTGTTATATTTATTTCTCAGCTGGTCATATTAAAGACATACTCTGCTATAAAACCCAAGTAGCGAGACATCAATGAAAAAACGGTGGGAAATCAGGGAAAGCACTCGGCCTCCATTCGCTATTCAACTGCATACGGATGACATCATTTTAACATTTGATTATGGAGCGCTCTTAATCCAAAGCAATTTGACATATTAGTAAAGACAAGATAACATTTGAGAATAGTCTGATGGGTGAAAATATGTAGGAAAGAAACGGCCTATCACAGTTATTACGTTGACGTATGACAGTAAGGCCGTGTGTTTGTGTGTGTGTGACTGTGTGTGTGTGTGTGTGTGTGTGTGACTGTGTGTGTGTGTGTGTGTGTGTGTGACTGTGTGTGACTGTGTGTGTGTGTGTGTGTGTGTGTGTGTGTGTGTGTGTGTGTGTGTGTGTGTGTGTGTGTGTGTGTGTGTGTGTGTGTGTGTGTGTGTGTGTGTGTGGTTGTGTGTGACTGTGTGTGTGTGTGTGACTGTGTGTGTGTGTGTGTGTGTGTGATTGTGTGGTTGTGTGTGACTGTGTGTTTGTGTGTGTGTGTGTGTGTGAGTGCATGCAATCATCTAAACATCAGTTATCATGTAGTCATCATAATCATCATCTAACTCATCATCTAACCTATCATTTAACCCCCTTCAGTAACCCCCTTCAGTAACACCCTCAGTAACCCCCTTCAGTAACCCCTTCAGTAATCCC
>NC_088408.1:8764211-8794211 GCF_034236695.1 Oncorhynchus nerka | reverse complement strand
AACAAAAGAGAGGTTTAAGACACAAAGCGAGAGTTAAACACAGAGACCTACAGACATGGCATTTACAGAGAGATTGAGCTAGAGATTGCACTAGATCAAACAAATGATGGGGTTTTTAAACCATGGGGAAGGAACTGTGATAGGGTAGGAAATAGGAGGAGGTGTGTCTTCTGATTGATGATTGATTGTTGACTGATTGGGGAGTGATGATTTTCACCTGTGAGGGGAGAAGGAGAGAAACACACACACAGGATACACACACACACAGGATAACTGTATCCGTAACACATGGGAAACTGTGGAGCATGAAAGACACAGCATCATTGCAGTTCTTTACACAAACCGGTCCACCTGGCACCTATTACCATACTCTGTTCAATGGCACTTAACAGTAAATATTTTGTCTTGCCTGTTCACCCTCTGAATGGTACACATACACAAACCATGTCTCAATTGTCTCAAGGCTAAAAAATCCTTCTCTGAACTGTCTCCTCCCCTTCATCTTTAACCTGACTCCTCCCCTCCTTCTCTGAGCTGTCTCCTCCCCTTCATCTACACTGATTGAAGTGGATTTAACAAGTGACGTCAATAAGGGATCAATAGCTTTCACCTGGATTCACCTGATGAGTCCATTTCGGCGTTTCACAAACTCGGTCCACTACGGACCCTGGTCAGAGTTCTACTGACCCTGTTCAGAGCACTACGGACCCTGGTCAGACCACTACGGACCCTGGTCAGACCACTACGGACCCTGGTCAGAGCACTACGGACCCTGGTCAGACCACTAGGGACCCTGGTCAGAGCACTACTGACCCTGGTCAGACCACTACGGACCCTGGTCAGAGCACTATGGACCCTGGTCAGACCACTAGGGACCCTGGTCAGAGCACTACGGACCCTGGTCAGAGCACTACAGACCCTGGTCAGAGCACTACGGACCCTGGTCAGACCACTACGGACCCTGGTCAGAGCACTACGGACCCTGGTCAGACCACTACGGACCCTGGTCAGGGCACTACGGACCCTGGTCAGACCACTACGGACCCTGGTCAGACCACTACGGACCCTGGTCAGACCACTACGGACCCTGGTCAGAGCACTACGGACCCTGGTCAGAGCACTACGGACCCTGGTCAGAGCACTACGGACCCTGGTCAGACCACTACGGACCCTGGTCAGAGCACTACGGACCCTGGTCAGACCACTACGGACCCTGGTCAGAGCACTACGGACCCTGGTCAGAGAACTACGGACCCTGGTCAGAGCCCTGCTGTAATACTGTCTTAATGGGTAATGCTGTCTTAATGGGTAATGCTGTCTTAATGGGTAATGCCCTTTTAATGGGTAATGCTGTCTTAATGTGTAATGCTGTCTTGATGTGTAATGCTGTCTTGATGTGTAATGCTGTCTTAAGACAGTATTACCCATTAAGACAGCGTTACCCTTAAGACAGCGTTAGCCATTAAGACAGTATTACCAATTAAGACAGTATTACCCATCCAGACAGCGTGACCCATTAACTTCCTTGTTAAGGATGTTGCGAATTTTCGCAGCTTTTTGTTAAAAATCGCGCAACATTTCAGCGCCCTGCTATTCATGCCAGGAATATAGTATATGCATATGATTAGTATGTGTGGATAGAAAACACTCAGACGTTTCCAAAACTGTTTAAATCACGGCTGTGGCATTTACAGAACGGGCGTTTCATCGAAAAGTGCAGGGCAACCTGTTCACTGAAAATGGAAAAATATATCCTTCCGCGACTACAGGCAATTGTTCAAAGTGAACCGAATTAAATAGAGCCGAGTTTACATTGCCTACAGCTTACACAGGTTGTCTAGAGTCATGTCATTTGATTCGCAATTGATTCTTGGTCTAACCCAAACAAGGGAACTCCTTCCCTGCTGTCTCCGCCCAGATTTTTGGTCGACCATTTTCAGACATCTTTTTCTACACGGACAAGCTAAAGATTTTACATCGCCTCCTGAGGAATTTTATCGCTTATTAACGTGTACTAATACCTAAAGTTGCATTACAAAAGTATTTCGAAGTGTTTTGTGAAAGTTTATCGTCGACTTTTTGAATTTTAAAAAATGACGTTACGTTATGAAACGCTATTTTTTCCGTTTATATCACAGTATTCTTAGATCGATATCTAGGCTATATATGGACCGATTTAATCGAAAAAAGACCCTAAATTATGTTTATGGGACATCTAGGAGTGCCAAGAAAGAAGCTCGTCAAAGGTAATGAATGTTTTATATTTTATTTCAGCGTTTGGGTTTGCGACGGCTAACGCAAAATCTGTCGTTAGGTGACGTTGCAGTATTTTTGAGGGTGCATGGTATCAGATAATAGCTTCTCATGCTTTCGCCGAAAAGCATTTTACAAATCTGACTCGGTGGATAGATTTACAACGAGTGTAGCTTTAATTCAGTATATTGTATGTCAATTTTAATGAAAGTTTGAGGTTTATCAACCTCTATAGGTGGCGCTCTTGAACATTTCCGCTGATTGTGGTCCCCACTTCGGTACCACGTCCTTAAGAAGTTGAGGTATAGGGGGCAGCATTTTCACATTTGGATGAATAGCGTGACCAATTTCAACTTCCTGCGACTCGTGCCAAGAATATAAGATATGCATATTATTAGTGGATTTGGATAGAAAACACTCTGAAGTTTCTAAAACAGTTTGAATCATGTCTGTGAGTATAACATAATTTATGTAGCAGGCAAAATCAGATGTTATGTAGAAGCCAGGCTGCTGTATGTGTAAAAGTGTGCATGTAAAGTATGAATTTTCAGAGCCGTGTGGTGAATCAGGTAGGTGGTGCAACCTGGAGGCTAGAGAAGAGGGCAAGTATCCAAAGGGTTGCAGGTTCAAGGACTGATAGAGTCTGATGTTTTTCTGGTGCTATCTACTGCCGGTGTGCCATTGAGCATGGCACTTAAAACCTCTTAGGGAAGTTGAGAATTCAAGCAGCTTTTCGCAGCTTTTTGTTAAAAATCGCGCAACATTTCAGCGCCCTGCTATTCATGCCAGGAATATAGTATATGCATATGATTAGTATGTGTGGATAGAAAACACTCAGACGTTTCTAAAACTGGTTACATCACGGCTGTGACTATAACAGAGCGTGCGTTTCATCGAAAAGCGCAGGAAAAACTGATCACTGAAAATGGAAATAAATATCCATGCGCGACTTCAAGGAATTGTTCAAAGTGAACCGAATTAAATGAGGCCGAGGTTGAAGTGCCTACAGCTTCCACACGATGTCTAGAGTCTTGTCATTTGATTCGGCTTTGATTCTTGGTCAAACCGACACAAGGGAACCGATTCCCTCCGGTCTCCGACCGGATGTTTTGGTCGAGCTCTCTCCAAAACATTTTTTTGTAAGATTACTATAGATCTGTATATGTGCGTACACACATCGCCATGTAATAGTAATCTTACAGATCCACAGTAATCCTACAGATCTATAGTGATCCTACAGATCTATAGTAATCCTACAGATCTACAGTAATCCTACAGATCTATAGTAATCTTACAGATCCACAGTAATCCTACAGATCCACAGTAATCCTACAGATCCACAGTAATCCTACAGATCTATAGTAACCTCAAGTCGTGTCCCAAATGTCACCTTATTACCTACATGGTGTACTACTTTTACTAGAACCCTATGGGCCTTGCTCAAAATTAGTGCACAATATAGGGAATAGGGAGCCATGTGGTATGTATTTTTGCGTAAAGAAGTGCACTATATATGTGGGATGCTGAATCAGTAAAGTTTAAATCATGAGATTCTCTGAGCTCATCCTGATGTAGAGTGTTGACTGAATCAGGGACCTTCTAGAACAGTGTTACCGTGGGTTACAAGCTTCACATAACATCACATTATAAGAACCTAGGAAAGCCTGTAGTTTCTGAGACAGACCCTGTGGAGTATTGTACTGTTATTTCTAGGTAATCAGATACAGGGCTCTCGGAAAGTCTTCAGACCCCTTCACTTTTTCCATATTTTGTTAAATTACAGCCTTATTTTTAAATGGATTAAATACGTTTTTTTAATCATCAATCTACACAC
Source organism: Oncorhynchus nerka (assembly GCF_034236695.1). NCBI lineage: Eukaryota > Metazoa > Chordata > Actinopteri > Salmoniformes > Salmonidae > Oncorhynchus > Oncorhynchus nerka. The sequence continues at coordinate 8,790,124 of NC_088408.1, read as the reverse complement.
AATACCCCATGATGACATCACAACACCCCATGATGACATCACAATACCCCATGATGACATCACAACACCCCATAATGACATCACAACACCCCATGATGACATCACAACACCCCATAATGACATCACAACACCCCATAATGACATCACAATACCCCATGATGACATCACAACACCCCATAATGACATCACAACACCCCATGATGACATCACAACACCCCATAATGACATCACAACACCCCATAATGACATCACAACACCCCATAATGACATCACAATAACCCATGATGACATCACAACACCCCATGATGACATCACAACACCTCATAATGACATCACAATACCCCATGATGACATCACAACACCCCATAATGACATCACAACACCCCATGATGACATCACAACACCCCATAATGACATCACAATACCCCATGATGACATCACAACACCCCATGATGACATCACAACACCCCATAATGACATCACAACACCCCATAATGACATCACAACACCCCATAATGACATCACAACACCCCATGATGACATCACAACACCCCATAATGACATCACAACACCCCATAATGACATCACAACACCCCATAATGACATCACAATACCCCATAATGACATCACAACACCCCATAATGACATCACAACACCTCATAATGACATCACAATACCCCATAATGACATCACAACACCCCATAATGACATCACAATACCCCATAATGACATCACAACACCCCATGATGACATCACAACACCCCATAATGACATCACAATACCCCATGATGACATCACAACACCCCATAATGACATCACAACACCCCATAATGACATCACAATACCCCATAATGACATCACAATACCCCATAATGACATCACAATACCCCATAATGACATCACAACACCCCATGATGACATCACAACACCTCATAATGACATCACAACACCCCATGATGACATCACAACACCCCATAATGACATCACAATACCCCATAATGACATCACAATACCCCATAATGACATCACAATACCCCATAATGACATCACAACACCCCATGATGACATCACAACACCTCATAATGACATCACAATACCCCATAATGACATCACAACACCCCATAATGACATCACAACACCTCATAATGACATCACAACACCTCATAATGACATCACAACACCTCATAATGACATCACAATACTAGAGACTAGAAACTGAGCTCAGGTGCATCCTGTTTCCATTGATCATACTTGAGATATTTCTAAAACTTGATTGGAGTCCAACTGTGGTAAAGTCAATTGGATTGGACATGATTTGGAAAGGCACATACCTGTCTATATAAGGTCCCACAGTTGACAGTGCATGTCAGAGCAAAAACTTGGAATCACCAAGACTCTTCCTAGAGCTGGCTGCCCGTCCAAACTGAGCAAACGGGGGGGAAGTACCTTGGTCAGGCAGGTGACCAAGAACCCGATGGTCACTCCAACAGAGCTCCTCCGTGGAGATGGGAGAACCTTCCAGTTATGGAAGAATAACCCTTATGCTAGAATGGCCAAACGGAAGCCACTCCTCAGTAAAAAGCACATGACAGCCCGATTGGAGCTTGCCAAAAGGCACCTAAAGGAATCTCAGACCATGGGAAACAAGATTCTCTGGTCTGATGAATCAAGATTGAACTCTTTGGCCTGAATGCCAAGCCTCACAACTGGAGGAAACCAGGCAATGCTCATCACCTGGCCAATACCATCCCTACAGTGAAGCGCGGTGGTGGCAGCATCATGCTGTGGGGATGTTTTTCAGTGGCAGGGACTGGGAGACTAGTCAGGATTGAGGCAACGATGAAAGGAGCAAAGTACAGAGAGAATCTTGATGAAAACCTGCTCTAAAGCGCTCAGGACCTCATACTGGAGTGAATGTTTTTTTTTTTTTTTTTCATTTAAAACTGCAACCTGGCCAAGATAAAGCAAAGCAGTGCGACACAAACAACAACACAGAGTTACACCCGGAATAAACAAGTGTACAGTCAATAACACAATAGAAAAAAATGAAAGTCTATATACAGTGTGTACAAATGGATTGAGGAGGTAAGGCAATAAATAGGCCATAGTAAAGAAGTAATTACAATTTAGCTAATTAACACTGGAGTGTTAGATGAGCAGATGACGATGTGCAAGTAGAAATACTGGTGTGCAAAAGAGCAGAAAAGTAAATAAAAACAATGTGGGATGAGGTAGGTAGATTGGGTGGGTTATTTACAGATGGGCTATGTACAGCTGCAGCGATCGGTTAGCTGCTCAGATAGCTGATGTTTAAAGTTAGTGAGGGAAATATAAGTCTCCAGCTTCAGTGATTTTGCCATTTGTTCCAGTCATTGGCAGCACAGAACTGGAAGGAAAGGCGGCCAAAGGAGGTGTTGACTTTTGGGATGACCAGTGAGATATACCTGCTGCAGCGTGTGCTACGGGTGGGTGTTGTTATCGTGACCAGTGAGCTGAGATAAGGCGGAGCTTTACATAGCATAGACTTACAGATGACCTGGAGCCAGTGGGTCTGGCGATGAATATGTAGCGAGGGCCAGCCGTCTAGAGCATACAGGTCGCAGTGGTGGGTGGTATAAGGGGCTTTGGTGACAAAACGGATGGCACTGTGAGTGTTGAAACCTATTTTGTAAATGACATCGCCGAAGTCGAGGACTATCCTACTATCCAGTTTTACAAGGGTATGTTTGGTGGCGTGAGTGAAGGAGGCTTTGTTGCAAAATAGGAAGCCAATTCTAGATTTAATTTTGGATTGTAGATGTTTAATATGAGTCTGGAAGGAGAGTTTACAGTCTAGCCAGACACCTAGGTATTTGTAGTTGTCCAAATGTTCTAAGTCAGAACCGTCCAGAGTAGTGATGCTAATCGGGCGGGCGGGTGCAGGCAGCGAATGGTTGAAGAGCATGCATTTGGTTTTACTAGTATTTAAGAGTAGTTAGAGGCCACGGAAGGAGGGTTGCATGGCATTGAAGCTCGTTTGGAGGTTAGTTAGCACAGTGTCCAAAGAAGGGCCAGATGTATACAGAATGTTGTCGTCTGTGTAGAGGTGGCTCAGGGAATCACCCGCAGCAAGAGCGACATCGTTGATATATACAGAGAAAATAGTCGGACCAAGAATTGAATCCTGTGGTAACCCCATAGAGACTGCCAGAGGTCCGGACAACAGGCCCTCCGATTTTACACACTGAACTCTGTCTGAGAAGTATTTGATGAACCAGGCGAGACAGTCATTTGAGAACCAAGGCTGTTGAGTCTGCCGACAAGAATACGGTGATTGACAGAGTTGAAAGCCTTGGCCAGGTCGATGAAGACGGCTGCACAGTACTGTCTTTTATCGATGGCGGTTATGATATCGTTTAGTACCTTGAGCGTGGCTGAGGTGCACCCGTGACCAGCTCGGAAACTCGATTGCACAGTCGGAGAAGGTACGGTGGGATTCGAAATGGTCAGTGATCTGTTTATTAACTTGGCTTTCGAAGATTTTTGAAAGGCAAAACAGGATGGATATAGGTCTATAACAGTTTGGGTCTAGAGTGTCACCCCCTTTGAAGAGGGGGATGACCGCAGCAGCTTTCCAATCTTTAGGGATCTCAGATGATACGAAAGAGATGTTGAACAGACTTGTAATAGGGGTTGCAACAATGGTGGCGGACAATTTTAGTAAGAGAGTGTCCAGATTGTCTAGCCCAGCTGATTTGTACGGGTCCAGGTTTTGCAGCTCCTTCAGAACATCTGCTATCTGGTTTGGGTGAAGGAGAAGCTGGGGAGTAGCTGTGAGGCGTGCGGAGCTGGTGACCGGGGTTGTGGTAGCCAGGAAGAAAGCATGGCCAGCCTTGGAGAAATGCTTATTGAAATTCTCGATTATTGTGGATTTATTGGTGGTGACAGTGTCACCTAGCCTCAGTGCAGTGGGCAGCTGGGAGGAGGTGCTCTTATTCTCCATGGACTTTACAGTGTCCCAAAAGTTTCTGGAGTTAGAGCAACAGGATGCATATTTCTGTATGAAAAAGCTAGCCTTTGCTTTTCTGACTGACTGTATGTATTGGTTCCTGACTTGCCTGAAAAGTTGCATTTCGCGGGAACTATTCGATGATAGTGCAGTCTGCCACAGGATGTTTTTGTGCTGGTCGAGGGCAGTCAAGTCTGGAGTGAACCAAGGGCTGTATCTGTTCTTAGTTCTTCATTTTTTTTAAAGGGGCACGCTTATTTAAGATGGTGAGGAAATTACATTTTAAGAACAACCAGGCATATTCGACTGACGGGATGAGGTCAATATCCTTCCAGGAGAGCAGGGCCAGGTCGATTAGAAAGGCCTGCTCGCTGAAGTGTTTTAGGGAGCGTTTGACAGTGATGAGGGGTGGTCGTTTATCCGCAGTCCCATAGCGGATGCAGGCAATGAAGGCTTAGTGATCGCTGAGGTTCATCTTCCAACAGGACAACGACCCTAAACACACAGCCAAGACAACACAGACTTCGGGACTAGTCTCTGAGTGTTCTTGGAACCACCAAGAGCCTGATCGAACATCTCTGGGGAGACCAGAAAATAGCTGTGCAGCGACGCTCCCCATCCAACCTGACAGAGCTTGAGAGGATCTGCAGAGGAGAATCTGAAAAACTCCTCAAATACAGGTGTGCCAAGCTTGTAGTGTCATACCCAAGAAGACTCAGGCTGTAATCGCTGCAAAAGGTGCTTCAACAAAGTACTGAATAAATGATCTGAAAAGTTATGTAAATATGAGATTTCAGTTTTTTTTATATAGTGTCTAAAAACCTGTTTTGCTTTTTTTATGAGGTGTAGATTGATGAGGTGTAGATTGACGAGGGGAAAAAACTAGTTAATCCATTTTAAAATAAGATTGTACATTTTTTGGGAAAAAGTCATGGGGTCTGAATACTTCCCGAATGCACTGTAGACTGATATAGTGGTACTTTCTCATACTTCCTCTGCTGAGACCAGAGTCTGGTGGTGGTTCAGAATCTAATCAACACACAATGGGACGGTGGGCTAAACAGTTCTACTGTAACACAGAGGCTACACAGACACACACACACACACACACACACACACACACACACACACACACACACATACACACAAACACATTACACATGGTCACACAAATACACACACACACACGGTCACACAAACACACACACACACACAAACACACACAAACACACACACCCTTCGAAGGCTTAGCAACACCTCCCTGGCATTAGGCAGAGATGTGTTTCATATTGATGTTTTCTGTGATCGATCGGTAGAGTCTAGCATCTCTCTCGTTCATCAATACTGCTGACAGACCAGATGAGAAGCAGGGGAAATCCCATTCAGATGGACGATACATACAGTAGACACAAATCTATGAATGATGGAGTTAGAATTGAATGATGGACAGAGATGTTAAATAGCTAGAATTGAATGATGGATAGAGTTGTTATAGAGTTAGAATTGAATTGGATAGCAGAGATGTTAGATAGACATGAAAGATGGGCAGATACATGTATGAGATATAGATTGAAACTGAGGAGATGTAAGTTTTCTTGATGGAATTATATTTTTTTGAAAGTGTTATTTAGTATAATTTTGATTGTATCAAAATACACACACACACATTTTGATTGTATCAAAATACACACACACACATTTTGATTGTATCAAAATACACACACACACATTTTGATTGTATCAAAATACACACACACACATTTTGATTGTATCAAAATACACACACATTTTGATTGTATCAAAATACACACACACATTTTGATTGTATCAAAATACACACACACACATTTTGATTGTATCAAAATACACACACACACATTTTGATTGTATCAAAATACACACACACATTTTGATTGTATCAAAATACACACACACACATTTTGATTGTATCAAAATACACACACACACATTTGATTGTATCAAAATACACACACACATTTTGATTGTATCAAAATACACACACACACATTTTGATTGTATCAAAATACACACACACACATTTTGATTGTATCAAAATACACACACACACATTTTGATTGTATCAAAATACACACACACACATTTTGATTGTATCAAAATACACAAATTTTGATTGTATCAAAATACACACACACACATTTTGATTGTATCAAAATACACACACACACATTTTGATTGTATCAAAATACACACACACACATTTTGATTGTATCAAAATACACACACACACATTTTGATTGTATCAAAATACACACACACACATTTTGATTGTATCAAAATACACACACACACATTTTGATTGTATCAAAATACACACACACACACATTTTGATTGTATCAAAATACACACACACACATTTTGATTGTATCAAAATACACACACACACATTTTGATTGTATCAAAATACACACACACACACATTTTGATTGTATCAAAATACACACACACACACATTTTGATTGTATCAAAATACACACACACACATTTTGATTGTATCAAAATACACACACATTTTGATTGTATCACACATTTTGATTGTATCAAAATACACACACACACATTTTGATTGTATCAAAATACACACACACACATTTTGATTGTATCAAAATACACACACACACATTTTGATTGTATCAAAATACACACACACACATTTTGATTGTATCAAAATACACACACACACATTTTGATTGTATCAAAATACACACACACACATTTTGATTGTATCAAAATACACACACACACATTTTGATTGTATCAAAATACACACACACACATTTTGATTGTATCAAAATACACACACACACATTTTGATTGTATCAAAATACACACACACACATTTTGATTGTATCAAAATACACACACACACATTTTGATTGTATCAAAATACACACACACACATTTTGATTGTATCAAAATACACACACACACATTTTGATTGTATCAAAATACACACACACACATTTTGATTGTATCAAAATACACACACACACATTTTGATTGTATCAAAATACATTTTGATTGTATCAAAATACACACACACACATTTTGATTGTATCAAAATAACACACACACATTTTGATTGTATCAAAATACACACACACACATTTTGATTGTATCAAAATACACACACACATTTTGATTGTATCAAAATTTTTGATTGTATCAAAATACACACACACACATTTTGATTGTATCAAAATACACACACACACATTTTGATTGTATCAAAATACACACACACACATTGATTGTATCAAAATACACACACACACATTTTGATTGTATCAAAATACACACACACACATTTTGATTGTATCAAAATACACACACACACATTTTGATTGTATCAAAATACACACACACACATTTTGATTGTATCAAAATACACACACACACATTTTGATTGTATCAAAATACACACACACACATTTTGATTGTATCAAAATACACACACACACATTTTGATTGTATCAAAATAAACATTTTGATTGTATCAAAATACACACACACACATTTTGATTGTATCAAAATACACACACACACATTTTGATTGTATCAAAATACATTTTGATTGTATCAAAATACACACACACACATTTTGATTGTATCAAAATACACACACACACATTTTGATTGTATCAAAATACACACACACACATTTTGGATTGTATCAAAATACACACACACATTTTGATTGTATCAAAATAAACACACACACACATTTTGATTGTATCAAAATACACACACACATTTTGATTGTATCAAAATACACACACACACATTTTGATTGTATCAAAATACACACACACACATTTTGATTGTAAAATCAAAATACAAAATACACACACACACATTTTGATTGTATCAAAATACACACACACACACATTTTGATTGTATCAAAATACACACACACACATTTTGATTGTAGAAAATACAAAATTTTTGATTGTATCAAAACACACACATCAAAATACACACATTTTTGATTGTATCAAAATACACACACACACATTTTGATTGTATCAAAATACACACACACACATTTTGATTGTATCAAAATACACACACACACATTTTGATTGTATCAAAATACACACACACACATTTTGATTGTATCAAAATACACACACACACATTTTGATTGTATCAAAATACACACACACATTTTGATTGTATCAAAATACACACACACACATTTTGATTGTATCAAAATAAACACACACACACATTTTGATTGTATCAAAATACACACACACACATTTTGATTGTATCAAAATACACCCACACACATTTTGATTGTATATACACACACACACATTTTGATTGTATCAAAATACACACACATTGTACATTTTTTGATTGTATCAAAATACACACACACACATTTTGATTGTATCAAAATACACACACACACATTTTGATTGTATCAAAATACACACACACACATTTTGATTGTATCAAAATACACACACACACATTTTGATTGTATCAAAATACACACACACATTTTGATTGTATCAAAAATACACACACACACATTTTGATTGTATCAAAATACACACACACACATTTTGATTGTATCAAAATACACACACACACATTTTGATTGTATCAAAATACACACACACACATTTTGATTGTATCAAAATACACACACACACATTTTGATTGTATCAAAATACACACACACACATTTTGATTGTATCAAAATACACACACACACATTTTGATTGTATCAAAATACACACACACACATTTTGATTGTATCAAAATTATACAAAATAACCCTTTATAAAAAAATATAATTCCATCAAAAAGACTAAAAACACCAGGAATCAGTTCCAAGTGATTTTAATTTGGCAAATGTGTTCGCAAGTATTACCACGCATAATAGAGAGATTTGTTCGTGTTTGTTAATCCTCTCAAGGCAAGGGGGCACTATTTTCATTTTTGGATGAAATGGGCTATTTCTCAGGACCAGGTGCTAGAATATGCATATAATTGACAGCTTAGGATAGAAAATACTCTAAAGTTTCCAAAACTGTAATAATATTGTCTGTGAGTATAACAGAACTGATATTGCAGGCGAAAGCCTGAGAAAAATCCAATCAGGAAGTGACTCTTATTTTGAAACCTCTGCGTTCCTATGCATCCCTATTGACCATTGAAAGGGATATCAACCAGATTCCTTTTTCTATGGCTTCCCTAATGTGTCTAAAGTCGCTAGACATAGTTTCAGGCTTTTATTTTGAAAAAAGAGTGTGAACGACAACATTGTGTCAGTGGTCAGCTGGTGGCTCTCAGAGTGATTTGTGCGTAATAGACAAAGGCGGCCATTGTTCCTCTCGCCCCTAGTGAAAAGCCAATTGTCCCGTTTGATATATTATCGAATAGATATTTGAAAAATACCTTGAGGATTGATTATAAAAAATGTTTCTGTCGATATTATGGATCTAATTTTTTTCGCCGTTGTCGTGACCGCAATTTCCGGTGGATTTCTCAACAAAACGTGTACAAGAAAAGGAGATATTTCTGCTATAAAAATTATCTTTATGGAACAAAATGAACATGTGCTGTCTAACTGGGAGTCTCGTGAGTGAAAACATCCGAAGCTCATCAAAGGTAAACTATTTAAATTGATTGCTTATCTGATTTTCGTGACCAAGCTTCCTGCTGCTAGCTGGATATAATGCTATGCTAGGCTATCGATAAACTTACACAAATGCTTGTCTTGCTTTGGCTGTAAAGCATAATTTCAAAATCTGAGATGACAGGGTGATTAAAGAGCAGTGATGCGGTTCATATTTGTATTTGTGCATATTAGCCAGTTTATACAATTTTAAAAACATTACAGTACATTCATAGATTTCACAACACTGTGTGCCCTCAGGCCCCTACTCCACCACTACCACATATCTACAGTACTAAATCAATGTGTATGTATAGTGCATATGTGTGTGCGCAATGTTTGTGTTGCTTCACAGTCCCCGCTGTTCAATAAGGTGTATTTGTATCTGCTTTTTTAATCTAATTTTACTCCTTGCATGAATTTCTTGATGTGGAATAGAGTTCCATGTAGTCATGGCTCTATGTAGTACTGTGGAATAGAGTTCCATGTAGTCATGGCTCTATGTAGTACTGTGGAATAGAGTTCCATGTATTCATGGCTCTATGTAGTACTGTGCACCTCCTATAGTCTGTTCTGGACTTGGGGACTGTGAAGAGACCTCTTGTGGCATGTCTTGTGGGGTATGCATGGGTGTCCGGGCTGTGTGCCAGTAGCTCGGTGCATCCAACATGTCAACCTCTCATAAATACAGGAGAGATTGACATGCATATTATTAATGTTAACTATTTGTGTAAATCGAAGGTCCAGCCGTGCTGTCGTGTTCTGAGCCAATTGCAATTTCCTGAGTCCCTTTTTTGTGGCACCTGACCACACTACTGAACAGTAGTCCAGGTGTGACAAAACCAGGGCCTGTAGGACCTGCCTTGTTGATAGTGTTGTTAAGAAGGCAGAGCAGCGCTTTATTAAGGACTTTCTTCTCCCCATCTTAGCTACTGTTGTATCAATATGTTTTGATCGTGACAGTTTACAATCCAGGGTTACTCCAAGCAGTTTAGTCACCTCAACTTGCTCATTTTAAACAATATTTATTAGAAGATATAGTTCAGGTTAGGGGTTTAGTGAATGATTTGTCCCAAATACAATTTTAGAAATATTTAGGACTAACTTATTCCTTGCCGCCCACTCTGAAACTAACTGCAGCTCTTTTTTAAGTGTTGCAGTCATTTCAGTCACTGTAGTAGCTGACATGTATAGTGTTGAGTCAGCCAGTGGCATGTCATTAGTAAAGATTTAAAAAGTAATGGGCCTAGACAGCTGCCTTGGAGAATTCCTGATTCTACCTGGATTATCTTGGAGAGGTTTCCATTAAAGAACACACTCTAATTCGCATTATGTTTGCCAATCGGTTGTGCATTCAGACTTATTTTCCATTCCTTTTGCCTCATCCCTCTCAACCATACAATTTTTCAATTCCTCATCAATCCACAGGGATTTAACACATTTTACAGTCATTTTCTAAATTGGTGCATGCTTATTAGCAACTGGAATAAGCAATTTCATATATGTGTCAAGTGCAGCGTCTGTTTGCTCCTCATTACACACCACGGACCAACAAATATTCTTTACATCAACAACATAGGAATCACAACAAAACGTATTGTATGACCTCTTATACACTATATTAGGCCCCGCCTTTGGAACTTTGGTTTTCCTACATATGGCTACTATATTGTGATCACTACATCTGATGGATTTGGATGCTGCTTTCAAGCAAATTTCTGCATCATTAGTAAAGATGGGTTCAACACATGTTGATGAATTCATTCCTGTGCTGTTTGTAACTACCCTGGTAAGTTGACTGATAACCTGAACCAGGTTGCAGGCACTCGTTACAGTTTGAAGCTTTTTATTGAGTGGGCAACTTGATGAAAGCCAGTCAATATTTAAATCACCCAGAAAATATACCTCTCTGTTGACATCACATACATTATCAAGCATTTCACACATGCTATCCAGATACTGACTGTTAGCACTTGGTGGTCTAAAGCAGCTTCCCCCCAGAATGAGCTTTGGGTGAAGCAGATGAACCTGTAGCCATATTACATCAACAGTATTTAACGGGAGATCCTCTCTAATCTTTACAGGAATGTGGTTCTGAACATAAACAGCAACACCTCCACCACTGGCATTCCTATATTTTCTGTAAATTGTACAACCTTCTATTGCTAGCACTGTATCATCAAAGGTATTAGTTCATTGAGTTTCAGAGATGAATGTCAGAATATGAATGTCATATGTTACTAGCAAAATACGAACCTTATGTCTTAAACTACATATGTTAACGTGAGCTATTTTGAGCACTTTTCTGGGATGCTTGCTTGTTTTCATTGCTTTACTGGGAAGCTTAGAATAAGTAGATATGGTATTTATCGTATTTCTGTTAGTGCAGGATGAGCTGCACACAGTGGACTTCCTCCCAGGACACACCGGCTCAGTGCTAACAGTATAAATCTGGTTGATAGGCACATGATTACTGCATATACGTAATAGCTGTAGGATCAGCAGAGGCATTCAGGGCAGTTAGAGGGACATACATTAGGTTACTTATATTGTGTCTACCAACACCCCTGGGATGATGTACTGTACATTTGCTGAAGCATTATGATAACTCTGTGTCACGAAGGTAGGGATTAGTTGAGCTGGGCTTGGCTCATTGATAAGTCATTGTCTCAACACAGCCTTATAATTCTGTGAAAAGATCCAGGATCCCACATGATTTGGGTGGATCCCATCCTCCTTATAAAACAAGTTTTGTTTCCAAAAGGTATCAAAATTGTCAACAAAAGTTACACCCACTGAGCTGCAATAATCACGTAGCCAGTTGTGAAGAGAAAGAATCCTGCATTCAGTGCCACGATTCAGAAAGGGCACAGGTTCCAGATATGATGGGAATTTTATTAGTGTCCGGCAGAGAGTCAATCAGCTCTTTAAAATCCAGTTTCAACTGTTCAGATCTGCCCTTCATAATGTGATTAAAACCCACATGGACGACGATAGAATCGTTTTTCATGTCCTAACGTATTACATTCGGGAGCAGGTTAGTAACGTAATTTACTCACGCTTTGGAGGAGGACATTGTTTTTGCACCAGGAACGGTCACATGTCTTACAATGGAGCCAAAACGGCTGGCGAGAATGATGAGGAAATCTGCCCACAATTCTATCTATAGAATGTATATCTGTTTATATTGTCTTTTAAAAAGTGTCATAACTTATTGAGTTCGGAGAATCCTTTATGGGCGGGCGACCTCTCTTTTATGCTGCTGCTTACTCTCTGTTTATGATATATGCATAGTCATTTTAAATATACATTCATGTACACACTACCACAATTGGCCTGACCAACCAGTGCTCCCGCACACTGGCTAACCGGGCTATCTGCATTGTGTCCCACCCACCATCCGCCAATCCCTCTTTTACGCTACTGCTACTCTCTGTTCATCATATATGCATAGTCACTTTACCCATATCTACATGTACATACTACCTCAATCAGCCTGACTAACCGATGTCTGTATGTAGCCTCGCTACTTTTATAGCCTCACTACTGTATACAGCCTCGCTACTGTTTTTCACTGTCTTTTTACTGTTGTTTTTATTTATTTGCTTACCTATTGTTTACATTTACATTTTACATTTAAGTCATTTAGCAGACGCTCTTATCCAGAGCGACTTACAAATTGGTGCTTTCACCTTATGACATCCAGTGGAACAGCCACTTTACAATAGTGCATCTAGGTCTTTTAAGGGGGGGGGGGGGGAGGGGGAGAAGGATTACTTTATCCTAATTGTTCACCTAATACGTTTTTTTGCACTATTGGTTAGAGCCTGTAAGTAAGCATTTCACTGTAAGGTCTACTACATCTGTTGTCTTCGGCGCACGTGACAAATAAACTTTGATTTGATTTGATAACTTGAGCACATTACAGGCCTACGACAGATGGAGAAGCCCTTCTAGATGCAGAGCAGGGGCGGAAGGTTGCCGATGTTGATTTAAAAATCGTAGTAGTAGGCACTGTGGCCAAAGACACAGGGACCCCCAGTGACGAAGGTGCAGGAAGATCAGGCTCCAGGATGGCAAAACTCTTTGTTGTTTGTATCCGCTCCATGCCTCTCGTTGGGATTCTGCTTTGCAAGAGGCTGGTGTCTTTGGCTTCCACGGCTTGTGACATGCGACCGTCGTTGATTGTCTTACTCCTCTTGCTGTGTTCCTTTGACTCCACTATCAGAAGAGGGAGCTCCAGGCAACACAGGCCAGTCGGCTAACAACAAATGACAAGGCAGAGATGCATCCAACAAGCGTGAACACCGTCCAGTCTCTGGCGTAGAAAATGTAAACATTTCAATCTGCGTTTGACCTAGTTTCTTATGTCGGCTGGTGACCTGTGTGACCAAGGAAGCCACCTCAAGCCTATAATCCTCGGCAAGTAAGCGATTGCCACATTGGAACTCCGAGTGATTCGGTTTGTCCTGAAACAAAGCGTAGTAGATACAGTTCCTACAGCGCTGGAACCATTCTTTTACCTCTCCAGACAGAGAAGGTTCCATTGCAAAACTGATCTGGTAGCAACTTCGTTAGCTTGAAGAGCAATGTGCAGGTTTCTTGCAACCACTTGCAAAACAGATAGCTTAGATGTTTGAGTACCTTTTGAATGTGAAGTTTCCATGAAGCCTAGTCCACTCTACCAGTGACGTACCTTGACTGGCCACTTGGGGATAATGTTGTCACAGTGAACATCCGAGGAGGGAACCATGCTACCTCCCCCTCATCGTACTAGGTGTGCGGAGGCTGTTGCCTCCCCTGCTCCGGGGAGGGACCGGCTTTTACTTCACCCTTGGGAGTAAAACGGTACCTGTTCCAAACTGACTGGCGATATTCTTGTGGAACAGGACAAGAAGGTGAAGACATGGGGGTGGACCCAGAAGCCGGGGCAGACCCTCTAGAAGAGAATGCCGCCGCAGTAGCAAAGGTCCTCTGAAAAAGGAAGATGGGCAGAGCTACCTCCTGGTTCGTTTTCTCCTCGAAATGAGACGTCACATAATACAGTGACAAGCCAAACAACCCCATAAGAAGAATTGTTGCGTCCAAGTACATCTACCTATCTCTCTCCAGCACCTGTGACCAAGTCAACCAAAGGTGTGGCTGCATCACCGCAGTAACCCCCATGAATCCCTATAGAGGCGAGACGGTGCAACAGGACATGCACAAGATGAAATTGTCTGTAGTCTTGTCTAGGAGCTCTGCGTGGGGATCCCCAGAAGCCAGAACTATGGACAGGTCAGTCAACAGCTCAGTCTGGTAAACCTTCAGCATTGTGACCATGTTCTGCGATCATCCTGGGCCTGGTAGACCTTGTCAAGCTGCGCCCCCGAAAAACAACAGTGCTTATTTTGGGAGTGACAGGTTAAGGTTAGCCAACCCTTGGTTAGCCAACAGATCTAGGTAGCCAGCTAGCTTTCCATCCAACGGAGGCATATGGACAAGCCCTGCCCCATCCATCACCTCCACACCCATGCAACATTAAAGGTACATTAAAGGTACATTAAACATTAAAGGTAAGCGGTAATTGACTGTGGCTAGCATCGGTGACAGGTATTTCCCACCAAGCCTGGAAGCCTTCCGCCACTGGGGTAAAGGACGGTCACTCCACTCGGCGACATGGATCAATGAGCGGCACGCTAGAAGCCGGTGATTCCCTTGCTTCTAACGTAGCAGGGACGTGTGGCTGTCCCAAAGACAAACCCAGTACATGGTGCTGTGGGGGTTACTACCTCCAGTACCTGGTGCTGTGGGGGTTACTACTTCCAGTACCTGGTGCTGTGGGGTTTACTAACTCCAGTACCTGGTGCTGTGGGGGTTACTACCTCCAGTACCTGGTGCTGTGGGGGTTACTACTTCCAGTACCTGGTGCTGTGGGGGTCACACACACACACACACACATTCCATTAGCAATGCAATCATCCAGGCAAAAGGTATATTTTTATCAAACCAAATTAGTGTATATGATCACATACAGTAGAATCTCCCTGTGGAACCTGTAGAAATAGCTTCAAATATGTTTAGGTTACCTTTTGTCTGCTATGCTATCACAGGGTGTCTCTGGTCATTGCAAAGAAGTCAAAAGTAGTGCACTATTTATTTTATTTTACCTATATTTAACTAGGCAAGTCAGTTAAGAACAAATTCTTATTTTCAATGACGGCCTAGGATAGAGCTATAGGGCTCTGGTCAAAAGTAGTGCACTGTATAAAGAATAGGGTTCAATTTAGGGTGAAAAGTAGTGCACTATATAAAGAAAAGGGTGCCATGGGGCTCTGGTTTAAAGCAGTGCACTGTATAGAGAATAGTGTTCCATTCAGGGTCTAAAGTAGTGCACTATAAAGGGAATAGGGGGCCATTTGGAACGCCTTCACACAGTGACTTGTGAGACAACCTCGCTATCTGTGATTGAGCTGTTTGCCTTTTTAGGTTGTGTAATGTTAAAAAAAAAATTGGGGGGGGGGTTTATTTAATTCAACCTTCTTTGTTGTAGTGTTGTTTATTTGGTTCTGTGTAAGGGTCATTTCAGGACAGACCATAGAACAGAAAGAGTACATTTTGTTAGCATAAAGTCAGCCCATTTGTCCCCAGGTTTAATCAACCTGTCTGGGACAGTTTAATTGATGGAACATTGTGTTGTATTTAAATTTAAAAAAAATGCTTTTTTTAACCTGGTACACTTTATATATTTTATCTTTCATTAACATTTAAATGGAAATGTTCTGACTTGAATTGCAATATTCTCTCTCTGCCTTCCCCCTCTCTCTCTCTCTCTCTCTGCCCCCTATCTCTCTCTCTCTCTGCCTTCCCCCTCCCCCCCTCTCTCTCTCTCTGCCTTCTCTCTCTCTCTCTCTCTCTCTCTCTCTCTCTGCCCTCTCTCTCTCTCTCTCTCTCTGCCCCCCTATCTCTCCCTCTCTCCCTCTCTCTCTCTCTCTCTGCCCCCCTATCTCTCCCTCTCTCTCTCTCTCTCTCTCTCTCTCTCTCTCTCTCGGTGCATGCTGGGTGTTTTTGGAGTTTGAGTGTTTGGTGTGGAAAGCTCTATCCTAACTAACTTTCTTGATTCTTTTCTTTACATGTTATTTTCTATGGTGGAGGGTTAATGCAATATTTGTTTTTAGCGGTATCCAAAGTTTTTTTTTCAAAGTTAGGGTGGAAGAGGACAGAGTAACTTTCCGGGGGGGTGGAAGGTGTAGTGTGCGCAATGGCTTCTCAGCCTAGCGCGGAGGAGACGCTGTCGATACAGCATGGATTCAGGTGTGTTCCTGAGAACGGAGTTAAGGTGGAGGAGGTTCTGCTCGCGGTCGGTGAACAGGTAGGAGCTGAGTTTATACATTCTGCTTCTAGAATGAACAAAGCTGTGGTTGTGTTCATGAAAAGGGCAAATTTGGTCGGTAGGCTAATTGCTAGTGGAATATTTGTGAGGGATGTGTTGGTGTCAATTTCACCTCTCTCTACCCCTTCAACAAGAGTTGTAGTGGCAAATTTGCCTCCCTTTATTACGGACGATCAAATTAGGAAAGAGCTAAGTCGTTTTGGTAAGTTTGCTAGCGGTTTCCGTGTACTGTCAGCAGGTTTTCAGGCAGATGCCGTTAAGCACGTTGTTTCGTTCAGGAGGCAAGTGTTTATGTTTCTGAACAATAATGAGCAACAGCTAAATGTGCATTTCAAAGTGAGGCATGGGGAGGGGCTCTATGCAGGTTTTGCCAGCACAGATAGTCTACAGTGTTTTGAATGTGGGGATTTGGGCCACAAGAGCTTTGCGTGCCCACATAAAGGCCATAGACGGAGTGAGGGTGCAAGTGGGGGAAATCGAGGTCAAAATGCAGGGGGTAAGGAGATGCAGACAGCAGAGGCTGGGCCTAGTCAGTCTAGAGATGGTGGTGTAGATGAGGCTGGGTCTAGTCAGGCTAGAGATGGTGGGGTAGCTGAGGCTGGGCCTAGAGATGCTATGGAGGGTGGTGCAGATGATGCTGGGCCTAGTCATGCTATGGAGAGTGGTGTAGCTGAGGCTGGCCCTAGTGAATAGAACTTTCGCATTCCGGTCGCATTCCGCTTCGCTCCACAGGTAGTATCATATTTTCATTTCATTTCATTACAGTCCCAACGGTGTGATTTGTTTGATCGTAGCTAGCTACATAGCTAGCTACATAGCCGTCTTTGTTTCAAAGATAATTGTGTAGTCTAGAGCGATTTTCTAGGTTAGCTAGCCAGCTATTGTCGTTCTCCTAACGCAACGTAACGTAACCAACACTGCTAGTTAGCCAGCTTGCCCCCGAAAAGCAGCATTGTAGAAACTTCACACTCAACGGAACGACTTGATTAGGGTAGTGTCAACAACGCAGCTAGCCTACCTCAGCAGTACTGTATCATTTTAATCATTTTAGTCAATTAGATTCTTGCTACGTAAGCTTAACTTTCTGAACATTCGAGACGTGTAGTCCACTTGTCATTCCAATCTCCTCTGCATTAGCGTAGCCTCTTCTCTAGCCTGTCAAATATGTGTCTGTCTATCCCTGTTCTCTCCTCTCTGCACAGACCATACAAACGCTCCACACCGCATGGCCGCGGCCACCTAATCTGGTGGTCCCAGCGCGCACGACCCACGTGGAGTTCCAGGTCTCCGGTAGCCTCTGGAACTGCCGATCTGCGGCCAACAAGGCAGAGTTCATCTCAGCCTATGCCTCCCTCCAGTCCCTCGACTTCTTGGCACTGACGGAAACATGGATCACCACAGATAACACTGCTACTCCTACTGCTCTCTCTTCGTCCGCCCACGTGTTCTCGCACACCCGAGAGCTTCTGGTCAGCGGGGTGGTGGCACCGGGATCCTCATCTCTCCCAAGTGGTCATTCTCTCTTTCTCCCCTTACCCATCTGTCTATCGCCTCCTTTGAATTCCATGCTGTCACAGTTACCAGCCCTTTCAAGCTTAACATCCTTATCATTTATCGCCCTCCAGGTTCCCTCGGAGAGTTCATCAATGAGTTTGATGCCTTGATAAGCTCCTTTCCTGAGGACGGCTCACCTCTCACAGTTCTGGGCGACTTTAACCTCCCCACGTCTACCTTTGACTCATTCCTCTCTGCCTCCTTCTTTCCACTCCTCTCCTCTTTTGACCTCACCCTCTCACCTTCCCCCTACTCACAAGGCAGGCAATACGCTCGACCTCATCTTTACTAGATGCTGTTCCTCCACTAACCTCATTGCAACTCCCCTCCAAGTCTCCGACCACTACCTTGTATCCTTTTCCCTCTCGCTCTCATCCAACACTTCCCACACTGCCCCTACTCGGATGGTATCGCGCCGTCCCAACCTTCGCTCTCTCTCCCCCGCTACTCTCTCCTCTTCCATCCTATCATCTCTTCCCTCTGCTCAAACCTTCTCCAACCTATCTCCTGATTCTGCCTCCTCAACCCTCCTCTCCTCCCTTTCTGCATCCTTTGACTCTCTATGTCCCCTATCCTCCAGGCCGGCTCGGTCCTCCCCTCCCGCTCCGTGGCTCGACGACTCATTGCGAGCTCACAGAACAGGGCTCCGGGCAGCCGAGCGGAAATGGAGGAAAACTCGCCTCCCTGCGGACCTGGCATCCTTTCACTCCCTCCTCTCTACATTTTCCTCCTCTGTCTCTGCTGCAAAAGCCACTTTCTACCACGTTAAATTCCAAGCATCTGCCTCTAACCCTAGGAAGCTCTTTGCCACCTTCTCCTCCCTCTTGAATCCTCCTGCCCCTCCCCCTCCTCCCTCTCTGCAGATGACTTCGTCAACCATTTTGAAAAGAAGGTCGACGACATCCGATCCTCGTTTGCTAAGTCAAATGACACCGCTGGTTCTGCTCACACTGCCCTACCCTGTGCTCTGACCTCTTTCTCCCTCTCTCTCCAGATGACATCTCGCGTCTTGTGACGGCCGGCCGCCCAACAACCTGCCCGCTTGACCCTATCCCCTCCTCTCTTCTCCAGACCATCTCCGGTGACCTTCTCCCGTACCTCACCTCGCTCATCAACTCATCCCTGACCGCTGGCTACGTCCCTCCCGTCTTCAAGAGAGCGAGAGTTGCACCCCTTCTGAAAAAACCTACACTCGATCCCTCCGATGTCAACAACTACAGACCAGTATCCCTTCTTTCTTTTCTCTCCAAAACTCTTGAACGTGCCATCCTTGGCCAGCTCTCCCGCTATCTCTCTCAGAATGACCTTCTTGATCCAAATCAGTCAGGTTTCAAGACTAGTCATTCAACTGAGACTGCTCTTCTCTGTATCACGGAGGCGCTCCGCACTGCTAAAGCTAACTCTCTCTCCTCTGCTCTCATCCTTCTAGACCTATCGGCTGCCTTCGATACTGTGAACCATCAGATCCTCCTCTCCACCCTCTCCGAGTTGGGCATCTCCGGCGCGGCCCACGCTTGGATTGCGTCCTACCTGACAGGTCGCTCCTACCAGGTGGCGTGGCGAGAATCCGTCTCCTCACCACGTGCTCTCACCACTGGTGTCCCCCAGGGCTCTGTTCTAGGCCCTCTCCTATTCTCGCTATACACCAAGTCACTTGGCTCTGTCATAACCTCACATGGTCTCTCCTATCATTGCTATGCAGACGACACACAATTAATCTTCTCCTTTCCCCCTTCTGACGACCAGGTGGCGAATCGCATCTCTGCATGTCTGGCAGACATATCAGTGTGGATGACGGATCATCACCTCAAGCTGAACCTCGGCAAGACGGAGCTGCTCTTCCTCCCGGGAAGGACTGCCCGTTCCATGATCTCGCCATCACGGTTGACAACTCCATTGTGTCCTCGTCCCAGAGCGCTAAGAACCTTGGCGTGATCCTGGACAACACCCTGTCGTTCTCAAATAACATCAAGGCGGTGGCCCGTTCCTGTAGGTTCATGCTCTACAACATCCTCAGAGTACGACCCTGCCTCACACAGGAAGCGGCGCAGGTCCTAATCCAGGCACTTGTCATCTCCCGTCTGGATTACTGCAACTCGCTGTTGGCTGGGCTCCCTGCCTGTGCCATTAAACCCTACAACTCATCCAGAACGCCGCAGCCCGTCTGGTGTTCAACCTTCCCAAGTTCTCTCACGTCACCCCGCTCCTCCGCTCTCTCCACTGGCTTCCAGTTGAAGCTCGCATCCGCTACAAGACCATGGTGCTTGCCTACGGAGCTGTGAGGGGAACGGCACCTCAGTACCTCCAGGCTCTGATCAGGCCCTACACCCAAACAAGGGCACTGCGTTCATCCACCTCTGGCCTGCTCGCCTCCCTACCACTGAGGAAGTACAGTTCCCGCTCAGCCCAGTCAAAACTGTTCGCTGCTCTGGCCCCCCAATGGTGGAACAAACTCCCTCACGACGCCAGGACAGCGGAGTCAATCACCACCTTCCGGAGACACCTGAAACCCCACCTCTTTAAGGAATACCTAGGATAGGATAAAGTAATCCTTCTCACCCCCCCCCCCCCTTAAAATACCTAGATGCACTATTGTAAAGTGGCTGTTCCACTGGATGTCATAAGGTGAAAGCACCAATTTGTAAGTCGCTCTGGATAAGAGCGTCTGCTAAATGACTTAAATGTAAATGTAAATGTCATGATATGGAGAGTGGTGTAGCTGAGGCTGGCCCTAGTCATGCTATGGAGGGTGGTGTAGCTGAGGCTGGCCCTAGTCATGCTATAGAGGGTGGTGCAGATGATACTGTGTCTAGTCAGGTTATTCTAGTGGATGAGGAGAGTATAGTGGGGAAGTGTAAGAGATTAGAGGGGGAGGAGGAGGGTGTCAAGAGGAAAAGGAAAAAGGATGTGGATAAAGGTACCATGGAAATGTTGCCTGTTGCTGTGGGTGAGGCCCTAAACAGAGAGAAAGGGCAGGTGGTCAGGGTGGGAGATAGAAAAGAGGAGGAAAGTGAGTCTGAGGAAGAGGATGAGGAGTTATTTTTTTCAGACTCCTCTTCAATTGGCCCGGAGCTGACAGCCAGTCAACCAGAGGGGTCTAAGTACACGTTGAGAGAACTGACAAGGTTCCTGAATGAGACTAAGGGGAAAAAGTTAATCTTGAGACTTTTTTCCTGATCCTAGAAAGTTTGTAAGATCAGTACAACATGCTATGAGAAATGAGGGGCATGGTGTCCTCTCACCCAGGAAACGGTTTAGGTTGAGGAAGTGGGTCACAACAGTGCGTAAAGGTTTACCTTCAGACACTGTTTAAATGTTTAATTTCTTACTGACACTGGGGCTTTTTGAGCTTTGCTATTGGTCTATTTCTCTGCTGGCTTTTCTCCCACTTCTTATGGAGACTCTTCGGGTAGGCTCGCTCAATATAAATGGCGCCAGAGATGCGGGAAAGAGGAGTGTGTTGGGTGAATATGTAAAACAAAAAAAAGTACAGGTGTTGTTTCTGCAGGAGACGCATAGTGATGTGGTGAATGAAGTTGATTGGGGGCTCTGGTGGAAAGGGGCAAGTGTGTTGAGCCATGGGACAAATCTTAGTGCAGGGGTGGCAGTCCTTTTTGCACCGGGTCTGGCTGTAAAAATTTGCTCCTCAAAGGAGGTGTGTAGGGGTAGGTTGCTTGTTGTTAAAGCAGAAATTAACAACATGGTTTTTGTCTTTATAAATGTGTATGCGCCTAACACAGGGAGAGTAAGAGGGGTTCTATTTGGGAGTCTTAGACAGGAACTCTCACAAGTAGCGCCTGAGGAGACGCTGGTGATCGGAGGTGACTGGAACTGTACAATGGATTTTACAAAAGACAGAAATGGGGAAGAGCCTCATTCAGTGTCAGTGGGAGTGTTAAGGGACATCTTTAATCAGTTTGACCTAGTGGATGTTTGGAGAACTAAACATCCAAACATAAGACAGTATACGTGGGTGAAGGTTTTGGGGCTAGGGTGAGTGCAGCTCGACTTGATCGTTTTTACATGTCCAGGAATCAGAGCAATAGGCTGCTGGGTGCTACCATTCTCCCAGTGGGGTTTTCGGATCACCACATAACCATGGCTCGGCTGTCTATTTCACCAGGGCCCCGGCAGGCATCTTATTGGAAGTTCAATGTAAAGCTCTTACAAGATGCCACCTTTTGCTCAGGTTTCCAGACTTTTTGGGAAAGATGGGGGCAGCGAAGAGAGGAGTATGAGTCTCTGAGTCAATGGTGGGATGTGGGGAAAGTGCAAATTCGGCTTTTCTGTCAACAGTACACAGCTCTCTCATCCTCAGAGGCTAGGAGAGTATTGGGGGAACTAGAGCGGTGTATTAGTGAGATGGAGGTAGAGATGGTGGGGCAAGGCAATGTAGGCCTCCAGGCTAACTTAGCCGACTACGTAGGGACCTGGGCAGTTTTTTCCAGGTTAAAGCAAAGGGAGCACTTGTAAGAGCTAGGTTCTCCATGCTCAAGGAGATGGATGCTCCCAGCTCCTTCTTCTTTGGTTTGGAAAGACAGAGCAGTGAAGCCAAGGGTATGCATTGTCTACGGCTGTCTGATGGGCGGGTGACCTCTGTGGTGGGGGAGATGCGGGAGCGGACTGTGGAGTTTTATACTGAATTGTATAGGGCAGAAATGTGTGATCCTATGTGTGCTCAGGTCTTGTTCGCAGGACTCCCTAAGCTCTCTCGGGCACAGAGGGATGAATTGGACATTCCTCTGTTGTCACATGAACTGGCAGAGGCAGTAACCCAGATGTCCCCCGGTCGTGCACCCGGGGTCGATGGACTTCCAGTGGAATTTTACAAAAAATTCTGGGGAACAATTGGACAGGATTTCTTTTGCGTGTTGCGTGAATGCGTCGGGGTAGGAGAGTTGCCGATGAGCTGCCGTCGGGCGGCTCTGACTCTCCTGCTCAAAAAAGGGGACTTGTGTGAACTTAAGAACTGGAGGCCTGTGGCATTACTCTGTGCGGACTACAAGATTTTTGCCAAGGTCCTCTCTAACAGACTGAAGTCCCATCTGGACTCTATAATACACAAGGACCAGACATATTGTGTACCGGGACGCTCAATCACGGACAACTTGTTCTTGATTAGGGACATGTTGGACTTGTCGAGAGGTTCTAATGTGAACTTTGGACTGGTCTCTTTAGATCAAGAGAAGGCTTTTGATAGAGTGGATCATGAGTATCTGTTTAATGTGATGTCTGTGTTTGGGTTTGGGAAGAGTTTTGTGACCTGTGTGAAGCTGTTGTATGCTGGGGCGTCATGTATGGTTAAGGTGGGAGGGGGCTCAGTAGGCCAGTCTGGGTGAGACGGGGGATTAGACAAGGATGACCTCTATCTGGGCAGCTGTACACACTAGCCATTGAGCCTTTTTTAGGACTGCTACGCAGGAGACTGCGGGGAGTGTGCTGGACAGGCATGGATGTGGTGACAGGAATAGCAGTCTCAGCATATGCAGATGATGTTTCTGTGATGGTCAGGGATGGGCAAGATATGCAGGAACTAGAGACCAGTCTGAAGGTGTACGAGGGAGCTTCATCAGCTAAGGTAAACTGGGGAAAGAGCAAAGCTCTGTTATGTGGGGCATGGGGGGATAGGGCTCCTCCTCTGCTTCCAGGGGGTTTGCAGTGGGGTTGTGAAGGGCTTAAAGTGTTGGGGGTGTACCTGGGCTCGGAGAGGTGGGTCAGCAAGAACTGGGAGGGGCTGTCACAGGCAGTGGTGTCAAGACTGGCCAGGTGGAGGTGGCTCCTGTCCCAAGTGTCATATAGAGGGAGGGTGCTGATAATCAACAACCTGGTGGCATCTTCCTTGTGGCATAAACTGGCTGTCCTCAACCCCCCCGCCGGTCTGCTTGCAGACCTGCAACGCAAGCTGGTGGACTTCTTTTGGTCGGGACATCACTGGCTGAAGGCAGCAGTTTTGTACATGACCGTCCACGAAGGAGGACAGGGCCTGGTGGAACTGGAGAGCAGGATGGCTGCTTTCCGACTAAAGGCGGTGCAGAGACTGCTGTACCACACTGATGTTGGCTGGAGGGAACCAGCATGCGCGCTGCTGAGGAGAGCTGGCGGATTAGGGTTGGACCGGCAGCTGTTCCTCATGAAGCTGGAGAGGCTGAGTACAGAGTTTTACTCTGCGGTGCTGAGGGCCTGGCAGCTGCTAAGACCCACACAAGAAGGGGGTGTGGAGCCTGGGCAGTGGGTGTGGGAGGAGCCTATCTTCCACAACCCAGCCATCCCTTTGAGATCGGTTCAGTCGGCCAACCTGCAGAGGCAACTGATGGCAGGGGGTTTACAAAGGCTGGGTGACCTGAGACTGCTGGGAGAGGAGGGGTGGAAAACCCCGGAGGTCTTGGCGCAACAAACAGGAATAACGTCTCTTAGGCTGCTGGAGAGATTCCTGGAGGAGGTCCAGGAGGCACTGTCTGAGCCGGTAAGGGGGTGTTTGAGAGGCCAAAGGGAGAGGGGCCAACAATGTTCCCGCCACTGCAGGTGACGGCAGAGACTGGAGACTGGCAAGGGGGTCTGGAGGACTTGTTAGATTTTAACACTCCGAGCCTGGGGAGTTTGAGGGGTGGGAGGTAAAGCCCTCTACAACCTCTGTGTTAAGGTTAGGAGCATTAGAAGCCTAACAGGAGTGAAGGCACATCAGTGGCAGGGGGTATGTGGGGCGGAGAGTATGGTGGGTTTTAGATGGAGGGCGCTCTACAAACCCCCAGTACCAAAGAGGTCAGGGACCTCCAGTGGAGGGTTCTTCATGGAGCCCTGGCCACTAACAGCTGGTTGGCACGGGTTGATCCGGGAATTGGGCAGGGGTGTCCTTTCTGTCAAATGAAAGAAACGGTAATTCATGTGTTTTCTGTGTGCACCAGGTTAATGCCATTAATGTCTCTGTTGGAATGTCTGTGTGACAGGTTGGGGGTGGTTTTTGCTGTTGGGATGTTTATAATGGGATACAGGTATTCGAGTAAGGAGAAAGAAAAATGTGTTTTGTTGAATTTTCTGTTTGCTCAGGCAAAGTTAGCTATTTGGCTAACAAGGAGGAACAGGGTCAAAGGTGGGGGGATAACAGACCCTTTACTACTGTTTAATGGGATGGTCTCTGCGCGCCTTAGGGTTGAGTTTGAGTTCTATAAAATGATCAAATGTGTGGAGATGTTTGAGGAGATATGGTGTGTTGGGGGGGCTGTCTGTATTGCTGGGGAAGATGTTTTGGATATACGGTTGTAGGAGAGGTTTTTTGTGTATGGTGATTTGTACAGGATATATTTATATTTTTTTTATTTTAGGAGTGGG
>NC_088408.1:8651711-8761711 GCF_034236695.1 Oncorhynchus nerka | reverse complement strand
TAACTGTGTGGCTTTCAGATCACAGACCTAAGATTCAATCCCGTAACCTTTCAATTACTGGCCCAACGCTCTAACCACCAGGCTAACTGTGTGGCTTTCAGATCACAGACCTAAGATTCAATCCCGTAACCTTTCAATTACTGGCCCAACGCTCTAACCACTAGGCTACCTGTGTGGCTTTCAGATCACAGACCTAAGATTCAATCCCGTAACCTTTCAATTACTGGCCCAACGCTCTAACCACTAGGCTACCTGTGTGGCTTTCAGATCACAGACCTAAGATTCAATCCCGTAACCTTTCAATTACTGGCCCAACGCTCTAACCACTAGGCTACTTGTGTGGCTTTCAGATCACAGACCTAAGATTCAATCCCGTAACCTTTCAATTACTGGCCCAACGCTCTAACCACTAGGCTAACTGTGTGGCTTTCAGATCACAGACCTAAGAAAGATAATGCAATGTCAATAATACATATAGGTTATTGCTAGTTACAACTAAATAGTGAAACAACATTTTATATTCAAATTAAACAAATCAATGCATGGTGTAGTCAGCTGGCAACAAGTAATCCATAGTAGCTTTAACTTTAGCTTTAACACTAGTATACATACAGTTGAAGACGGAAGTTTGCATACAGCTTAGCCAAATACATTTAAAATCATTTTTTCACAATTCCTGACATTTAACCCTAATAAAAAATCCCTGTCTTGAGTCAGTTAGGATCAGTTAGGATCACCACTTTATTTTAAGAATGTGAAATGTCAGAATAATTGGAGAGAGAATGATTTATTTCAGCTTTTATTTCTTCTTTCACATTCCCAGTGGGTCAGAAGTTTAGATAAACTCAATTAGTATTTGGTTGCATTGCCTTTAAATGATTTAACTTGGGTGAATTGTTTCGGGAAGCCTTCCACAAGCTTCCCACAATAAGTTGGGTGAATTTTGGCCCATTCCTCCTGACAGAGCTGGTGTAACTGAGTCAGGTTTGTAAGGCCTCCTTGCTCGCACACGATTTTTCAGTTCTGCCCACACATTTTCTATAGGATTGAGGTCAGGGCTTTGTGATGGCCACTCCAATACCTTGACTTTGTTGTCCTTAACTTCTTACGGGTAGATGGGCCGATAACGTCCCACCTGGCCAACACCCGGGAAATTGCAGAGTGCGAAATTCAAAAAATACTAAACTCAAATATTTAACATTCTTGAAAATATATCAAAATAAAGCTTAACTTCTTGTTAATCCAGCCGCTGTGTCAGAGTTCAAAAAGGCTTTACGGCGAAAGCACACCATGCAATTATCTGAGGACAGCGCCCCGCATACAAAACCATGAAAAATATATTTCAACCAGGCAGGTGTGCTACAAAAGTCAGAAATAGCGATATAATAAATGCCTTACATTTGAAGATCTTTTTTTGTTGTCCCACAAACATCACAAATGGTACTTTTGTTCGATGATGTCCTTCTTTATGTCCCAAAAATGTCAATTTATTTGGCGCGTTTGATTCAGAAATACACCGCTTTCAACTCGCCCAACAATATATCTTATAAATTACCTTAAAATTTGGTCCAAACATTTCAAACAACATTTCTAATCCAACCTCAGGTACCCTAAAACGTAAATAATCGATAAAATTTAAGATGGAATTAACTGTTACTAATACAGGATAAAAACAACGTGGAGCGCGCACCAAAACAGTAGAGTCCACCTGGAGTGACACTTACAATGAATAGCATTACTTCTTCATTTCTCATGAGAAAAACATCGAACAATTTCTAAAGACTGTTGACATCTAGTGGAAGCCATAGGAACTGCAGCCAGGTCCCTAATAATAGAAAATAAATCCTATGACCTCCATTCTTTTTTTTCCTGGATGGTTTGTCCTCTGGGTTTCGCCTGCCAAATCAGTTCTGTTATACTCACAGACATTATTTTAACAGTTTTAAAAACTTTAGAGTGTTTTCTATCCAAATCTAACAATATGCATAACCTAGCTTTTGGGCCTGAATAACAGGCCCCCCAAAAATTCCCTGGATGGTTTGTCCTCGGGGTCCTCGGGGTTATGAATTGGTCATTTAGTTCCACACAGTACTGGACAGTCTAGTACTCACTTGTTCGCCTGTCAGAGAGATAGCAGTGAGGGAGATGGTGGCATAGTGGTTGTTAGCACAACTTACCCTAGCACAACATGTTTAGGCAATACCATTGCCCAAAACATTACATGTGTCTCGAATTAAGCTACTTCAAGCTAGGCAAAGCAGCTATGGCTAAACTGACCCTGCCCATTAACGGTGACTGGAGTCAGCTAATGCAGGGCGTTTCAAGAATTTGAATGTGTTTGAATGGACTGAAAGAAAGGCAGAAATATGCATCTTTCCTGAGGTTTTGATAATTATAATTTTTCATACAGTTTTAGCTGTTATTTAAATTTTTTGCATATCAACCACTTAAAAAAATATATATTAGATTGCAAAAAAGTATGTTTAAAAATATATATAATTTTCATAGCAGCTTATTTTATTAGATTATCACAGGGTAAATAGTTATGATATGGTTTGGCTTGGAAGAGGTTTTTTCACCTGGTCACATACAGCTGATGTGTTGTGCATTGAAGTCCACAAGCAAAGGGAAAAGGCGAGAGGAGGAGAGCGCATAGATGCGAGAAGGAATACAACGTGGCTGCTATGAAAGTAACCTGTGATTCTGTTGAAAAACGCTTCTTAAAGGGAAGCAAACGGAAGAAAACGGGGATAAACACACACCTGAATTGGTCCAATAGAAACTGGCGTTTTGCAACTGTTGGACTAACGGTTACACCCTTGATCAGATGCTAGATGCAGGCAAGAGTGTGCAAGGCGTTATTGAATGTGTCACTGTCTGTCCATGTGTCATTGTCTGTCACCTCAAATTTGTCTCTCGGCCTGTGCCCCTATGCTGTAAACTTTCAGTTACAGGCTAGGTTGTAGCAATCTCAAGATAGGTATAGGGAACATTTGAGTATCATGTAATAGCCTAAACCTATCAATTTTACATTGAACTGGGTGAATGGAATAGGAATGACAGTCATCCAATATGCTGTAATAGAAAAAAATGACCCTCCCTCATCTTAAATGGTACTGACCACCGCTGGTATGGATCCCCCCTTCCATTCCATTCTCTCTGTGATGGATCTGACATCCACATGCTTGGGGAGTCGATTCAGGTTGAAAACAGGGTATGCTGCACACAAACACACACAGTATGCTTTGAAAGCCAAACGCTCAGCTAACAAGTTCTTCTTGTTCTCTATTCATTTTTCACAGCATTGCGCCAAGGCCATAAACTGTAATGGAGGGAAAGAGAAATTAAAGGAGGAGTGAGAGGAGAGCGAGAGGGAGAAACAGAGAGGGAGAATAGGGAGGAGAGAGAAGAGGTAGAGAGGGAGACCAGATTGTGGAGGGAGAGGAGAGGTAAGAGGTAGAGAGGGAGACCAGATTGAGGAGGGAGAGGAGAGGGAAGAGGTAGAGAGGGAGACCAGATTGAGGAGGGAGAGGAGAGGGAAGAGGTAGAGAGGGAGACCAGATTGAGGAGGGAGAGGAGAGGGAAGAGGTAGAGAGGGAGACCAGATTGAGGAGGGAGAGGAGAGGGAAGAGGTAGAGAGGGAGACCAGATTGAGGAGGGAGGAGAGGGAAGAGGTAGAGAGGGAGACCAGATTGAGGAGGGAGAGGAGAGGGAAAAGGTAGAGAGGGAGACCAGAGGGAGGAGAGAGCGGAGAGGAAGAGGTAGAGAGAGGAAAGAGAGGATGAGGGAGAGGGAGAGAGAGGAAAGAGAAAGAGAGGATGAGAGAGAGAGAGGGAAAGAGAGATAACTATGGAAACTTACACTGGAGCAAATTATTATCATGATGGAAGGGTGTTTTAAATTACAGGTCATTTGAGTCATGGGCTGGAGGACTTAAATCGTTGGAATCAATGTCAGAGACGCAGGAGGGAGGGAGGGGTGACGTTCTGCCCAGTGAAGTCTGAAGAGTGTGGTGGAGTGGAAGGTTGGGGGGGAGAGAGAGGAGAGAGACACAGACACAGAGGGAGGAAGGGAGGGTGAGAGAGAAAAGAGAGAGAGAAGAGAGAGGGAGAGAGACAAATAAAAATAGGAGAGAGAGAGAGAGGGAGAGGCAGATGGAGAGAAGGAGGGAGAGAAACCGGGGACAGTGAGAGACAGAGAGAGAGAGACACAGACACAGAAGGAGGAAGGGAGGGTGAGAGAGAAAAGAGAGAGAGAAGAGAGAGGGAGAGAGACAAATAAAAATAGGAGAGAGAGAGAGAGGGAGAGGCAGATGGAGAGAAGGAGGGAGAGAAACCGGGGACAGTGAGAGACAGAGAAAGGGTGAAGAACGAGAAAGGGAGAATAATCCTTTCCCTTTGATCTTGGCAGATAAATGCTCATTAGCTAGTTGATAAATGTATAACAGAGACGGCATAGCAGTCAACAATGACCAGAGAGTTACAGAATCCATATCTCGTCGTACGGCAACCATGAGGAAAATACATTTCATTGCTTTCAAGGAAGAAAATAGGACCTCATCTAGAAAAGGCCTATTAAAACGTTCCTTTATTTTACTTGCTGAAATGGTGAGGTCATCTCTACACCCTCCGTTCAATGCAGACAAATAGCATATAGAACAACGTTCATGAAAATTGCTTCCACATTCCAACGACATCCAAGGACACATTGTTATTAAAGAAAATACAATCCAGAACATTACATTTTTCCCCTCAAGTGGACCTGAAATGATCTTTGTTTTATCTCTGTTCTCTTCAGCCTCCAGTGTTACCGTAGTAAGTGTTTTCAGAATATTAAACCACAATACTTTCAAGGACATTGGTGAAGAAAGTACACTCCAGAAACATACATTTCATAAGTCGTCTCTTCCGGCTTTTTCCAACTTCGACCTTCTAAAGCTCTGACTTCTCATTGCCCATCTACAGATTCAGAGTAGTGGAAACTATACACATAAAAACAAACGCACACTCACTCACAGATTCACACTCACTCACACATACACACTCACACACACACACACACACACACACACACACACACACACACACACACACACACACACACACACACACACACACACACACACACACACACACACACACACACACACACACACACACACACACACACACACACACACACACACACACACACACTCACACATACACTCCTACCCCAGAGGTCTTACCTGTTTTCTCTCGTTCTCCACTCTGCCTTTCAGTCTAATGGAAATAACATGTCAAAGCTGTTATTCCCTTTCTCTCACATTCCCTCCATCTCTCTTTCTCTCTCTTTCACCATCTTTCTTTCATTCTCTCCATCTTTCTGTCTCTCTTTCACACAAACTCATTCTCTCTCTCTCTCTCTCTCTCTTTCACCTATTTCTCTCTCTTACTCTCTCTCTTTCACTTTCTCTCTCATGCTCTCAATCGTTCTCTATTTCTTTATTCTCTCTCTCTTGCTGTTTCTCTCTGTCTACATCCTCCTTCTCTCTGGTTAGATTACCAGAGTGATGGACAGACAGACATACACCCCTCAGAAGGAAGAGAAGAGATCCAGAAGGATGGAAAGGAAAGGAAATGGTCAAATGATTGACAGTCGGTTCTGACTGCAGAGTTGACTGGGTAGTGCTGAGAAGTGTGATGTGAAGGAAAACTATCTACTAACCTTATTGTCAAATATCATCCATTTGCTTTATTGAATTCATGTCCGAAACCGTCATCAAGTTGTCCTGAAATCACTTAATTTAAAATGTATTTTTTTACTTGATCAAGTCTCTGTGTTTTATGGTGTTGATACCGCTTCCATCCAAGGTGTCTCTGTAACTACACAGGGCATTTTTTAAAAACCTTTATTTAACTAGGAAAGTCAGTTAAGAACAAATCCTTATTTTCAATGACAGCCTAGGAACAGTGGGTTAACTGTCTGTTCAGGGGCAGAACGATAGAGTTGTACCTTGTCAGCTCGGGGATTTGAACTTGCAACCTTCCGGTTACTAGTCCAGCGCTCTAACCACTAGGCTACCCTGCTGCCCCTGAACAGGCAGTCATGATGCAGAGACATTGATAATGTTGGCATATGTCCTCTAATATGGTGGATACTTTCGGCATCAGTGCATCCTAATAATATAGATTTTCTCCAAAGTGTGCACATGTAAGCCTTTATGGTTTTGAAAGAAAATGACTGGAACTCCCTCTACCCCAATCCAATGCTTTTAGACTTGTGTGGAGTAGTAAACGTGTTCACACTTCTGATTGAACGAGGGATTATTGGGACACAACGTGTGACTTTAAACTGTACCACCACCTAGTATGGTTTTCAATTCTAGCTGTTATAACGATACAGGGCGAGACCCAGATGCAGACACAGGAGGCAGATGGTTCGAGTCCCTGATAGTTATGATAAACAAGGGGCGGGCAAAAGATCATAAACCAGGTCGGAGTTCAGGAGGTTGGCAGGCAGGCTTGAGGTCAGGGCAGGCAGAATGGTCAGGCAGGCGGGCTCAGTGTCAGGGCAGGCAGAATGGTCAGGCAGGCGGGCTCAGTGTCAGGGCAGGCTGAATGGTCAGGCAGGCGGGCTCAGTGTCAGGGCAGGCAGAATGGTCAGGCAGGCGGGCTCAGTGTCAGGGCAGGCAGAATGGTCAGGCAGGCGGGCTCAGTGTCAGGGCAGGCAGAATGGTCAGGCAGGCGGGCTCAGTGTCAGGGCAAGCAAAGGTCGGAACCGGGAGGACTAGAAAAACAGATACTTGGAAAAAGCAGGAGAATGGAAAAACACGCTGGTTGACTTGACAAGACGAACTGGCAACAGACAAACAGAGAACACAGGTATAAATACACAGGGGGTAATGGGTAGATGGGTGACACCTGGGGGGGGGTGGAGACAAGCACAAAGACAGGTGAAACAGATCAGGGTGTGACAGCTGTAGATCTTTGGATTAATGATTTATTTTTATATTTTTAGGGGCGGCAGTTACCCTAGTGGTTAGAGCGTTGGGCCAGTAACTGAAAGGTTGCTGGATTGAATCCCCGAGCTGACAAGGTAAAAATCTGTCGTTCTGCCCCTGAACAAGCAGTTAACAAACTCTTCCCCGGTAGGCTGTCATTGTAAATCAGAATTTGTTCTTAATTGACTTGCCTAGTTAAATAAAGGTTCAATTAAATATACACTGCTCCAAAAAATAAAGGGAACACTAAAATATCAATCTTGATGTTCTCTGGCAAATGCCAAACGTCCTGCACGGTGTTGGGCTGTAAGCACAACCCCCACCTGTGGACGTTGGGCCCTCATACCACCCTCATGGAGTCTGTTTCTGACCATTTGAGCAGACACATGCACATGTGTGGCCTGCTGAAGGTAATTTTGCCGGGCAATGGCAGTGCTCCTCCTGCTCCTCCTTGAACAAAGGCGGAGGTAGCGGTCCTGCTGCTGGGTTGTTGCCCACCTACGGCCTCCTCCACATCTCCTGATGTACTGGCCTGTCTCCTGGTAGCGCCTCCATGCTCTGGACACTACGCTGACAGACACAGCAAACCTTCTTGCCACAGCTCGCATTGATGTGCCATCCTGGATGAGCTGCACTATCTGAGCCACTTGTGTGGGTTGTAGACTCCATCTCATGCTACCACTAGAGTGAAAGCACCGCCAGCATTCAAAAGTGACCAGAACATCAGCCAGGAAGCATAGGAACTGAGAAGTGGTCTGTGGTCACCACCTTCAGAACCACTCCTTTATTGGGGGTGTCTTGCTAATTGCCTATAATTAGCACCTGTTGTCTATTCCATTTGCACAACAGCATGTGAAATTTATTGTCAATCAGTGTTACTTCCTAAGTGGACAGTTTGATTTCACAGAAGTGTGATTGACTTGGAGTTACACTGTGTTGTTTAAGTGTTCCCTTTATTTTTTTGAGCAGTGTATATATTTCAGAATCTGACAGTGGTATATATTATAGTATATCTTAGTATGTTGCAACTGCCACTTGTAACAATCCCCATATGTTGTTGAATGGATTCAGTATTTACAGAAAAATATTAACTTGGTTTTGTATAGAAAATGTACTGTACAATATACGTTCATCTATATCTCTGACTCAAGGGTAACACCTTTTCTTATTACACCTGACATAGGATTAGCAAATTCAGCCACAGAGATTTAGACATTCCATCTGTGTCCTTTTAGGATCATTTGGGAAGCCATTCTACACCCATAAGCAAACAGCAGACCTAATAGAATAGTTAACTGTCTTTTCTAGCCCACCTGTCAAAGCCTGAGAGAAAGAAGAGGGAGAGAGAGAGATGGCGAGAGAGGAAGAGGAAGATAGATTGTAAAAGCAGGGAGAGAGAGAGAGAGATGGAGAGAGAGGAAGATGAAGATAGATTGTAGAGCAGGGAGAGAGAGAGATGGAGAGAAAAAGAGAGAGAATGGTCTGCTGGTAGTGACAGAATGATATGAGCTCAGAGATAGATAAGGAAAAGTCATTTATAGAATGTGGACTGTCAGCACTTCTCCATTCCGTGGTCTCTGTGGCAACCCATTAAAAGTATAGAGGTCATTCCAGAGGTCACTGGGGAGATAGAGGTCTTAATTGTGTTCTAAATGACAACCTATTTACTACCAGTGTTGGGATTATTTACTTGAAAAAGTATATATAAAAAAATATGTTGCACATTTCTCATTACATTTCAATTATTGTTAATCTAACTGCACTATCCAATTTACAGTAGCTACGACAGTGAACAAATACCATGCTAATGTTTGAGAGTGCCCAGATTTGAACTTGAAAAGTTATTAATAAACCAATTAGGCACATTTGGGCAGTCTTGATACAACATTTAGAACAGAAGTACAATGGTTCATTGGATCAGTCTAATATTTTGCACACAAACACACACTGCTGCCATCTAGTGGGCAGAATCTAAAATGCAACTGGGCTGGATTAATATATTATGGCCTTTCTCTTGCATTTAAAAAAATATATGTTATTTTTATTTATATGATCTTTTACCAGATCTAATGTGTTATATTCT
Source organism: Oncorhynchus nerka (assembly GCF_034236695.1). NCBI lineage: Eukaryota > Metazoa > Chordata > Actinopteri > Salmoniformes > Salmonidae > Oncorhynchus > Oncorhynchus nerka. The sequence goes on along the minus strand of NC_088408.1, from coordinate 8,752,646 downwards.
CCTACATTCCTTTCACATTTCCACAAACTTCAAAGAGTTTCCTTTCAAATGGTATCAAGAATAGGCATATACTTGCTTCAGGGCCTGACCTACAGGCAGTTGAAAAAAAAGGGCGGATCCTTAAGAGGATAACAAAAGACTAAGCTGTGTTTCACTATATGTCACTTGTGATTTCATGAATATTAATTTTTTCTAGTAAGATTTTTTGTCCTTTGCGTTATGCTAATTAGTGTAGTTGATGACAATTCTCCCGGATCCGGGAGGGGTAGTTCTAAGAAGTTAATAAGCTTTACGTATCAAGCTTTTATGAGTAAAAAAAACAATAGCACCCTTATGTAGACATAGCTCCACCCACATCCGTTCCACGCATCGAATGAGGTTGGAGTCGAGGGAAAGTGTTACCAAATATAACAATGTGGATAAATATTCTAATGAAGTGTGTACACAAAATGTATTAAACACATCTGTAAAACCACAATGAGGACATCGACCCATCAAGCAAGTTTTCATAAATCATTGGGTACAGAACAAGAAAAACAGAGTAATAGGTGGCATTACTTCACATTTTACAGCAAAACATACATAGTAACTTCACCATTAAGACATTTAGGAAATAATATCTGTAGGGGGAAACTCTTTAGGTAGATAGTGTGGTCTACAGATTATCAAGAGATACTCTACCTCAGGCGAGCTTAACCTTGAGACATCCTTAGCTATTGTGCACCAGCTGTTATTTGCAGATATACATAGACCGCCACCCCTTGTCTTACCAGAGCTGTTCTGTCCTGCCTATAGAGTGTATAACCCGCTAGCTGTATGTTATTCATGCCGTAGATCAGCCACGACTCAGTGAAACCTAAGATATTACAGTTTTTAATGTCCAATTGGTAGGTTATACGTGCTTTTAGTTCGTATAATTTATTATCCAGCGTTTGTAGGTTGGTCAATAGTAGAGATGGTAAAGGCAGATTAGCCACTTGTCACCGGATCCTCACAAGGCACCCCGATCTCCTTTTCGTTCTCCTTCGAATGACGGGGATGAGGGGGATGAGGGCCTGTTCGGCTGTCTGGAGTAAATCCCTCTCGTCCGACTTGTTAAAGAGACATTCTTCATCCAGTTCAAGGTGAGGAATCATAAGAGACGGTAGCAGCAACAGTATGTACAAAATAAGTTACAAACAATGCGAAAAAACAAACCAAAAAGCAGGGTTGGTTACCCTTCTGTGACTAGGGGGCAGTATTTTCATTTTTGGAAAAATAACGTTCCCGTAGTAAACGGGATATTTTGTCAGGACAAGATGCTAGAATATGCATATAATTGACGGCTTCGGATAGAAAACACTCTAAAGTTTCCAAAACTGTAAAAATATTGTCTGTGAGTATAACAGAACTGATGTTGCAGGTGAAAGCCTGAGATAAATCCAATCCGGAAGTGCCTCATGTTTTGAAAGCACTGCGTTCCAATGCGTCCCTACTGAGCAGTGAATGGGCTATCAACCAGATTACTTTTTCTCCGTATTCCCCAAGGTGTCTACAGTGACGTAGTTTTACGCATTTATGTTGAAGAATACCCGTAAGCGGCTACATTGCGCAAGTGGTCACCTGATGCTCCCAGAGTGATTCTCGCGTAAAATACAGAGGTAGCAATTATTCCAATCGATCCTACTGAAAAACGAATTGTCCCGGTGGATATATTATCGAATAGATATTTGAAAAACACCTAGAGGATTGATTATAAACAACGTTTGCCATGTTTCTGTCGATAGTATGAAGCTAATTTGGAATATTTTCCGGTGTTTTCGTGACTGCAATTTCCAGGCGATTTCTCAGCCAAACGTGAAGAACGAACGGAGCTATTTCGCCTACAAAAATAATATTTAGGGAAAAAAGGAACATTGGCTATCTAACTGGGAGTCTCGTGAGTGAAAACATCCGAAGCTCATCAAAGGTAAACACTTTAATTTCATTGCTTTTCTGATTTCCGTGACCAAGTTACCTGCTGCTATCAGGACAAAATGCTATGCTATCAATAAACTTACACAAATGCTTGTCTAGCTTTGGCTGTAAAGCATATTTTGAAATCTGAGGTGACAGGGTGATTAACAAAAGGCTAAGCTCTGTCTCAATATATTTCACTTGTGATTTTCATGAATAGGAATATTTTCTAGGAATATTTATGTCCGTTGCGTTATGCTAATTAGTGTCAGTCGATGATTACGCTCCATCATGCGGGATGGGGAGTCACTAGAGGTTAACTTCTTGACGCTACCCATCCCGGTACAGGGATAATTGTCATCAGCAACCGTTGAATAGCATAGCGCCACAGTCAAATAATATTACAAAAAAATACTCATATTCATGAAATCACAAGTGCAATATTGCAAAACACAGCTTAGCCTTTTGTTAATCCACCTGTCGTCTCAGATTTAGAAATGATGCTTTACAGCGAAAGAAATCCAAGCGTTTGTGTAAATTTATCGATAGCATAACATAACATTATGTACACTAAGCACTAGCTAGGTCACGAAAATCAGAAAAGCAATTTAAAAAATTGTTTACCTTTGATGATCTTCGGATGTTTTCACTCACGAGACTCCCAGTTACACAACTAATGTTCCATTTGTTCCATAAAGATGATTTTTATACCCAAAATACAGATGTTTGTTTGTCGCGTTATGTTCAGAAATCCTCAAGTTGTTTTTAAAATATGTATTCGATGATATATCAACCGAGTGTGTAGCTTTTTCAATAACAGCGGGAGAAACAATGGCTGCTTTACTCAGTTGCGCAAAACAAAACTCACTCTGAGAGCCCCCACCTATCCACTTACGCAATGTGATCCTTCACGCTCATTTTTCAAAATAAAAGCCTGAAACTATGTCTAAAGATTGTTGACACCTTAGGGAAGCCATAGAAAAAGGAATCTGGTTGATATCCCTTTAAATGGAGGATAGGCATGCTTAGGAACAGAGATGTTTCAAAATAAGAGGCAATTCCTGATTGGATTTTCCTCAGGTTTTCGCCTACAATATCAGTTCTGTTATACTCACAGACAATATTTTTACAGTTTTGGAAACTTTAGAGTTTTTTCTATCCAAATCTGACAATGATATGAATATTCTAGTTTCTGGGGCTGAGAAATAGGCAGTTTCAAATGGGTACGTTTTTTGCCAAAAACGAAAATACTGCCTCCTACACGCAAAAGGTTAAGAGCCCAAAAAAACAGCAGCCATCCCATCCGGCCCCAACACTGTTGGCAGTGAAGAACGTTAGAATCATGCCTGACAAGGCCAATGATCAACATTCCTCACCGGAAGCCCGCCTTCCACATTTAATAAACTCAAGGCACGGATTCTAGCACAGGAACTCCCCATAGCTGTGTTGTACCTCATTTCCCTACTTCAGGGAACAGTACTTGTAGTCATAACTGTATGTTTTGAAGCCCTCAATAAAGATTGCTTCATTTCAGACTCTGCCTGTCTCTCAGTTTAGCTCATCTCTGCATAGCTAAATTACAACAAAAGCTATTTCACAACCATTCCTTTCCTTTGACAACTACTTATTTTATCCTCTCCCTGTCACCTGTCTTTTGTTGCTTCATTTCTTCTCAGCATGTTCCGGTAATGTCATCACAGAGTACCGGTAACACACACACACACACACACACACACACACACACACACACACACACACACACACACACACACACACAGGAACTCGTCGTCCTTTGCATTTACTGACTGAGCAATTTCCATCAGAGCTTCACCCCACCTTGAGTGCTTTTCAGTTCAACCCTCACCTTTAATAACACCTTTCACCTACCACAGACCACCTGGGGGCCTCATCGAGCATGTGTGTGTGTGTTTGTGTGCGTGTGTGTGTGTGCGCTTGTGCATGCGTGTGTGATGTAGCAATGGGCTGTGGTGTATTTACAAGCAACTAATACACATGTACTGAGAGGAAGGAAGGATGAAAGGATGGAAGGATGGAAGAATGAAAGACCGAAGGATGGAAGGATCAAGGATCGCAGAATAGCAGGATAGTGAGATGGAAGGGTGGAAGGATGAATGATGGAAGGATGAAGGATGGAAAGGTGAAGGATGGAAGGATGGAAGAATTGAAGGATGAAGGATAGCAGGATGGAAGGATAAATTATAGCAGGATGGAAGAATATATGGATGAAGGATAGCAGGATGGAAGGATGGAAGTATAGAAGGATGAAGGGTAGCAGGATGGAAGGATGGAAGGATAGCAGGATATCCTACAACTGCGAAACTCTAAAAATCCTGCATCAGCCTAACTCTAAAAATCCTGCATCAGCCTAACTCTAAAAATCCTGCAACAGCCTAACTCTAAAAATCCTGCAACAGCCTAACTCTAAAAATCCTGCATCAGCCTAACTCTACAAATCCTGCATCAGCCTAACTCTACAAATCTAGCTGTAGAGTCATATAAACCTGCTGCCTGATTCAACATCTATGCTGTTCTATACAGCAAAGACAGACCAGAGCAGGTTGCGGCTTATACTGTAGATGTCAGCTTGGTCAATTCCTCTCTTCTTGCTGACTGTGAAGAATTCCATTATGATGCTAATACTAAGGGTGTTGAGAGAGCAGTGTTTTTGGTGTGTGTGTGTGTGGTGTGTGACAATGCAATGGTCTCTCCTGCATTTAGAAGCAATATGCACTGACAGGAATAAGGAAGAATGGATGAATGGATGATAACAGCAAGATAGAATTATAGAAGGATGAAGGATAGCAGGATGGGAGGATAGAAAGATGAAGGATAGCAGGATACAAGGATGATAACAGCAGGATGGAATAATATAAGGATGAAGGATAGCAGGATGGAATAATATAAGGATGAAGGATAGCAGGATGGAAGGATAGAAGGATTACGGAATTGAAGGATGGAAGGATAGAAGGATGATGGATAGCAGGATACAAGGATGATAACAGCAGGATGGAATAATATAAGGATGAAGGATAGCAGGATGGAAGGATAGAAGGATTACAGAATTGAAGGATGATGGATAGCAGGATGGAAGGATAGAAAGATGAAGGTTAACAGGATAGAAGGATGAAGGATAGCAGGATGGAAGGATGAAGTATAGCAGGATGGAAGGATGAAACGATGGAAGGATAGAATGATGATGGATAACAGGATGGAAGAATAGAAGGATGAAGGATAGCAGAATGGAAGGATTATGTGTAGCAGGATGGAAGGATAGAAGGACGAAAAGATGGATAGCAGGATGGAAGGATGGAAGAATAGAAGGATAATTGATAGGAGGATGGAAGGATGGAAGGATAGAAGTATGATGGATAGCAGGATAGAAGGACAGAAGGATAAAGGATAGCAGGATGGAAGGATGAAGAATAGCAAGTTGGAAGGATGGAAGAATAGATGGATGATGGAAGCAGGATGGAAGGATAGAAAGATTAAGGATAGCAGGATAGAATGATGAAGAATAGTAGGATGGAAAGATTGAAGGATGGCAGAATTTAATAATGGAAGGATGGAAGGATAAAGGGTAGCAGAATGGAAGGATGGAAAGATAAAGGATTGCAGAATGGAAGGATGGACAGATGGACAGATGAAAGATAGCAGGATGGAAGGATGAAGAATAGCAGGATGGAAGGATGGAAGGATAGAACGATGGAAGGATTAAATGTTTGAAGGATGAAGGATAGCAGTACAGAATGATGGAAGGATTAGAGTTTGGAAGCATGAAATATAGCAGGATGGAAGGATAGATGATGGAAGGATGGAAGGATGAATGCAGGCAGGATGGAAGGATAGAATGATGGAATTATTAAATGTTGGAAGGATGAAGGATAGCAGTATAGAATGATGGAAGGATTAAAGCTTGGAAGGACAAAACATAGCAGGATGGAAGGATAGATGATGGAAGGACAGAAAGATTGAAGGATGAATAATGGAAGGATGAAAGGATAGCAGAATGGAAGGTTCTTCACATGTCTTAATCTCCAATGGAGGCAAGAGGACAGGCAGATGACAGCATACTGTGTACTAACTTGGTAGAGATTAGTGACAGCATATGCTAACCTGGTAGAGGAGTCACCGCATATGTTATCCTGGTAGAGGAGTGACAGCAGATGCTAAATGTGATAAATGGTGACATTAAAGTGCATTAGAATGATTAAACCAGAAGTCAACTCTGGGACTTCACAAAATGTAACTCAATTGCTGTGCAAATACAGTAGCCAAACACTGAAACTCCTGCATTAGCCAAACACTGACATTCCTGCATTAGCCAAACACTGACATTCCTGCATTAGCCAAACAGTGAAACTCCTGCATTAGCCAAACACTGAAACTCCTGCATTAGCCAAACACTGAAACTCCTGCATTAGCCAAACACTGAAACTCCTGCATTAGCCAAACACTGAAACTCCTGCATTAGCCAAACACTGACATTCCTGTATTAGCCAAACACTGACATTCCTGCATTAGCCAAACACTGAAACTCCTGCATTAGCCAAACACTGAAACTCCTGCATTAGCCAAACACTGAAACTCCTGCATTAGCCAAACACTGAAACTCCTGCATTAGCCAAACACTGACATTCCTGTATTAGCCAAACACTGAAACTCCTGCATTAGCCAAACACTGACATTCCTGTATTAGCCAAACAGTGAAACTCCTCCATTAGCCAAACACTGAAACTCCTGCATTAGCCAAACAGTGAAACTCCTGCATTAGCCAAACACTGACATTCCTGTATTAGCCAAACAGTGAAACTCCTGCATTAGCCAAACACTGAAACTCCTGCATTAGCCAAACACTGAAAAGCCGCATTAGCCAAACACTGAAAAGCCGCATTAGCCAAACAGTGAAAAGCCGCATTAGCCAAACACTGAAAAGCTGCATTAGCCAAACACTGAAAAGCCGCATTAGCCAAACAGTGAAAAGCCGCATTAGCCAAACATTGACATTCCTGTATTAGCCAAACACTGAAAAGCCGCATTAGCCAAACAGTGAAAAGCGCCATATAAACCTGCTGCCTGAGTCAACATCTATTCTGTTCTATACAGCGAAGGCAGCTTATACTGTAGACGTCTGCTTCGTCAATTCTTCTCTCCTGCCTGACTGTACAGGATTCCATTATGATGCTAATATCCAGGGTATTGAGAGAGCTGTGTGTGTGTGTGTGTCTACCCTCTTCAACACAACACCATACCTCATCGTGTCAGGGATAAGCCAGAGGCGTAAGAGAGAGAGAGGGCCTCTGGCACTTTTACCCAAGATGCATCTGGCTTCATCTTATCTGCGGGGGGGGGGGGTACCCTTATGCTGTTTTTTAAAATATGTTTTATTTTCTTTGTTCTTCTTCAGAAGTAGGGCATCTTACCTCTGGAGGAAAACACTAATGTACACTAGCCCACTATTTCCATAGAGGTAGAGTTGTATCTTTACGATTGTTCGACAGTTTCAATCCAGAGAAAGCTTAGAATATACTGTCTAGTGTACAGCTGCATGAAGCTGAATTAGATAAATCCAAGGAGAATCTCCAATCGTCTGAAGAATGTGTCATTTCCTTGACTTTATATTCAATCAAGACTGCATATGGGCAAATCACCTCCCAAGAGGAGCAATATACACCTACACTACGTGGTTGTTCTACTGTTCCATTCCTCTCCAATGCATAGACCACAAGTTCAAAGGGAAGATCATTGCTCATCTGAAGAATGTGTCCTTGAGTTTATATTCATTCCAAAAAAATGTATGGAAATCTACGTCTTGTTTCTAAAATGTTAATGTAAACTGTACCATCGTTTTTCACAATCCACTTCAATTCACCATGTCATGTTCAGCGAATCTTCAATCATGGGAAGAATGTCTTCCAACACTTTCTATGGAAATCTACGAGTTGTTTATGGTGAAATGGTGGAATATATTGTCCCCAGAGATACAGAGAATAGAGATTAGACTGCCCTTCAATTGGATCCAAGCGTTAGTTGATATTTGTGATGTCTTGTTGCCGATGGAGAGAGAATGACAAGAGCACCTTTTTCTTGTTTTTAAATATCTCTCAATCGCATTTGAAACTAACACCTTTGTTAACATTCCTTCCTGCTTCACCAGCCTCCGCCCACGGCCCATACGGACTAAACATCAACCCTGATTCTCTGTCTGCGTTCGAAACGGCACCCTATTCCCTTCTTAGTGCACTACTTTTGACCAGAGTCCTATGTGGGGCCCTGGTTAAATGAAGTGCACTATATAGGGAATAGCATGCCATTAGAGACATATGCACTTATTTGGTGGGTCATTATTTTATTTTATATATATAAATAAAGTCAAAAGTTTGGACACACCTACTCATTCCAGGGTTTTTCTTTATTTGTACTATTTTCTACATTGTAGAATAATAGTGAAGACATCAAAACTATGAAATAACATATGGAATCATGAAACAACTATCAAAGTGTTAAACAAATCAAAATCTATTTAGATTCTTTAAAGTAGCCACTCTTTGCCTTGATGACAGCTTTGAATACTCTTGCTATTCTCTCAACCAGCTTCACCTGGAATGCTTTTCCAACAGTATTGAAGGATTTCCCACATATGCTGAGCACTTGTTGGCTGCTTTTCCTTCACTCTGCGGTCCAACTTAATCAGGACAGCAGTTTTCAGCTAACATCATTGCAAAAGGGTTTCCTAATGATTAATTAACTTTTAAAAATGAAACACTTAGATTAGCTAACGCAACGTACCATTGGAACACAGGAGTGATGGTTGCTGATAACTGGCCTAAGTACAGTGGGGCAAAAAAGTATTTAGTCAGCCACCAATTGTGCAAGTTCTCCTACTTAAAAAGATGAGAGAGGCCTGTAATTTTCATCATAGGTACACTTCAGCTATGACAGATGAAACGAGAATCACTTTGTAGGATTTTTAATGAATTTATTTGCAAATTATGGTGGAAAAAAGTATTTGGTCCATAACAAAAGTTTCTCAATACTTTGTTATATACCCTTTGTTGGCAATGACAGAGGTCAAACGTTTTCTGTAAGTCACTGTATATATTCCATAATAAAATCTGCCGTTTCCAGTTACAATAGTCATCTACAACATTAACAATGTCTACAATGTATTTCTGATCAATTTGATGTTATTGGACAAAAAACAAGGTTGTTTCTAAGTGACCCCAAAGTTCTGAACGGTAGTCTATATATATTTTATATAAGCCATTTCACTCGGTTCAGGGTCAGTTTTTCCAGGTCACACCAGTTGAGGCCTCACTATTCTCCAAGTGGTTCTGGGTCAGTTTTTCCAGGTCACACAAGTTGAGGCCTCTCTCTCCTCCAAGTGGTTGTGGGTCAATTTTTCCAGGTCACACAAGTTGAGGCCTCTCTCTCCTCCAAGTGGTTCTGGGTCAGTTTTTCCAGGTCACACAAGTTGAGGCCTCTCTCTCCTCCAAGTGGTTGTGGGTCAATTTTTCCAGGTCACACAAGTTGAGGCCTCTCTCTCCTCCAAGTGGTTGTGGGTCAATTTTTCCAGGTCACACAAGTTGAGGCCTCTCTCTCCTCCAAGTGGTTCTAGGTCGACTTTCTCTTCCTGTCTTTTCATTAGCTGATGTTCTCATAAGAGCTCTGGATTCCTCCCTGCTCATGAAACAGTATTATGGTGCACTACCTTTTCTACTTATTTTATTTTACCTTTATTTAACTAAGCGAGTCAGTTAAGAACAAATTCTTATTTTACAGTGACGGCCTACCCCGGACAAACCCTAACCTGGACCACGCTGTGCACTGCCAGATGGGAGTCCCAATCACGGCCGGGTTGTGATACAGCCTGGAACCTTATTGGCCGTGGTCAAAAGCAGTAATCTATATAGTTAATAGTGTGCCATTTGAGACACAGCAGTAAGCTATGTTTCTAGAATTATAAACCTATACTTCCTAGGCGCTGTTTCCACAACGTTTGGGTAAAGCATTTATTTGCTTTCATCAGAAGTGATAATATGCCATACACAATACAATTAAGTACGGTTAATTAGAGGATTTCCCAGGGTGCATTGCACAGTGTGTGGGCTGATTTGAGCAGATGGGAACAATTCCTCTCTATTAGGCTGTTTCACCATCCTCAATGACAGGGTTGAAATACACAGTGTCCACCGTCCTCAATGACAGGGTTGAAATACACGTCCTCAATGACACACATCCTCTAAGACACACGTCCTCTAAGGCACACGTCCTCTAAGGCACACGTCCTCTAAGGCACACGTCCTCTAAGGCACACGTCCTCTAAGGCACACGTCCTCTAAGGCACACATCCTCTAAGACACAGGGTTGAAACACATAGCGTACACACAGGTTGGAACCTTTATTTAACTAGGCAAGTCAGTTAAGAACAAATTTTTATTTTCAATGACAGCCTAGGAACAGTGGGTTAACTGCCTGTTCAGGGGCAGAACGACAGATTTGTACATTGTCAGTTCGGGAATATGAACTTGCAACCTTTCGGTTACTAGTCCAACACTCTAACCACTAGGCTACCCTGCTGCCTGTCGCCCAACACACCACAACACCTCTCTCTGTTTCCCAACACACCACAACACCACTCTCTGTCTCCCAACACACCACAACACCTCTCTCTGTTTCCCAACACACCACAACACCTCTCTCTGTTTCCCAACACACCACAACACCTCTCTCTGTTTCCCAACACACCACAACACCTCTCTCTGTTACCCAACACACCACAACACCACTCTCTGTTTCCCAACACACCACAACACCTCTCTCTGTTTCCCAACACATCACAACACCTCTCTCTGTTTCCAAACACACCACAACACCTCTCTCTGTTTCCCAACACACCACAACACCACTCTCTGTTTCCCAACACACCACAACACCTCTCTCTGTTTCCCAACACACCACAACACCTCTCTGTTTCCCAACACATCACAACACTCTCTCTGTTTCCCAACACACCACAACACCTCTCTCTGTTTCCCAACACACCACAACACCTCTCTCTGTTTCCCAACACACCACAACACCTCTCTCTGTTTCCCAACACACCACAACACCTCTCTCTGTTTCCCAACACACCACAACACCTCTCTCTGTCTCCCAACACACCACAACACCTCTCTCTGTTTCCCAACACACCACAACACCTCTCTCTGTCTCCCAACACACCACAACACCTCTCTCTGTTTCCCAACACACCACAACACCTCTCTCTGTCTCCCAACACACCACAACACCTCTCTCTGTTTCCCAACACACCACAACACCTCTCTCTGTCTCCCAACACACCACAACACCTCTCTCCTTCTTCCAACACTTCACAACACCTCTCTCCTTCTTCCTACACTTCACAACACCTCTCTACAACACCTCTCTCCTTCTTCCTACACTTCACAACACCTCTCTACAACACCTCTCTCCGTCTCCCAACACACCACAACCCCTCTCTATGTTTCCCAACACATCACAACACCTCTCTCTGTTTCCCAACACACCACAACACCTCTCTCTGTTTCCCAACACACCACAACACCACTCTCTGTTTCCCAACACACCACAACACCTCTCTCTGTTTCCCAACACATCACAACACCTCCCTCTGTTTCCCAACACACCACAACACCTCTCTCTGTTTCCCAACACACCACAACACCTCTCTCTGTTTCCCAACACACCACAACACCTCTCTCTGTCTCCCAACACACCACAACACCTCTCTCTGTTTCCCAACACACCACAACACCTCTCTCTGTTCCCAACACACCACAACACCTCTCTCTGTCTCCCAACACACCACAACACCTCTCTCTGTCTCCCAACACACCACAACACCTCTCTCTGTTTCCCAACACACCACAACACCTCTCTACAACACCTCTCTCTGTTTCCCAACACACCACAACACCACTCTCTGTTTCCGAACACACCACAACACCTCTCTCTGTTTCCCAACACATCACAACACCTCCCTCTGTTTCCCAACACACCACAACACCTCTCTCTGTCTCCCAACACACCACAACACCTCTCTCTGTTTCCCAACACACCACAACACCTCTCTCTGTTTCCCAACACACCACAACACCTCTCTCTGTCTCCCAACACACCACAACACCTCTCTCTGTCTCCCAACACACCACAACACCTCTCTCTGTCTCCCAACACACCACAACACCTCTCTACAACACCTCTCTCTGTTTCCCAACACACCACAACACCTCTCTCTGTCTCCCAACACACCACAACACCTCTCTCCTTCTTCCAACACTTCACAACACCTCTCTCCTTCTTCCTACACTTCACAACACCTCTCTACAACACCTCTCTCCTTCTTCCTACACTTCACAACACCTCTCTACAACACCTCTCTCCGTCTCCCAACACACCACAACCCCTCTCTATGTTTCCCAACACATCACAACACCTCTCTCTGTTTCCCAACACACCACAACACCTCTCTCTGTTTCCCAACACACCACAACACCACTCTCTGTTTCCCAACACACCACAACACCTCTCTCTGTTTCCCAACACATCACAACACCTCCCTCTGTTTCCCAACACACCACAACACCTCTCTCTGTTTCCCAACACACCACAACACCTCTCTCTGTCTCCCAACACACCACAACACCTCTCTCTGTTTCCCAACACACCACAACACCTCTCTCTGTTTCCCAACACACCACAACACCTCTCTCTGTCTCCCAACACACCACAACACCTCTCTCTGTCTCCCAACACACCACAACACCTCTCTCTGTTTCCCAACACACCACAACACCTCTCTACAACACCTCTCTCTGTTTCCCAACACACCACAACACCTCTCTCTGTTTCCCAACACACCACAACACCTCTCTCTGTCTCCCAACACACCACAACACCTCTCTCTGTCTCCCAACACACCACAACACCTCTCTCTGTCTCCCAACATACCACAACACCTCTTTCTGTTTCCCAACACACCACAACACCTCCCTCTGTCTCCCAACACACCACAACACCTCTCTCTGTCTCCCAACACACCACAACACCTCTCTCTGTTTCCCAACACACCACAACACCTCTCTCTGTCTCCCAACACACCACAACACCTCTCTCCTTCTTCCAACACTTCACAACACCTCTCTCCTTCTTCCTACACTTCACAACACCTCTCTACAACACCTCTCTCCTTCTTCCTACACTTCACAACACCTCTCTACAACACCTCTCTCCGTCTCCCAACACACCACAACCCCTCTCTATGTTTCCCAACACACCACAACATCTCTCTCTGTCTCCCAACACACCACAACACCTCTCTATGTTTCCCAACACATCACAACACCACTCTACAACACCTCTCTCTGTCTCCCAACACACCACAACACCTCTCTCTGTTTCCCAACACCTCTCTCCATCTCCCAACACCTCTCAGCTACTTTCTCTGCTTCTCTACATTTTCAACTCAACACATCACTACACGCAACATGACACTGACTCAGCTCCAGCACCTTACCATGGTAACACAGCTCCAGCACCTTACCATGGTAACACAGCTCCAACACCTTACCATGGTAACACAGCTCCAACACCTTACCATGGTAACACAGCTCCAACACCTGACCCTGGTAACACAGCTCCAACACCTGACCATGGTAACACAGCTCAAACACTTTCCATGGTAACACAGCTCCAACACCTTACCCTGGTAACACAGCTCCAACACCTTACCCTAGTAACAAAGCTCCAACACCCTCCATCCATTTAAAAGTACAGCAAAGTTCAAATGGAAATACAATGTCAAATATGATGTACTGATTCAACAACCTATGGTGTTATTACTGTGCTACATCTAATAGCAGAACCAAATGACCTGGATTGCAGTTGTGGAATCCATAAAAAGTACACAGTGCAAGTGATGAATTTTATTTGAGATTTGTTGCAGATTATTACAGTAATTGTGAAGATCCCTATATTATTTCGACCATTGCATGCTTTCTATGACTCCATTACATATTCATAGTTACAGTAACATCAAAATGTGGCCATGGGATGTGTTACTCATTTTAAGGTTGAATAAATACTGTTACATTAGTTTGTAAGATAGCCTTAACTTTAGGGCGATATTTACTGGATTGAAAAAGGGAAATGGATTTGTGTTTGGTTGTCGACGCAACAAAATATCAATATTTAAAGGAGATGTATATTTTGTGCCACTGGTGTAGTCTGACTTTAATTCCAGTTCGTGTAGATATTCATAATAAATATGTTGGATTGACATCTGTTTCAATTCAACCTATTGTTTCAATTCAACCTATTGTTTCAATTCAACCTGTTTCAATACAACCTATTGTTTCAATACAACCTATTGTTTCAATTCAACCTATTGTTTCAATTCAACCTATATTGTTTCAATACAACCTATTGTTTCAATTCAACCTATTGTTTCAATTCAACCTATTGTTTCAATTCAACCTATTGTTTCAATTCAACCTATTGTTTCAATACAACCTATGTTGAATAGGTTGAATTGAAACAATAGGTTGAATTGAAACAATAGGTTGAATTGAAACAGTGGGTTGTATTGAAACAACACCTCCTCCGCCTTTGCGGGATGCACAGGGGATATGGTCACTAGGGTAGCCAGGAGGTGAGGCTTCATTTAACACAGTAAATTCATCAGGCTTAAGCCATGTTTCAGTCAGGCCAATCACATCAAGATTATGATCAGTGATTAGTTCATTGACTATAATTGCTTTTGAAGTAAGGGATCTAACATTAAGTAGCCCTTTTTTGAGATGTGAGGTATCACAATCTCTTTCAATAATGACAGGAATGGAGGAGGTCTTTATCCTAGTGAGATTGTTAAGGCAAACACCGCCAATTTTAGTTTTGACCAACCCAGGTCGAGGCACAGACATGGTCTCAATGGGGATAGCTTATCTGACTACACTGACTGTGCTAGTGGCAGACTCCACTAAGCTAGCAGGCTGGCTAACAACCAGTTAGAGTTAGAGCCCTGTCTATCTTGGTAGATAAGATGAGAGCACACCTCCAGCTAGGATGGAGTCCGTCACTCCTCAGCAGGCCAGGCTTGGTCCTGTTTGTGGGCGAGTCCCAGAAAGAGGGCCAATTATCTACAAATTCTATCTTTTGGGAGGGGCAGAAAACAATTTTCAAACAGCGATTGAGTTGTGAGACTCTGCTGTAGAGCTCATCACTCCCCCTAACTGGGAGGGGGCCAGAGACAATTACTCGATGCCGACACATCTTTCTAGCTGATTTACACGCTGAAGCTATGTTGCACTTGGTGAACTCTGACTGTTTCATCCTGACATCGTTGGTGCCGATGTGGATAAGAATATCTCTAAACTCTCTACACTCGCCAGTTTTAGCTTTAGCCAGCACCATCTTCAGAATAGCCTTAACGTCGGTAGCCCTGCCCCCTCGTAAACAGTGTGTGATCGCTGGATGATTCGTTTTAAGTCTACTACTGAGGGCAACGGAGTCGCCAATGACTAGGGTTTTCAATTTGTCAGAGCTAATGGTGGGAAGCTTCGGCGTCTCAGACCCCGTAACGGGAGGAGTAGAGACAAGAGAAGGCTCGGCCTCAAACTCCGACTCGCTGCTTAATGGGGAAAACCGGTTGAAAGTTTCTGTCGGCTGAATGAGCGACACCGGTTGAGCATTCCTACAGCATTTCCCTCCAGAAGCCATGAGAAAGTTGTCCGGCTGCGAGGACCGTGCCAGGGGATTTATACTAACGTTACTATCTGTACTTACTGGTGGCACTGTTGTGTCTGAAGCTGGGCTTGCAGCACAGCTATCTTCGCCGTAAGGCGATCGTTCTCCTGTATATTATGAGTACAGCGACTGCAATTAGAAGGCATCATGTTAATGTTACTACTTAGCTTCGTCTGGTGGAGGTAGAACCATGTCCAGATAAAGCGTCCAGAGTGAAAAATTTGAATCTAAAAAAGATGAGGGCAAAACCAAAAACATAAACGGTAATTAAAAAGTAAAAACTGTAAAGTTGTCAGGTAGCAAAGTAAGATTGGCAACAAAACGCACAGCAACACGTAAAGAAGTCTGCAAGTTGTGACCGGAAATGGCGTCAGCAACAGTCCTGTTGTTCAAGGTTTCAGGTATGTTTTTGGTTTAAAGTTTCTACAAACTTCAAAGTGTTTTCTATCCAATGCTACCAATTATATGCATATCCTGGCTTCTGGGCCTGAGAAACAGGCAGTTTACTTTGGGCACGTATTGTCACCTATCCAGTGACAATAATAAATAAAACACATTTAAAAAACGAATTAACTACCTTGCCTTGTTAAATAAAGGTACAATTAAAAATAAAAACAATTAAAAGAGAGAGGTGTTGGGAAACAGAGCGAGAGAGGTGTTGAAAGACAGTGAGAGAGGTGTTGTGGTGTGTGGGAAGACAGAGAGGTGTTGGGAGACAGAGAGAGGGGTGTTGTGGTGTGTTGGGAGACAGAGAGGTGTTGGGAGACAGAGAGAGAGGTTTTGTGGTGTTTTGGGAGACATCGAGAGGTGTTGGGAGACAGAGAGGTGTTGTGATGTGTTGGGAGACAGAGAGAGAGGTGTTGGGAGACAGAGAGTGGTGTTGGGAGACAGATAGAGAGGTGTTGGGAGACAGAGAGACAGGTGTTGGGAGACAGAGAGACAGGTGTTGGGAGACAGAGAGAGAGAGAGAGTATTGGGAGACAGAGAGAGAGAGGTGTTGGGAGACAGAGAGAGAGAGAGGTGTTGGGAGACAGAGAGAGAGGTGTTGGGAGAGAGAGAGAGAGGTGTTGGGAGACAGAGAGAGAGGTGTTGGGAGACAGAGAGAGAGAGAGGTGTTGGGAGACAGAGAGAGAGGTGTTGGGAGACAGAGAGGTGTTGTGATGTGTTGGGAGACAGAGAGAGAGGTGTTGGGAGACAGAGAGAGAGGTGTTGGGAGACAGAGAGAGGTTTTGGGAGACAGAGATAGAGGTGTTGGGAGACAGAGAGAGAGGTGTTGGGAGACAGAGAGAGGTGTTGGGAGACAGAGAGAGAGAGAGGTATTGGGAGACAGAGAGAGAGGTGTTGGGAGACAGAGAGAGAGAGAGGTGTTGGGAGACAGAGAGAGAGGTGTTGGGAGAGAGAGAGAGAGGTGTTGGGAGACAGAGAGAGAGAGGTGTTGGGAGACAGAGAGAGAGGTTTTGTGGTGTTTTGGGAGACAGAGAGAGGTGTTGGGAGACAGAGAGAGGTGTTGGGAGACATCGAGAGGTGTTGGGAGACAGAGAGGTGTTGGGAGACAGAGAGGTGTTGTGGGAGACAGAGAGTGGTGTTGGGAGACAGAGAGAGAGGTGTTGGGAGACAGAGAGTGGTGTTGGGAGACAGATAGAGAGGTGTTGGGAGACAGAGAGAGAGGTGTTGGGAGACAGAGAGAGAGTGTTGGGAGACAGAGAGAGAGAGAGGTGTTGGGAGACAGAGAGAGAGGTGTTGGGAGACAGAGAGAGAGAGAGGTGTTGGGAGACAGAGAGAGGTGTTGGGAGACAGAGAGAGAGGTGTTGGGAGAGAGAGAGAGAGGTGTTGGGAGACAGAGAGAGAGAGAGGTGTGTTGGGAGACAGAGAGAGAGGTGTTGGGAGACAGAGAGGTGTTGTGGGAGACAGTGTTTTGGGAGACAGAGAGAGAGGTGTTGGGAGACAGAGAGAGAGGTGTTGGGAGACAGAGAGAGGTGTTGGGAGACAGAGAGAGAGAGAGGTATTGGGAGACAGAGAGAGGGGTTGGGAGACAGAGAGGTGTTGGGAGACAGAGAGGTGTTGTGAGACAGAGAGATAGGTGTTGTGGTGTGTTGGGAGACAGAGAGGTGTTGGGAGACAGAGAGAGGGGTTTTGTGGTGTTTTGGGAGACAGAGAGAGGTGTTGGGAGACAAGAGAGAGGTGTTGGGAGACATCGAGAGGTGTTGGGAGACAGAGAGGTGTTGTGATGTGTTGGGAGACAGAGAGAGAGGTGTTGGGAGACAGAGAGAGGTGTTTGGAGACAGAGAGAGGTGTTGGGAGACAGAGAGAGAGGTGTTGGGAGACAGAGAGAGAGGTGTTGGGAGACAGAGAGAGGTGTTGGGAGACAGAGAGAGAGAGAGAGGTATTGGGAGACAGAGAGAGAGAGGTGTTGGGAGACAGAGAGAGAGAGAGGTGTTGGGAGACAGAGAGAGAGGTGTTGGGAGAGAGAGAGAGAGGTGTTGGGAGACAGAGAGAGAGAGGTGTTGGGAGACAGAGAGAGAGGTGTTGGGAGACAGAGAGAGAGGTGTTGGGAGACAGAGAGAGGTGGGAGACAGAGAGAGAGAGAGAGAGTATTGGGAGACAGAGAGAGAGGTGTTGGGAGACAGAGAGAGAGAGGGGTGTTGGGAGACAGAGAGAGAGGTGTTAGGAGACAGAGAGAGAGGTGTTGGGGGACAGAGATAGGTGTTGGGAGACAGCGAGAGAGGTTTTGGGAGACAGTTGTTGGGAGACAGAGAGAGGTGTTGGAGACAGAGAGAGAGGTGTTGGGGGACAGAGAGGTGTTGGGAGACAGAGAGGTGTTGTTTTGGGAGACAGAGAGAGGTGTTGGGAGACAGAGAGAGGTGTTGGGAGACATCGAGAGGTGTTGGGAGACAGAGAGGTGTTGTGATGTGTTGGGAGACAGAGAGAGAGGTGTTGGGAGACAGAGAGAGAGGTGTTGGGAGAGAGAGGTATTGGGAGACAGAGAGAGGGTTTGGGAGACAGAGAGGTGTTGGGAGACAGAGAGGTGTTGGGAGACAGAGAGAGAGGTTTTGTGGTGTTTTGGGAGACAGAGAGAGAGGTGTTGTGGTGTGTTGGGAGACAGAAAGGTGTTGGAAGACAGAGAGAGGGGTTGGGAGACAGAGAGGTGTTGGGAGACAGAGAGAGAGAGAGGTAGTGGGAGACAGAGAGAGAGAGTTGTTGGGAGACAGAGAGAGAGAGAGGTGTTGGGAGACAGAGAGAGAGGTGTTGAGAGAGAGAGAGGTGTTGGGAGACAGAGAGAGAGAGAGGTGTTGGGAGACAGAGAGAGAGAGAGAGGTGTTGGGAGACAGAGAGAGAGGTGTTGGGAGAGAGAGAGAGAGAGAGAGAGAGGTGTTGGGAGACAGAGAGAGAGAGAGAGAGGTGTTGGGAGACAGAGAGAGAGAGAGAGGTGTTGGGAGACAGAGAGAGAGGTGTTGGGGGACAGAGAGAGGTGTTGGGAGACAGAGACAGGTGTTGTGTTATGCAAATCATTATTCTAGTATGTAGCTAGTGCTGCTGAATGGTAGCATACTGTACATCACACAGGACAGCACTTCTATTCCTATTGTGAATTAAACATCTTATGCATCATTCTGAGCTATAGAGGCGTAAGTAAATAACTGTTCTATTGTGCTTTATAGTGATTTACATTTTGATTACATTTCAAGTACAACTGAATGCGGAACGTGTCATCACAACTCAACTTGTTTCTGAGATAACTACTGATTCTGCTGAGGATTCAGATGGCTTTTCAGTTCTTTAATGCTCAAAGACACACACACACACACACACACACACACACACACACACACACACACACACACACACACACACACACACACACACACACACACACACACACACACACACGCACACACTCTGTGTGTTAACCTTACAGAGAAGAGCTCTGCTACACACTGCCAGATGGCTTGGCCCTCCATGTCTCACAGTAAGCTGCTCTAGTCTCACCTGCTACTCCCCCTGAGTCCCACTGTCTTGTAGATAGGTGTGCGTGTGCGCGTGCGTGTGCGTGTGTGTGTGTGTGTGTGTGTGTGTGTGTGTGTGCGCGTGCGTGCGTGTTTGTGTTTACTACACTGTGCTGTAGATAGGTGAAATGTCCTAGAGGAGCATTCACAGAGTCTCTGTCCTACGCCCTCAAGAAGATGGGCTTTTAATTGTGCACATTAGAGCTACAAACCCATCAACAACCAGAGAGGACAGAGAGGAGAAAAGAGGAAGACAGATGACGAGAGAGAGAGAGAGAGAGAGAGAGAGAGAGAGAGAGAGAGAGAGAGAGAGATTTAATTGAAACGACGTGGAAACATTGTTGATTCAACCATGGCGTGCCCAGTAGTCAGTACGTATTCAGACACTCAGAATGATCCTCCAGGCTGATCTCCATGTTACTATTATGGGGTATCTCTTTCTCAGCACTAATCAATAAAGTCTGAGTATGTGTGTGTGTTCGTCTGTGTGTTGGTGTGTGTGCGTGTGTGTGTGTTCGTCTGTTTGTTCATGTGTGTGTGTGTGTGTGTTCGTCTGTGTGTTCATGTGTGTGCGTGTGTGTGTGTTCGTCTGTGTGTTCATGTGTGTGTGTTCGTCTGTGTGTTCATGTGTGTGTGTTCGTCTGTGTGTTCATGTGTGTGTGTGTTCGTCTGTGTGTTGGTGTGTGTGCGTGTGTGTGTGTTCGTCTGTGTGTTCATGTGTGTGTGTAACCCGTTTAAGGTTTATCGTTATCAACCAGAGTGCTTAATTATTCCATGACTGCTGTTATATCCAGACTTCTCCTCTTATGTACAGACGTGTCCTGTATCATTTCCTGTGTCATGTCCTGTATCAGACGTGTCCTGTATCAGACGTGTCCTGTGTCAGACGTGTCCTGTGTTAGACGTGTCCTGTGTCAGACGTGTCCTATATCAGACGTGTCCTGTATCAGACGTGTCCTGTATCAGACGTGTCCTGTACCAGACGTGTCCTGTACCAGACGTGTCCTGTATCATGTCCTGTACTAGACGTGTCCTGCACCAGACGTGTCCTGTACCAGACGTGTCCTGTATCAGACGTGTCCTGTACCAGACGTGTCCTGTACCAGACGTGTCCTGTATCATGTCCTGTACCAGACGTGTCCTGTACCAAACGTGTCCTGTACCAGATGTGTCCTGTACCAGACGTGTCCTGTATCATGTCCTGTACCAGACGTGTCCTGTACCAGACGTGACCTGTTCCAGACGTGTCCTGTATCAGACGTGTCCTGTATCATGTCCTGTACAAGACGTGTCCTGTACCAGACGTGTCCTGTACCAGACGTGTCCTGTTCCAGACGTGTCCTGTACCAGACGTGTCCTGTACCAGACGTGTCCTGTATCATGTCATGTACCAGACGTGTCCTGTACCAGACGTGTCCTGTTCCAGACGTGTCCTGTACCAGACGTGTCCTGTACCAGACGTGTCCTGTATCATGTCATGTACCAGACGTGTCCTGTTCCAGGTGTGTCCTGTACCAGACGTGTCCTGTATCAGACGTGTCCTGTACCAGACGTGTCCTGTATCAGACGTGTCCTGTACCAGACGTGTCCTGTATCAGACGTGTCCTGTATCAGACGTGTCCTGTACCAGACGTGTCCTGCACCAGACGTGTCCTGTATCAGACGTGTCCTGTACCAGACGTGTCCTGTACCAGACGTGTCCTGTATCATGTCCTGTACCAGACGTGTCCTGTACCAAACGTGTCCTGTACCAGATGTGTCCTGTACCAGACGTGTCCTGTATCATGTCCTGTACCAGACGTGTCCTGTACCAGACGTGACCTGTTCCAGACGTGTCCTGTATCAGACGTGTCCTGTATCATGTCCTGTACAAGACGTGTCCTGTACCAGACGTGTCCTGTACCAGACGTGTCCTGTTCCAGACGTGTCCTGTACCAGACGTGTCCTGTACCAGACGTGTCCTGTATCATGTCATGTACCAGACGTGTCCTGTACCAGACGTGTCCTGTTCCAGACGTGTCCTCTACCAGACGTGTCCTGTACCTGACGTGTCCTGTATCATGTCATGTACCAGACGTGTCCTGTACCAGACGTGTCCTGTACCAGACGTGTCCTGTATCAGACGTGTCCTGTACCAGACGTGTCCTGTATCAGACGTGTCCTGTACCAGACGTGTCCTGTATCAGACGTGTCCTGTATCAGACGTGTCCTGTACCAGACGTGTCCTGCACCAGACGTGTCCTGTACCAGACGTGTCCTGTACCAGACGTGTCCTGTACCAGACGTGTCCTGTACCAGACGTTTCCTGTTCCAGACGTGTCCTTTCCAGACGTGTCCTGTACCAGACGTGTCCTGTACCAGACGTGTCCTGTATCATGTCCTGTACCAGACGTGTCCTGTACCAGACGTGTCCTGTTCCAGACGTGTCCTGTTCCAGACGTGTCCTCTACCAGACGTGTTCTGTACCAGGCGTGTCCTGTGTCATGTCCTGTACCAGACGTGTCCTGTACCAGACGTGTCCTGTACCAGACGTGTCCTGTTCCAGACGTGTCCTGTACCAGACGTGTCCTGTATCATGTCCTGTACCAGACGTGTCCTGTATCAGACGTGTCCTGTACCAGACGTGTCCTGTATCAGACGTGTCCTGTACCAGACGTGTCCTCTATCATGTCCTGTCCCAGACGTGTCCTGTACCGGACGTGTCCTGTTCCAGACGTGTCCTGTACCAGACGTGTCCTGTATCAGGCGTGTCCTGTACCAGACGTGTCCTGTACCAGACGTGTCCTGTATCAGACGTGTCCTGTATCAGACATGTCCTGTACCAGAAGTGTCCTGTATCATGTCCTGTACCAGACGTGTCCTGTACCAGACGTGTCCTGTATCAGACGTGTCCTGTATCAGACGTGTCCTGTACCAGACGTGTCCTGTATCATGTCCTGTACCAGACGTGTCCTGTACCAAACGTGTCCTGTACCAGATGTGTCCTGTACCAGACGTGTCCTGTATCATGTCCTGTACCAGACGTGTCCTGTACCAGACGTGACCTGTTCCAGACGTGTCCTGTATCAGACGTGTCCTGTATCATGTCCTGTACCAGACGTGTCCTGTACCAGACGTGTCCTGTACCATACGTGTCCTGTTCCAGACGTGTCCTGTTCCAGACGTGTCCTGTACCAGACGTGTCCTGTATCATGTCCTGTACCAGACTTGTCCTGTTCCAGGTGTGTCCTGTACGAGACGTGTCCTGTATCAGACGTGTCCTGTACCAGACGTGTCCTGTATCAGACGTGTCCTGTACCAGACGTGTCCTGTATCAGACGTGTCCTGTATCAGACGTGTCCTGTACCAGACGTGTCCTGCACCAGACGTGTCCTGTACCAGACGTGTCCTGTATCAGACATGTCCTGTACCAGACGTGTCCTGTACCAGACGTGTCCTGTATCATGTCCTGTACCAGACGTGTCCTGTATCATTTCCTGTACCAGACGTGTCCTGTACCAGACGTGTCCTGTACCAGACGTTTCCTGTTCCAGACGTGTCCTTTCCAGACGTGTCCTGTACCAGACGTGTTCTGTACCAGGCGTGTCCTGTATCATGTCCTGTACCAGACGTGTCCTGTAGCAGACGTGTCCTGTACCAGACGTGTCCTGTTCCAGACGTGTCCTGTACCAGACGTGTCCTGTTCCAGACGTGTCCTGTTCCAGACGTGTCCTGTACCAGACGTGTTCTGTACCAGACGTGTCCTGTACCAGACGTGTCCTGTACCAGACGTGTCCTGTATCATGTCCTGTCCCAGACGTGTCCTGTAGCAGACGTGTCCTGTTCCAGACGTGTCCTGTACCAGACGTGTCCTGTATCAGACGTGTCCTGTATCAGACGTGTCCTGTATCATGTCCTGTAACAGACGTGTCCTGTACCAGACGTGTCCTGTACCAGACGTGTCCTGTATCATGTCCTGTACCAGACGTGTCCTGTACCAGACGTGTCCTGTTCCAGACGTGTCCTGTTCCGGACGTGTCCTGTACCAGACGTGTCCTGTACCAGACGTGTCCTGTATCATGTCCTGTACCAGACGTGTCCTGTACCAGACGTGTCCTGTATCAGACGTGTCCTGTACCAGACGTGTCCTGTATCAGACGTGTCCTGTACCAGACGTGTCCTGTATCAGACGTGTCCTGTATCAGACGTGTCCTGTACCAGACGTGTCCTGTACCAGACGTGTCCTGTATCATGTCCTGTACCAGACGTGTCCTGCACCAGACGTGTCCTGTACCAGACGTGTCCTGTATCAGACGTGTCCTGTACCAGACGTGTCCTGTCCCAGAAGTGTCCTGTATCATGACCTGTACCAGACGTGTCCTGTATCATGTCCTGTACCAGACGTGTCCTGTACCAGACGTGTCCTGTATCAGACGTGTCCTGTACCAGACGTGTCCTGTACCAGACGTGTCCTGTATCAGACGTGTCCTGTATCAGACATGTCCTGTACCAGAAGTGTCCTGTATCATGTCCTGTACCAGACGTGTCCTGTACCAGACGTGTCCTGTATCAGACGTGTCCTGTATCAGACGTGTCCTGTATCAGACATGTCCTGTATCAGATGTGTCCTGTATCAGACGTGTCCTGTATCAGACGTGTCCTGTATCAGACATGTCCTGTATCAGACGTGTCCTGTATCAGACGTGTCCTGTATCATGTCCTGTATCAGACGTGTCCTGTATCAGACATGTCCTGTATCAGACATGTCCTGTATCAGAAGTGTCCTGTATCATGTGCTGTATCAGAAGTGTCCTGTATCATGTCCTGTACCAGACGTGTCCTGTATCAGACGTGTCCTGTATCAGAAGTGTCCTGTATCAGACATGTCCTGTATCAGACGTGTCCTGTATCAGACGTGTCCTGTATCATGTCCTGTATCAGACGTGTCCTGTATCAGACATGTCCTGTATCAGACATGTCCTGTATCAGAAGTGTCCTGTATCATGTGCTGTATCAGAAGTGTCCTGTACCAGACGTGTCCTGTATCAGACGTGTCCTGTATCAGAAGTGTCCTGTATCAGACATGTGCTGTATCAGACGTGTCCTGTATCAGACGTGTCCTGTATCAGACGTGTCCTGTATCAGACATGTCCTGTATCAGACGTGTCCTGTATCAGACGTGTCCTGTATCATGTCCTGTATCAGACGTGTCCTGTATCAGACATGTCCTGTATCAGACATGTCCTGTATCAGAAGTGTCCTGTATCATGTGCTGTACCAGACGTGTCCTGTATCAGACATGTCCTGTATCAGACGTGTCCTGTATCAGACGTGTCCTGTATCATGTCCTGTATCAGACGTGTCCTGTATCATGTCCTGTATCAGACGTGTCCTGTATCATGTCCTATATCAGACGGGTCCTGTACCAGACGTGTCCTGTATCAGACATGTCCTGTACCAGACGTGTCCTGTACCAGACGTGTCCTGTATCATGTCCTGTACCAGAAATGTCCTGTATCATGTCCTGTACCAGACGTGTCCTGTACCAGACGTGTCCTGTACCAGACGTTTCCTGTTCCAGACGTGTCCTTTCCAGACGTGTCCTGTACCAGACGTGTTCTGTACCAGGCGTGTCCTGTATCATGTCCTGTACCAGACGTGTCCTGTACCAGACGTGTCCTGTACCAGACGTGTCCTGTTCCAGACGTGTCCTGTACCAGACGTGTCCTGTTCCAGAAGTGTCCTGTATCATGACCTGTACCAGACGTGTCCTGTATCATGTCCTGTACCAGACGTGTCCTGTACCAGACGTGTCCTGTATCAGACGTGTCCTGTACCAGACGTGTCCTGTACCAGACGTGTCCTGTATCAGACGTGTCCTGTATCAGACATGTCCTGTACCAGAAGTGTCCTGTATCATGTCCTGTACCAGACGTGTCCTGTACCAGACGTGTCCTGTATCAGACGTGTCCTGTATCAGACGTGTCCTGTATCAGACATGTCCTGTATCAGATGTGTCCTGTATCAGACGTGTCCTGTATCAGACGTGTCCTGTATCAGACATGTCCTGTATCAGACGTGTCCTGTATCAGACGTGTCCTGTATCATGTCCTGTATCAGACGTGTCCTGTATCAGACATGTCCTGTATCAGACATGTCCTGTATCAGAAGTGTCCTGTATCATGTGCTGTATCAGAAGTGTCCTGTATCATGTCCTGTACCAGACGTGTCCTGTATCAGACGTGTCCTGTATCAGAAGTGTCCTGTATCAGACATGTCCTGTATCAGACGTGTCCTGTATCAGACGTGTCCTGTATCATGTCCTGTATCAGACGTGTCCTGTATCAGACATGTCCTGTATCAGACATGTCCTGTATCAGAAGTGTCCTGTATCATGTGCTGTATCAGAAGTGTCCTGTACCAGACGTGTCCTGTATCAGACGTGTCCTGTATCAGAAGTGTCCTGTATCAGACATGTGCTGTATCAGACGTGTCCTGTATCAGACGTGTCCTGTATCAGACGTGTCCTGTATCAGACATGTCCTGTATCAGACGTGTCCTGTATCAGACGTGTCCTGTATCATGTCCTGTATCAGACGTGTCCTGTATCAGACATGTCCTGTATCAGACATGTCCTGTATCAGAAGTGTCCTGTATCATGTGCTGTACCAGACGTGTCCTGTATCAGACATGTCCTGTATCAGACGTGTCCTGTATCAGACGTGTCCTGTATCATGTCCTGTATCAGACGTGTCCTGTATCATGTCCTGTATCAGACGTGTCCTGTATCATGTCCTATATCAGACGGGTCCTGTACCAGACGTGTCCTGTATCAGACATGTCCTGTACCAGACGTGTCCTGTACCAGACGTGTCCTGTATCATGTCCTGTACCAGAAATGTCCTGTATCATGTCCTGTACCAGACGTGTCCTGTACCAGACGTGTCCTGTACCAGACGTTTCCTGTTCCAGACGTGTCCTTTCCAGACGTGTCCTGTACCAGACGTGTTCTGTACCAGGCGTGTCCTGTATCATGTCCTGTACCAGACGTGTCCTGTACCAGACGTGTCCTGTACCAGACGTGTCCTGTTCCAGACGTGTCCTGTACCAGACGTGTCCTGTTCCAGACGTGTCCTGTTCCAGACGTGTCCTGTACCAGACGTGTTCTGTACCAGACGTGTCCTGTACCAGACGTGTCCTGTATCATGTCCTGTCCCAGACGTGTCCTGTAGCAGACGTGTCCTGTTCCAGACGTGTCCTGTACCAGACGTGTCCTGTATCAGACGTGTCCTGTATCAGACGTGTCCTGTATCATGTCCTGTAACAGACGTGTCCTGTACCAGACGTGTCCTGTATCATGTCCTGTACCAGACGTGTCCTGTACCAGACGTGTCCTGTTCCAGACGTGTCCTGTTCCGGACGTGTCCTGTACCAGACGTGTCCTGTATCATGTCCTGTACCAGACGTGTCCTGTATCAGACGTGTCCTGTACCAGACGTGTCCTGTATCAGACGTGTCCTGTATCAGACGTGTCCTGTACCAGACGGGTCCTGTACCAGACGTGTCCTGTATCATGTCCTGTACCAGACGTGTCCTGCACCAGACGTGTCCTGTACCAGACGTGTCCTGTATCAGACGTGTCCTGTACCAGACGTGTCCTGTATCATGTCCTGTACCAGACGTGTCCTGTATCAGACGTGTCCTGTACCAGACGTGTCCTGTATCAGACGTGTCCTGTATCAGACATGTCCTGTACCAGAAGTGTCCTGTATCATGTCCTGTACCAGACGTGTCCTGTACCAGACGTGTCCTGTATCAGACGTGTCCTGTATCAGACGTGTCCTGTATCAGACATGTCCTGTATCAGACGTGTCCTGTATCAGACGTGTCCTGTATCAGACGTGTCCTGTATCAGACATGTCCTGTATCAGACGTGTCCTGTATCAGACGTGTCCTGTATCATGTCCTGTATCAGACGTGTCCTGTATCAGACATGTCCTGTATCAGACATGTCCTGTATCAGAAGTGTCCTGTATCATGTGCTGTATCAGAAGTGTCCTGTATCATGTCCTGTACCAGACGTGTCCTGTATCAGACGTGTCCTGTATCAGAAGTGTCCTGTATCAGACATGTCCTGTATCAGACGTGTCCTGTATCAGACGTGTCCTGTATCATGTCCTGTATCAGACGTGTCCTGTATCAGACATGTCCTGTATCAGACATGTCCTGTATCAGAAGTGTCCTGTATCATGTGCTGTATCAGAAGTGTCCTGTATCATGTCCTGTACCAGACGTGTCCTGTATCAGACGTGTCCTGTATCAGAAGTGTCCTGTATCAGACATGTGCTGTATCAGACGTGTCCTGTATCAGACGTGTCCTGTATCAGACGTGTCCTGTATCAGACATGTCCTGTATCAGACGTGTCCTGTATCAGACGTGTCCTGTATCATGTCCTGTATCAGACGTGTCCTGTATCAGACATGTCCTGTATCAGACATGTCCTGTATCAGAAGTGTCCTGTATCATGTGCTGTACCAGACGTGTCCTGTATCAGACATGTCCTGTATCAGACGTGTCCTGTATCAGACGTGTCCTGTATCATGTCCTGTATCAGACGTGTCCTGTATCATGTCCTGTATCAGACGTGTCCTGTATCATGTCCTATATCAGACGTGTCCTGTACCAGACGTGTCCTGTATCAGACATGTCCTGTACCAGACGTGTCCTGTATCATGTCCTGTACCAGACGTGTCCTGTATCATGTCCTGTACCAGACGTGTCCTGTACCAGACGTGTCCTGTACCAGACGTTTCCTGTTCCAGACGTGTCCTTTCCAGACGTGTCCTGTACCAGACGTGTTCTGTACCAGGCGTGTCCTGTATCATGTCCTGTACCAGACGTGTCCTGTACCAGACGTGTCCTGTACCAGACGTGTCCTGTTCCAGATGTGTCCTGTACCAGACGTGTCCTGTTCCAGACGTGTCCTGTTCCAGACGTGTCCTGTACCAGACGTGTTCTGTACCAGACGTGTCCTGTACCAGACGTGTCCTGTATCATGTCCTGTCCCAGACGTGTCCTGTAGCAGACGTGTCCTGTTCCAGACGTGTCCTGTACCAGACGTGTCCTGTATCAGACGTGTCCTGTATCAGACGTGTCCTGTATCATGTCCTGTAACAGACGTGTCCTGTACCAGACGTGTCCTGTACCAGACGTGTCCTGTATCATGTCCTGTACCAGACGTGTCCTGTACCAGACGTGTCCTGTTCCAGACGTGTCCTGTTCCGGACGTGTCCTGTACCAGACGTGTCCTGCACCAGACGTGTCCTGTACCAGACGTGTCCTGTATCAGACGTGTCCTGTACCAGACGTGTCCTGTCCCAGAAGTGTCCTGTATCATGTCCTGTACCAGACGTGTCCTGTATCAGACGTGTCCTGTTCCAGACGTGTCCTGTTCCAGACGTGTCCTCTACCAGACGTGTTCTGTACCAGGCGTGTCCTGTATCATGTCCTGTACCAGACGTGTCCTGTACCAGACGTGTCCTGTTCCAGACGTGTCCTGTACCAGACGTGTCCTTTACCAGACGTGTCCTGTACCAGACGTGTCCTGTATCATGTCCTGTACCAGACGTGTCCTGTATCATGTCCTGTACCAGACGTGTCCTGTACCAGACGTGTCCTTTCCAGACGTGTCCTGTACCAGACGTGTTCTGTACCAGGCGTGTCCTGTATCATGTCCTGTACCAGACGTGTCCTGTACCAGACGTGTCCTGTACCAGACGTGTCCTGTTCCAGATGTGTCCTGTACCAGACGTGTCCTGTTCCAGACGTGTCCTGTTCCAGACGTGTCCTGTACCAGACGTGTTCTGTACCAGACGTGTCCTGTACCAGACGTGTCCTGTATCATGTCCTGTCCCAGACGTGTCCTGTAGCAGACGTGTCCTGTTCCAGACGTGTCCTGTACCAGACGTGTCCTGTATCAGACGTGTCCTGTATCAGACGTGTCCTGTATCATGTCCTGTAACAGACGTGTCCTGTACCAGACGTGTCCTGTACCAGACGTGTCCTGTATCATGTCCTGTACCAGACGTGTCCTGTACCAGACGTGTCCTGTTCCAGACGTGTCCTGTTCCGGACGTGTCCTGTACCAGACGTGTCCTGCACCAGACGTGTCCTGTACCAGACGTGTCCTGTATCAGACGTGTCCTGTACCAGACGTGTCCTGTCCCAGAAGTGTCCTGTATCATGTCCTGTACCAGACGTGTCCTGTTCCAGACGTGTCCTGTTCCAGACGTGTCCTCTACCAGACGTGTTCTGTACCAGGCGTGTCCTGTATCATGTCCTGTACCAGACGTGTCCTGTACCAGACGTGTCCTGTTCCAGACGTGTCCTGTACCAGACGTGTCCTTTACCAGACGTGTCCTGTACCAGACGTGTCCTGTATCATGTCCTGTACCAGACGTGTCCTGTATCAGACGTGTCCTGTACCAGACGTGTCCTGTATCAGATGTGTCCTGTACCAGACGTGTCCTGTATCATGTCCTGTCCCAGACGTGTCCTGTACCAGACGTGTCCTGTTCCAGACGTGTCCTGTACCAGACGTGTCCTGTATCAGACGTGTCCTGTACCAGACGTGTCCTGTACCAGACGTGTCCTGTATCAGACGTGTCCTGTATCAGACATGTCCTGTATCAGACATGTCCTGTATCAGAAGTGTCCTGTATCATGTGCTGTATCAGAAGTGTCCTGTATCATGTCCTGTACCAGACGTGTCCTGTATCAGACGTGTCCTGTATCAGAAGTGTCCTGTATCAGAAGTGTCCTGTATCAGACATGTCCTGTATCAGACGTGTCCTGTATCAGACGTGTCCTGTATCAGACGTGTCCTGTATCAGACATGTCCTGTATCAGACGTGTCCTGTATCAGACGTGTCCTGTATCATGTCCTGTATCAGACGTGTCCTGTATCAGACATGTCCTGTATCAGACATGTCCTGTATCAGAAGTGTCCTGTATCATGTGCTGTATCAGAAGTGTCCTGTATCATGTCCTGTACCAGACGTGTCCTGTACCAGACGTGTCCTGTATCAGACGTGTCCTGTATCAGACGTGTCCTGTATCAGACGTGTACTGTATCAGACGTGTCCTGTATCAGACGTGTCCTGTATCAGACATGTCCTGTATCAGACGTGTCCTGTATCAGACGTGTCCTGTATCATGTCCTGTATCAGACGTGTCCTGTATCAGACATGTCCTGTATCAGACATGTCCTGTATCAGAAGTGTCCTGTATCATGTGCTGTATCAGAAGTGTCCTGTATCATGTCCTGTACCAGACGTGTCCTGTATCAGACGTGTCCTGTATCAGAAGTGTCCTGTATCAGACATGTCCTGTATCAGACGTGTCCTGTATCAGACGTGTCCTGTATCAGACGTGTCCTGTATCAGACATGTCCTGTATCAGACGTGTCCTGTATCAGACGTGTCCTGTATCATGTCCTGTATCAGACGTGTCCTGTATCAGACATGTCCTGTATCAGACATGTCCTGTATCAGAAGTGTCCTGTATCATGTGCTGTACCAGACGTGTCCTGTATCAGACATGTCCTGTATCAGACGTGTCCTGTATCAGACGTGTCCTGTATCATGTCCTGTGTCAGACGTGTCCTGTATCATGTCCTGTATCAGACGTGTCCTGTATCATGTCCTATATCAGACGTGTCCTGTATCAGACGTGTCCTGTATCAGACGTGTCCTGTTCCAGACGTGTCCGGTACCAGACGTGTCCTGTATCAGACGTGTCCTGTATCAGACATGTCCTGTATCAGACGTGTCCTGTTCCAGACGTGTCCGGTACCAGACGTGTCCTGTATCAGACGTGTCCTGTATCAGACGTGTCCTATATCAGACATGTCCTGTATCAGATGTGTCCTGTACCAGACGTGTCCTGTACCAGAAGTATCCTGTATCAGACGTGTCCTGTATCATGTCCTGTACCAGACGTGTCCTGTACCAGACGTGTCCTGTATCAGACGTGTCCTATATCAGACATGTCCTGTATCAGATGTGTCCTGTACCAGACGTGTCCTGTACCAGACGTATCCTGTATCAGCCGTGTCCTGTATCAGACGTATCCTGTATCAGACGTGTCCTGTACCAGACGTGTCCTGTATCAGACGTGTCCTGTATCAGACGTGTCCTGTACCAGACGTGTCCTGTATCAGACGTGTCCTGTACCAGACGTGTCCTGTATCATGTCCTGTACAAGACGTGTCCTTTATCAGACGTGTCCTGTATCATGTCCTCTAACAGACGTGTCCTGTACCAGACGTGTCCTGTATCAGACGTGTCCTGTACCAGACGTGTCCTGTATCAGACGTGTCCTGTATCAGACGTGTCCTGTACCAGACGTGTCCTGTACCAGACGTGTCCTGTATCATGTCCTGTACCAGACGTGTCCTGCACCAGACGTGTCCTGTATCAGACATGTCCTGTATCAGACATGTCCTGTATCAGAAGTGTCCTGTATCATGTGCTGTACCAGACGTGTCCTGTATCAGACATGTCCTGTATCAGACGTGTCCTGTATCAGACGTGTCCTGTATCATGTCCTGTGTCAGACGTGTCCTGTATCATGTCCTGTATCAGACGTGTCCTGTATCATGTCCTATATCAGACGTGTCCTGTATCAGACGTGTCCTGTATCAGACGTGTCCTGTTCCAGACGTGTCCGGTACCAGACGTGTCCTGTATCAGACGTGTCCTGTATCAGACATGTCCTGTATCAGACGTGTCC
Organism: Oncorhynchus nerka; assembly: GCF_034236695.1. Lineage (NCBI taxonomy): Eukaryota > Metazoa > Chordata > Actinopteri > Salmoniformes > Salmonidae > Oncorhynchus > Oncorhynchus nerka. The sequence goes on along the minus strand of NC_088408.1, from coordinate 8,720,129 downwards.
TGTTCCAGACGTGTCCGGTACCAGACGTGTCCTGTATCAGACGTGTCCTGTATCAGACGTGTCCTATATCAGACATGTCCTGTATCAGATGTGTCCTGTACCAGACGTGTCCTGTACCAGAAGTATCCTGTATCAGACGTGTCCTGTATCATGTCCTGTACCAGACGTGTCCTGTACCAGACGTGTCCTGTATCAGACGTGTCCTATATCAGACATGTCCTGTATCAGATGTGTCCTGTACCAGACGTGTCCTGTACCAGACGTATCCTGTATCAGCCGTGTCCTGTATCAGACGTATCCTGTATCAGACGTGTCCTGTACCAGACGTGTCCTGTATCAGACGTGTCCTGTATCAGACGTGTCCTGTACCAGACGTGTCCTGTATCAGACGTGTCCTGTACCAGACGTGTCCTGTATCATGTCCTGTACAAGACGTGTCCTTTATCAGACGTGTCCTGTATCATGTCCTCTAACAGACGTGTCCTGTACCAGACGTGTCCTGTATCAGACGTGTCCTGTACCAGACGTGTCCTGTATCAGACGTGTCCTGTATCAGACGTGTCCTGTACCAGACGTGTCCTGTACCAGACGTGTCCTGTATCATGTCCTGTACCAGACGTGTCCTGCACCATGTCCTGTACCAGACGTGTCCTGCACCAGACGTGTCCTGTACCAGACGTGTCCTGTATCAGACGTGTCCTGTACCAGACGTGTCCTGTACCAGACGTGTCCTGTATCATGTCCTGTACCAGACGTGTCCTGTACCAAACGTGTCCTGTACCAGATGTGTCCTGTACCAGACGTGTCCTGTATCATGTCCTGTACCAGACGTGTCCTGTACCAGACGTGACCTGTTCCAGACGTGTCCTGTATCAGACGTGTCCTGTATCATGTCCTGTATCATGTCCTGTACCAGACGTGTCCTGCACCAGACGTGTCCTGTTCCAGACGTGTCCTGTTCCAGACGTGTCCTGTACCAGACGTGTCCTGTATCAGACGTGTCCTGTATCAGACGTGTCCTGTACCAGACGTGTCCTGTATCATGTCCTGTACCAGACGTGTCCTGTACCAGACGTTTCCTGTTCCAGACGTGTCCTTTCCAGATGTGTCCTGTACCAGACGTGTTCTGTACCAGGCGTGTCCTGTATCATGTCCTGTACCAGACGTGTCCTGTACCAGACGTGTCCTGTACCAGACGTGTCCTGTTCCAGACGTGTCCTGTACCAGACGTGTCCTGTACCAGACGTGTCCTGTTCCAGACGTGTCCTGTATCATGTCCTGTACCAGACGTGTCCTGTACCAAACGTGTCCTGTACCAGATGTGTCCTGTACCAGACGTGTCCTGTATCATATCCTGTACCAGACGTGTCCTGTACCAGACGTGACCTGTTCCAGACGTGTCCTGTATCAGACGTGTCCTGTATCATGTCCTGTACCAGACGTGTCCTGTACCAGACGTGTCCTGTACCAGACGTGTCCTGTTCCAGACGTGTCCTGTTCCAGACGTGTCCTGTACCAGACGTGTCCTGTATCATGTCCTGTACCAGACGTGTCCTGTTCCAGGTGTGTCCTGTACCAGACGTGTCCTGTATCAGACGTGTCCTGTACCAGACGTGTCCTGTACCAGACGTGTCCTGTACCAGACGTGTCCTGTATCAGACGTGTCCTGTTCCAGACGTGTCCGGTACCAGACGTGTCCTGTACCAGACGTGTCCTGTACCAGACGTGTCCTGTATCAGACGTGTCCTGTTCCAGACGTGTCCTGTACCAGACGTGTCCTGTACCAGACGTGTCCTGTATCATGTCCTGTACCAGACGTGTCCTGTTCCAGGTGTGTCCTGTACCAGACGTGTCCTGTATCAGATGTGTCCTGTACCAGACGTGTCCTGTATCAGACGTGTCCTGTATCAGACGTGTCCTGTACCAGACGTGTCCTGTACCAGACGTGTCCTGTATCATGTCCTGTACCAGACGTGTCCTGCACCAGACGTGTCCTGTACCAGACGTGTCCTGTATCAGACGTGTCCTGTACCAGACGTGTCCTGTATCAGACGTGTCCTGTACCAGACGTGTCCTGTATCAGACGTGTCCTGTACCAGACGTGTCCTGTATCAGACGTGTCCTGTACCAGACGTGTCCTGTACCAGACGTGTCCTGTATCATGTCCTGTACCAGACGTGTCCTGCACCAGACGTGTCCTGTACCAGACGTGTCCTGTATCAGACGTGTCCTGTACCAGACGTGTCCTGTACCAGACGTGTCCTGTACCAGACGTTTCCTGTTCCAGACGTGTCCTTTCCAGATGTGTCCTGTACCAGACGTGTTCTGTACCAGGCGTGTCCTGTATCATGTCCTGTACCAGATGTGTCCTGTACCAGACGTGTCCTGTACCAGACGTGTCCTGTTCCAGACGTGTCCTGTTCCAGACGTGTCCTGTACCAGACGTGTCCTGTACCAGACGTTTCCTGTTCCAGACGTGTCCTGTACCAGACGTTTCCTGTTCCAGACGTGTCCTTTCCAGATGTGTCCTGTACCAGACGTGTTCTGTACCAGGCGTGTCCTGTATCATGTCCTGTACCAGACGTGTCCTGTATCAGACGTGTCCTGTACCAGACGTGTCCTGTTCCAGACGTGTCCTGTTCCAGACGTGTCCTGTACCAGACGTGTTCTGTACCAGACGTGTCCTGTACCAGACGTGTCCTGTACCAGACGTGTCCTGTATCATGTCCTGTACCAGACGTGTCCTGTACCAGACGTGTCCTGTACCAGACGTGTCCTGTATCATGTCCTGTACCAGACGTGTCCTGTATCAGACGTGTCCTGTACCAGACGTGTCTTGTATCAGACGTGTCCTGTACCAGACGTGTCCTGTACCAGACGTGTCCTGTATCAGACGTCTCCTGTATCAGACGTGTCCTGTACCAGACGTGTCCTGTATCAGACGTGTCCTGTACCAGACGTGTCCTGTACCAGACGTGTCCTGTACCAGGCGTGTCCTGTATCAGACGTGTCCTGTATCAAGACGTGTCCTGTATCAGACGTGTCCTGTACCAGACGTGTCCTGTATCAGACGTGTCCTGTACCAGACGTGTCCTGTATCAGACGTGTCCTGTTCCAGACGTGTCCGGTACCAGACGTGTCCTGTACCAGACGTGTCCTGTACCAGACGTGTCCTGTATCAGACGTGTCCTGTTCCAGACGTGTCCTGTACCAGACGTGTCCTGTATCAGACGTGTCCTGTACCAGACGTGTCCTGTATCAGACGTGTCCTGTTCCAGACGTGTCCGGTACCAGACGTGTCCTGTATATGTACAAGACCAGGACAGGTTTCGCTAAAACAGCAGTCGCAGACTGAAGCAAACTCTGGTTGAAAACTGATGAACCTTTAAAGGGTGTCATGACGTTGCCCTCTTTGGGTACAGCGAGCACTAATCCCCCTCCCTCTGCACCATCCCCCTTTCTCTGTCTCTCCTACACCCAGGCTGGTGCGACTTCAGATTGTAAATTCCTGGAGGAGAATCCTGCCTCATGGCCAGACAGTATAGAGAGAGTGAGTTTTCATAGAGAGAACAAAGGAATTTCTTCCACCTCACAGAACTTGAGGTCTGAACAATATTAGTGTTCTGAAGAATGTATAAAAGATCATTGAAGTAACGAGCTACGAACTGGTCCATTTGGTACAATTTTGTGAAACTCATGAGAGACAATCCGCCACATTACCATAATCCTGTTTATACAACAGTCTCAGGTATGAGGCGTACATCTAATTGCTTTACCAAATGAATGAGTAAAGATGAAACTATTTGTGAAATGATGTGATGCTGTTTTAATGATGTTGATGTGAGAGAATTGTATTTCTGTTTAAAGTTTCACTAAGTCCTTGGCCCGCCCCCAGGGGCAGAGACAGGACCTAGTGTCATTGGCACGCCCCAGGGGCAGAGACAGGACCTGGTGTCATGGGAACGCCCCCAGGGGCAGAGACAGGACCTGGCGTCATGGGAACGCCCCCAGGGGCAGAGACAGGACCTGGCGTCATGGGAACGCCCCCAGGGGCAGAGACAGGACCTGGCGTCATGGGAACGCCCCCAGGGGCACAGACAGGACCTGGCGTCATGGGAACGCCCCCAGGGGCAGAGACAGGACCTGGCGTCATGGGAACGCCCCCAGGGGCAGAGACAGGACCTGGCGTCATGGGAACGCCCCCAGGGGCACAGACAGGACCTGGCGTCATGGGAACACCCCCAGGGGCAGAGACAGGACCTGGTGTCATGGAAACGCCCCCAGGGGCAGAGACAGGACCTGGTGTCATGGGAACACCCCCAGGGGCAGAGACAGGACCTGGCGTCATGGGAACAACCCTTTTCTATGTTCCGAATAAAAGCCCCACCTGGGTTTTCTATCACCAGACCAGCTTACATCGATAACGAGAGGGCTATAAGGTTTGAATCCAGACCAGTACCTCTATCACAGAGGGAAATAAGGTTTGAGTAGATTGCTGAATCTTTTAACCATCCCATGTGGTTAATAAACTCTTAGACTATCGATACCGACAGAATATGAACAAGTCTTTGATATTAATTACTAGTCTGCAGCTAGGAATTCAGTATCATTGAACGCGTAGACCGACAACCGCTGAAACATCCATTCTATAATGACATGAATGAATGTTACTCTGAACTATCCATTCTAACCCCGGCAGAGAGCGAGGGCGGACAAACTCTCCAACAGAAACAAACTTTTCAACAGAGATCCGGGACGACACACTGAACGTAAATCTATATATTGATTGCAATTATTTGTTCATGTGCAAAGGATTAGCACTTCAATTGTTATAATTATCAACTTTGAAGTGTCTCATCTCAGTCGACCCTCTTTTCCCTTTTGTCCACCAAGCCGCGATGCAGGTTTAGCCCACTAGGGAACATTCCCCTATCATTTCCTTGTAACCATATCTACTTTGTTTGTTATGCACTTCTGTCATTACTTAGTTAGTAAATACATGATTTAAGACAACTGATGTATTGATGACTCATAGTGAAGACTGGGTTCGTGCCGATAACCAACAATTTACGACGTTTGGAACGAGACTAACGTAAGGTAAAGAATAATTAATTAATTTGAAGACTAATTGATCAGATATTAAAATATCTGAAAAGTTATATTAGGAAAATATTATAACTTTGTAATCTGAATATTTTTTCCTTGGTGCCCCGACTTCCTAGTTAATTACAGTAACATGATTAATCAGTTTAATCGCGTAATAATAATTACAGAGAGTGATTTGATAAGTAAGTCTTCAGTTTTAATGATACCAAAGACAGGACAAGGGGCAGCTCACTATTTTACTATAAAGCTATACTGGTATATTCAATCCACTATGATATACAAAAGTAGCACAGTGTAACGTGCATTAATTAAGGGACACATTCTCCGAGCTCATCTTTAAAGAGGTCTTTGATGATGGAGTGGGAGAGGGAAGGGAACAGGAGGAGATGAGAACTCAAGGAACTCCTCAAAGGAAGCCAGACTACAGAGAGAGAGAGAGAGAGACAGTGATGGAAAGGAGAGAGGAAGAGAGAGAGAGAGAAAGAGAGAGAAGCAGGGGAGGGGGGAGAGAGAGAGAATGGGGTCAACATGACATCACTCCATCAGGTTCCCAAAAGAGTTCTCTCATGTTGGAAAATAACATCCCAGGCAAAGCAGGGCAATTTATATGTGCCAGACGCTGAGTTCACACACATACACACACACACACACAAGCCAAACACTGAATTGTCAGGATGTGTGCTGAAACCCCCCATGGGTCCTGGGGATGGATGAGGTAGAGGGGCTGACACGGGGAGATTTGAGCTAATAAATGGTGCTGAGGATTTGGGTCCTCCTGCGTTTAGATTGTATTAGGCTCTTTTGATGAATTGGGAGCCAGGGGCAATCCTCACTCCTCTCCAAACAGAGACTATAACTCACGGAGGAAAGAAATGCTATGTTACTGTTTTTAGACTAGCACTTTGTAAAACCTTTAGAATATATTAATGGGAAATCTTCAGATTCTAGAATGTTAAAATGTCTTCTAACATGCTGACCAAACCAGACACGCGCCATAGCGTGCACGTTGATTTCGTTCACCCACACCAGAAGCGATCAGGAGACGCAGGATGAAATTTCAAAACAAACTCTGAACCAATTATATTAATTTGGGGACAGGTTGAAAAGCATTAAACATGTATGGCAATTTATCTAGCTAGCTTGCTGTTGTTGCTAGCTAATTTGTCCTGGGATGTCAACAATGGGTTGTTATTTTACCTGAAATGCACAAGGTCCTCTAGTCCGACAATTAATCCACAGATAAAACGGCAAACCAAATTCTCCTCCTTCCTCAGGCTTATTTTTTACTTCTTTGGACTTTAAATGGCGGTTGGGAACCAACTTTACGGTGCATTACTACAACGACTGGAGTGTGGATGTCAGTTAATCATTCATTCACCCATGTGGGTATATGCTGCTAAACATCAACGAGGAGATGGGAGAAGCCAGACTGTAATGTGTGCTCTCCAGCTGGTTTTGGTCAGTACGAGAGCGCTGCAGCATTCTGTATGTTTTTGCAGTTGACCAATGGCTTTCTTGGGTATACCAGACAGGAGAGTATCACATTAGTCAAGCCTGCTTGTAATACAAGCAGAGTTGAGTCTCTCTGTATCCTGAGAGAGACACGGCTGCACCTTGGAAATGTTTCTCAGGTGGTAAAAAGCTATTTTGGTCACATTCCTAATGTGTGATTCAAAATTGAGTTCAGAATGTAAAATGACACCTAGGTTCTTTACCTGTTTTATCTTTGTTGCCTCTTGTCTTGATTTAGCTGGAGGAAAATGTGAGCCATCCAACTATTTAAATCTATCATGTTTCAGAGAAGACCCACATGCAGACAGTGTCGAAGTAACAAACGTTTATTACTAGAACAAGGGGGCAGGCAAAACGACAGGTCAGTCGCAGGCAGAGGTCAGCAATCCAGAACAGAGTGCAAAAGGTCCAGCATTATAGGCAGTCTCAGGATCAGGGCAGGAAGAATGGTAAAAACTGGGAAAACTAGAAAACAGGAACTAGAAAAAGACAGGAGCCAGAGGAAAAACGCTGGTAACGAACGAAACAAACTGGCAACAGACAAACAGAGAATACAGGTATAAATACACTGGGGATAATGGGGAAGAGGGGCAACACCTGGAGGGGGTGGAGACAACCACAAAGACAGGTGAAACAGATCATGGTGTTACACAATCACTAATACGGTCTAATCGTTTATCTGTGGAGCTAAAATCCTCTGGTAACACAGAAATGTAAAGATGTGGGTCGTCTGCGTAGCAGTAAAAATCAGTTTCTTGCTTTCTGATAATGTAATAAGGGGTAACATATATAAACTGAACAATACCGGACCCAAAATAGAACCATGTGGAACGCAACATGTGATATTTGTTTTCTCTGAGTCATGTTCAACCAAAGGTGACAAAAAAACTCTTGACCGGTTAAATAGGTTCTAAACCAATTTAGAACTGGGCCGGAGAGGCCAACCTACCTCTCCAGTCTGTCCAGAAGGACATCATGGTCAACATTGTCAAACACAACACTTAAATCCAAGAGTACAAGGACAGAGAGTTGGCATTGTGTTGGCTCTAAGATAATTTACAACTCTTAAGGATCCGCCCCTTTTTAAAATCTGCATTGTGTCCCGCACCCACCATCCGCCAATCCCTCTTTTACGCTACTACTACTCTCTGTTCATCATATATGCATACTCAATTTAACCATATCTACATGTACATACTACCTCAATCAGCCCAACTAACCAGTGCCTGTATACAGCCTCACTACTGTTATGGCCTCACTACTGTATATAGCCTCGCTACTGTTATTTTTCGCTGTCTTTTTACTGTTGTTTTTATTTCTTTGCTTACCTATTGTTCACCTAATACCTTTTTTTATCTTAGAAATTGCACTGTTGGTTAGAGCCAAAGTAAGTAAGCATTTCACTGTAAGGTGAAACTTTGATTTCATTTGATCCAATGAACCATTGCATTTCTGTTCAAAATTTTGTATCAATACTGCCCAAATGTGCCTAATTTGTTCATTAATAAAAGAAAAATGTGCACTCTCCTCAAACAAGAGCATGGTATTTTTTCACTGTAAAAGCTACTGTAAATTGGACAGTAGAGTTAGATTAACAATTATTTAAGCTTTCTGCCAATATCAGATATGTCTATGTCCTGGGAAATGTTCTTGTTACTTACAATCTCATGTTAATTGCATTAGCCTACGTTAGCTTAACTGTCCCATGGACGGGACACCGATCCTGAATACGTTTGTAACTAAGGCTGTCTGTCACACCCTGACCTTAGAGAGCCTTTTATTCTCTTATTTGGTTAGGTCGGGGTGTGACTAGGGTGGGTACTCTAGTTTTTCAATTTCTATGTTGGCCCTTGTATGGTTCCCAATCAGAGGCAGCTGTCTATCGTTGTCTCTGATTGGGGATCATATGTAGGCAGCCTTTTCCCACTGGGTTTTTGTTGGGATCTTGTTTTTGGTTAGTTGCCTGTGAGCACGTCATAGCTTCACGTTTCGTTTGTGCTTTACTGTTTTTTTGTGCCGGTTCACTAAATAAATATGCTGAACCCATGCCACGCTGCACTTTGGTTCGACAATCCTTACAACGACAATCGTGACACTGTCTGTGCTGGGCACGAAAACCAGATTGGATTTTTTTAAATACTGTTGGTACTTGAAAAATAATTTATCTGTTTGAAAAGCATTTTTTTTTGCTTAAGAATGGAAGATTGGCTGAAAATTGCTAAGAGCTGAAGAATCTAGATTACTTTTCTTCAGAAGGGGTTTCACCATGCCTGTGAACAGGGAGTGATTACCAATAGCTTTCACTTCTTCAGAAATGCAATTAAAAACTGTTTTGAAGAAGGTGATGGGGATAGGATCAAGAAGGTTGGTAGATGGCTCAAATTGTAATATCACTTTCCTGAGTATGTCTGTGTCAACCAGGGAAAATAACTCCTTATAGTGCCTTTGCGTGGTAGGCTATGGCACATATTAAACTTCTCATCAGGTCTTGACTGATACACAGCCTAATGTTTGCTATTTTATCTCTGAAATAGGCCGCAAACTCATCACATTTAAAGTTCACTTAGGTTTGTGTTGGTAGGATTTATCAGGCCATCAATGGACGAGAAGAGGACTTTCATATCATAATTGATCAAGATAGAAAAATAAGCCCGTCTGGCAGCTCTAAATGACTTGTTATATATGCCAAGTTGCTCTCTCAGAATATCATAGGAGACCTCTGACTTTGACTTTCTCCACTTCCGCTCTGCCTTTCCTGCAATGTCTCTTTAATTGATTTGTTTCTTCACCAACCCAAGGGCCTCTCCATTTGTAATGTGTCCTTTTTTCAACCCTACTGGAGCTGTGGCATCAATGGTTGACCTTAGTTGCCTTTTAAAGTGATCAAGAAAATCATCACAAGAGGAAGGCAGAATAGGTGATGGTGTATTGTTCAGACACCCAATAAAATCTGTAGCAACTTCAGAGGTAGGAGAGTGTTTCTTAATAATGTGTTCAGTATTATCCTGAACTTTGAGCAACATGGAAGTAAAAATGTCACAGTGGTGATCAGATAAAGCAACATCAACAATAGAGGACATGTCAATAGAAAACCCATTGGTAATGACCAGGTCCACAGTATGGCTGTGGTTATGGTTGGGCCCAGTAGAAATCCCCTTGGTAATGACCAGGTCCACAGTATGGCTGTGGTTATGGTTGGGCCCAGTAGAAAGCCCCTTGGTAATAACCAGGTCCAGAGTATGGCTGTGGTTATGGGTGGGCCCAGTAGAAAGCCCCTTGGTAATAACCAGGTCCAGAGTATGGCTGTGGTTAAGGGTGGGTCCAGTAGAAAGCCCCTTGGTAATAACCAGGTCCAGAGTATGGCTGTGGTTATGGGTGGGCCCAGTAGAAGCCCCTTGGTAATGACCAGGTCCACAGTATGGCTGTGGTTATGGGTGGGCCCAGTAGAAAGCCCCTTGGTAATAACCAGGTCCAGAGTATGGCTGTGGTTAAGGGTGGGCCCAGTAGAAAGCCCCTTGGTAATAACCAGGTCCAGAGTATGGCTGTGGTTATTGGTGGGCCCAGTAGAAAACCCCTTGGTAATGACCAGGTCTACAGTATGGCTGTCGTTATGGGTGGGCCCAGTAGAAAGCCCCTTGGTAATAACCAGGTCCAGAGTATGGCTGTGGTTATGGATAGGCCCAGTAGCATGTTTGATAAGGTCCATAGAGCTCAAAAGATTCAGAAATTCATTGGCCTTGGAGTCGGTCTAATATTAAAATCGCCCAACACAATGAGTTTATCATAGTTCTCAAGGACAATAGAAAATAGTTCAGAGATATCAGTAAAGAAAGTGGGGCAGTGCTTTGGTAGTTTATACAGGGTTACGGCCAGCACTGGTGGCTGACATTTAAACAGTATAGCATGATGCTCAGAAGACCCAACGTCGCCAAGTGAAATGTCCTAACCTCTGAGAGCATTAGTAAAAATAGAGGCTGTCCCCCCTCAAACCTTTTTCCCTTTTCTGATAGGGTATGAAAATCTCTAATCCGGGGATGCTTCAATAAGATCGGCACTACAGTCTGATGACAGTCATGTTTCAATGAGAAACATCCAATCAACTTTGCCCCTCAGCAATGAGGTCATTCACAAGAAACGTTTTTACCAGTGATTGCTTTAACATTTAAAAGGGCCATATTCATTGAGTGTGGGCCACTCTGCCCATGGGGCATCTGCCTCAAGGAAACAACCAAACTATTAATGCTATAACCATATTTTCTGACTCCAATCTGTCAGAATGGTAGGGTATTACAGTTTATGTAAACTTACTATAACGCAGAGTTTGGGGAACATGAATTAGGTTACTCACAATAACTATAGTGCTATTTGTACAGGAGTTGATGTGGTTTCCAAGTCCTCTGTTGGTTACTCTAACAGTGAGAACTGGAGCACTACCAGACCCTGTCTGTCAGTCTCTAAAACAGTTTGATGTTGCTGGGACTGGAGCACTACCAGACACTGTCTGTCAGTCTCCAAAACAGTTTGCTGTTGCTGGGACTGGAGCACTACCAGACACTGTCTGTCAGTCTCCAAAACAGTTTGCTGTTGCTGGGACTGGAGCACTACCAGACCCTGTCTGTCAGTCTCCAAAACAGTTTGATGTTGCTGGGACTGGAGCCCTACCAGACCCTGTCTGTCAGTCTCTAAAACAGTTTGATGTTGCTGGGACTGGAGCCCTACCAGACCTTGTCTGTCAGTCTCTAAAACAGTTTGATGTTGGGACTGTAGCACTACCAGACCCTGTCTGTCAGTCTCTAAAAGATGTTGCTGGGACTGGAGCCCTACCAGACCCTGTCTGTCCTTCTCTAAAACAGTTTGATGTTGCTGGGACTGGAGCCCTACCAGACCCTGTCTGTCAGTCTCTAAAACAGTTTGATGTTGCTGGGACTGGAGCCCTACCAGACCTGGAACCCCTGCAGTTAGGGTGAATCCTGTCTTTTTTGGTCCCACAGCAAATAAAAGTTGTCAAGAAAGGTGACGTTCCTGTCAAGTTTCTTCAGGTACTCGTTTAGGGTATCGAGTCTCTACAATTATGTAACATCCAGACAGGTTTGTTGGGTATGACCTCGGATGATGATATAGGATTACGCACTCCATGTATTCACAATTGAAAAATGGTGTTAGTAGTCATGATAAGTTAAGGAGGGAGTCATTATCTTACAAGCCCATGTGCTGCACATTACGCAAAGGGATCAATAATAGTAGTGTGTGTGTGTGTGTGTGTGTTTGGGTAATATTGACACCCTTGCACATTACAATGGAGTGCAGTGGAGCACAAAGTTCTATTTTTTCTTTTCAAAACTGGTTGAATGTCTATGTTTACATAGGCATCTGCAACTTACTGAAAGTGGGATAAATTACACAGTTTCAAATGAATTTAGAATCATTTAGCCCAGGACCTTTTTTTTCTTCTTTGAAGTGAAATATCTCAATTTAAGGTCAGTTTTTGGTTGTTGTTTTTGGTCCAAACGAAAGACACTACATCTTGTTAGTGGTTAAGATCAGTCCCTGAGCCTCTTCCATATGTGGACACAGCATGCAGTCCTTGATTGTTATTCTTCCCGACTGATTAAACAAAAAGTCCAGGGCTACATTATTGAAATCCAAACAGTCGAACAACCTACTAAGTAGCTAGCTAGCTATAAGTCGTTATTGCAATCCACACAGCCAAACAACCTACTAAGTAGTTAGCAAGCTATAAGTCGTTATTGAAATCCACACAGCCAAACAACCTACTAAGTAGCTAGCTAGCTATAAGTCGTTATTGAAATCCACACAGCCAAACAACCTACTAAGTAGTTAGCAAGCTATAAGTCGTTATTGAAATCCACACAGCCAAACAACCTACTAAGTAGCTAGCTAGCTATAAGTCGTTATTGAAATCCACACAGCCAAACAACCTGCTAAGTAGTTAGCTAGCTATAAATCGTTATTGAAATCCACACAGCCAAACAACCTGCGAAGTAGTTAGCTAGCTATAAGTCATTATTGAAATCCACACAGTCAAACAGACTACTAAGTAGCTAGCTAGCTATAAGCCATTATTAAAATCCAAACAGCCAAACCTACTAAGTAGCTAGCTATAAGTCATTATTGAAATCCAAACAGCCAAACAGACTACTAAGTAACGTAAACTCACCCCATTCCATACAAATGTCCACAACCGCGACATTCAAACGAGGCTGCAAAGAAAATTAATGGGACTGTAGCGACTGTGTTGACTTCAATATCTGGGGAGTGAACTACGTTTCTATTCAAGCGTTGATCGACATGGTAATGGCTCTATAGTGTTGGAGAAATGTTGAAAAAACAGACCCTCCGTTACATCGTGGCGTGTCATGCCGTAACGTACAGCACGCATAAAGCAACTATTTATGTCTTACAATCTCTCTCCACCAGGTGTAGCACTTCTCTCATCGTTTAAAAACAAGAAATGGACGGTGACGGGGGTAAGCGGGGGATACCTAGTCATTTTTTGCGTCATCACTGCAAGCATCATGACTCTCAAAAGCCTCTGTTAACTTCTGAAGATAATTTTAGTACCGCCCTAAAAACCTGATTCAAATTCGACACAAACCTTCAAATAGGTATGTAATGACACATTATATAAACTCTTTATAGTGTTTTATTTACATTTTAGAGGCGAAAAGGTGATAAGTTGGACAGATCCAGTGAAAAAAAGCAGTTTTCCCACACATCTCCTTCTCACTACCTCGTATTAGTTTCGCTTGCCCACCCGCCATTTTTAAAAAGACACGACGGAGCTCATTGCCTTCTTGAATCATGCAGAAACGTGGAGGCAGCGTGGAGGTCTCGGAATGAATTATGTTGGAAAGCAGAGAAATTGGTATTGACATTACAGTTGATCTGGAATTATAACGTTTTTGGGGGGCTAAAATAAGGTCAATTGTACGGACCAAGGCAATGTACAAAAGTGAGTGAGTTTACATTAGCTAGCTAGCTATAAGCCAAAAAATGTTGACTTTTCATACCAATTCTGTAACTCTGAGTGTCAAATCTGGACAATGTACAGTAAGTGATCAAACCCTAGAGCAGTCTACTCCCTCCCCCAAAAAACACGTTAAAAAACAATGTATAATAGCTACGTTGTCTGCGTAAGCGACCTCACGGTGCCATGACAACCTGTGTGTCAGAGTTCCTGTGTGTCAGTGCCAAAGGAATTACACTACTCGTACACCTGGGTAACCATTCAGTTCTTGTAGCTATTGGCCAGTACAGTCAGACTGGCCATACCACTCACACACAACAGCTAGGCTTTTACAGTAGGAATTGAGTATCCTCCAACCTTACAGTACAGATTACTCACTGCTATAGACTGGCCAAACCATTCACCGACAACAATATAGGCCTACTGTAGCTTGCCAAATCACTCAAGCAAAACTGCAGGTCTGTTGTTGGAATTTTGAATGAGAGTCCTGGTTCGATCCACTGCCAGCCAACTCCAGCCTCTGTGTATGTGTGTGTGTGTGTGTGTGTGTGTGTGTGTGTGTGTGTGTGTGTGTGTGTGTGTGTGTGTGTGTGTGTGTGTGTGTGTGTGTGTGTGTGTGTGTGTGTGTGTGTGTGTGTGTGTGCGTGTGTGTGTGTGTGTGTGTGTGTGTGTGTGTGTGTGAATGGGTAGCTAGCTAAACATACTGTACTGCAGGCAGCCTGACACGGCCAGATCATCTGTCTGTTTACTCAGAAACGAAACATGAAACAGCCGGGCTTTATTTCCTGTGCATTTCACAGCGGATGCGTAATGCAGCGAGAAACATGCATAACTTTGACTAACAAGTGGAAGGGGATCTGTCTGCTCTCCTGTGAAACGCTTCTACTTTAGCTTTTTATTTTTCAGAATATAGGACACACAATATATATTAGCTAAATTGAAGCTAAATTGAAGTTTCTTCTTCTTCTAGAGGTAAAGAAGATGGAGAAAGAGATGGAGGTGGATTCAATATTCTATTTTATATTTTTAGAACATAGGACACATAATGTATTAGTCATTTAGAGAACGTCCCCGGGCTCCATGCAGCCAGAGAGATGCGGAGACTACAGTACGTACACTCCTACTTACGGATGATGATAACTGTCAATGTTGTTTGCCCTCCTCTCACTCGCTCTCTCTCTCTCTCTATCCATTCTGTCTCTCTACCCGTTCTCAGAAAGAGCAAATTAACAAAAGGAAAAGAGCATGGGAAAATGGTTCCTCATCGTTGCTAGGAAACTGAAACGTTTAGCATGACAGTGTTTCTATGAAGCGTCACAAATGGCACCCTATTCCCTATGTATTGCACTACTTTTTAACCAGAGACATATGGGTAGTGCATATAAAAGTAGTGCACTAGGGTTCCATTTGGGACGCAGACAGTATGATGACTGAAAAGCTAAGCAAGGGGCTTCTGTGCATATCGGATTGATAGTTATTAATTGGATTAAAGTTGATTGCAGTAAATTAAAAGTTGTTGCCGTGGAGTTAGCCAGGATATTACACAAGTTTATCATGATGTGCCAATAATTACATTTAAAGTAGCAGTAATACATAAAAAAAATAAAAAATATTGAGACACTGGTAAATGCCAAATGAGCTTAATTTAACGGTCTTATATTTCCCTTGTCTCATCCCTCAGCTGTTTGCCAAAACAAAACACACTTTTCCATAGTTTTGACGCCACTATTTTGAGGTCATTTCCTGTCCTACAGAGGAAATGAACGTTTTGGGCGAAAAAAAATGACAAAGGCTACTTATACATATTCACAAATGGGATCAAATCAAATCAAAGTGTATTTGTCATGTTCGCCGAATAGACCTTACAGTGAAATGCTATCTTATGCTATCAAGCCCTAACCAACAGTGCAATTTTTAAGTAAAAAGTAGGTATTAGGTAAACAATAGATTAGTAAAGAAAAAAAAAAGAAAACATTCAAATGACAGTGAAAATAGCTTTATACAGGTGGTACCAGTACAGAGTCTTTGTGTAGGGGGCACCGGTTAGTCGGGCTAATTGAGGTAATATGTACATGTAGGTATAGTTAAAGTGACTATGCATAGATAAACAGAGAGTAGCAGCAACGTAAAAGAGGGCTTGGCAGGTGGGAGGTGGCGTGGCACAATGCAAATAGTCCGGGTAGCTATTTGATTACCTGTACTGGAGTCTTATGGCTTGCGGGTAAAAGCTGTTGAGAAGTCTTTTGGTCCTAGACTTGGCACTCTGGTAAAGCTTTCCATGCAGTAGAAGAGAAAACAGTGGGAATTTCCATGTGGAGTTGTTAAACGTTAGGGCAGCTATCAGTGTAGCTAGCTAGCATACTAACCTTATCTAGCTAGCATGCTAACCTTATCTAGCTAGCATGCTAACCTTAGTTAGCTAGCATTCTAACCTTATCTAGCTAGCATGCTAACCTTAGTTAGCTAGCATACTAACCTTATCTAGCTAGCATGCTAACCTTATCTAGCTCGCATGCTAACCTTATCTAGCTAGCATGCTAACCTTAGTTAGCTAGCATTCTAACCTTATCTAGCTAGCATGCTAACCTTAGTTAGCTAGCATACTAACCTTATCTAGCTAGCATGCTAACCTTATCTAGCTCGCATGCTAATCTTATCTAGCTAGCATGCTAATCTTATCTGGGTAGCATGCTAACCTTATCTAGCTAGCATGCTAACCTTATCTAGCTAACTTGCTAATCCTAAATCAAATCAAATCAAATTTTATTTGTCACATACACATGGTTAGCAGATGTTAGTGCGAGTGTAGCGAAATGCTTGTGCTTCTAGTTCCGACAATGCAGTAATAACCAACAAGTAATCTAGCTAACAATTCCAAAACTACTACTTTATAGACACAAGTGTAAGGGGATAAAGAATATGTACATAAAGATATATGAATGAGTGATGGTACAGAGCGGCATAGGCAAGATACAGTAGATGGTATTGAGTGCAGTATATACATATGAGATGAGTATGTAAACAAAGTGGCATAGTTAAAGTGGCTAGTGATACATGAATTACATAAGGATGCAGTAGATGATATAGAGTACAGTATATACGTATACATATGAGATGAATAATGTAGGGTATGTAAACATTATATTAGGTGGCATTGTTTAAAGTGGCTAGTGATATATTTTACATAATTTCCCATCAATTCCCATTATTAAAGTGGCTGGAGTTGAGTCAGTGTGTTGGCAGCAGCCACTCAATGTTAGTGGTGGCTGTTTAACAGTCTGATGGCCTTGAGATAGAAGCTGTTTTTCAGTCTCTCGGTCCCAGCTTTGATGCACCTGTACTGACCTTGCCTTCTGGATGATAGCGGGGTGAACAGGCAGTGGCTCGGGTGGTTGCTGTCCTTGATGATCTTTATGGCCTTCCTGTGACATCGGTGGTGTAGGTGTCCTGGAGGGCAGGTAGTTTGCCCACGGTGATGCGTTGTGCAGACCTCACTACCCTCTGGAGAGCCTTACGGTTGTGGGCGGAGTAGTTGCCGTACCAGGCGGTGATACAGCCCGACAGGATGCTCTCGATTGTGCATCTGTAGAAGTTTGTGAGTACTTTTGGTGACAAGCCGAATTTCTTCAGCCTTCCTGAGGTTGAAGAGGCGCTGCTGCGCCTTCTTCACGATGCTGTCTGTGTGGGTGGACCAATTCAGTTTGTCTGTGATGTGTACGCCGAGGAACTTAAAACTTACTACCCTCTCCACTACTGTTCCATCGATGTGGATAGGGGGGTGTTCCCTCTGCTGTTTCCTGAAGTCCACAATCATCTCCTTAGTTTTGTTGACGTTGAGTGTGAGGGCCCTCACCTCCTCCCTGTCGTTGTTGTTGGTAATCAAGCCTACCACTGTTGTGTCGTCCGCAAACTTGATGATTGAGTTGGAGACGTGCGTGGCCACGCAGTCGTGGGTGAACAGGGAGTACAGGAGAGGGCTCAGAACGCACCCTTGTGGGGCCCCAGTGTTTAGGATCAGCGGGGTGGAGATGTTGTTGCCTACCCTCACCACCTGGGGGCGGCCCGTCAGGAAGTCCAGTACCCAGTTGCACAGGGCGGGGTCGAGACCCAGGTTCTCGAGCTTGATGACGAGCTTGGAGGGCACTATGGTGTTAAATGCGGAGCTGTAGTTGATGAACAGCATTCTCACATAGGTATTCCTCTTGTCCAGATGGGTTAGGGCAGTGTGCAGTGTGGTTGAGATTGCATCGTCTGTGGACCTATTTGGGCGGTAAGCAAATTGGAGTGGGTCTAGGGTGTCAGGTAGGGTGGAGGTGATATGGTCCTTGACTAGTCTCTCAAAGCACTTCATGATGACGGAAGTGAGTGCTACGGGGCGGTAGTCGTTTAGCTCAGTTACCTTAGCTTTCTTGGGAACAGGAACAATGGTGGCCCTCTTGAAGCATGTGGGAACAACAGACTGGGATAGGGATTGATTGAATATGTCCGTAAACACACCAGCCAGCTGGTCTGCGCATGCTCTGAGGGCGCGGCTGGGGATGCCGTCTGGGCCTGCAGCCTTGCGAGGGTTGACACGTTTAAATGTTTTCCTCACATCGGCTGCAGTGCAGGAGAGTCCGCATGTTTTAGTTGCGGGCAGTATCAGTGGCACTGTATTGTCCTCAAAGCGGGCAAAAAAATTATTTAGTCTACCTGGGAGCAAGACATCCTGGTCCATGACGGTGCTGGTTTTCTTTTTGTAATCTGTGATTGACCGTAGACCCTGCCACATACCTCTTGTGTCTGAGCCGTTGAATTGAGATTCTACTTTGTCTCTATACTGACGCTTAGCTTGTTTGATTGCCTTGCGGAGGGAATAGTTACACTGTTTGTATTCGGTCATGTTTCCAGTCACCTTGCCCTGATTAAAAGCAGTGGTTCGCGCTTTCAGTTTCACGCTAATGTTATCTGCTAATATTATCTGCTAATGTTATCTGCTAATGTTATCTGCTAATGTTATCTGTTCTTGCAGATGTTTTGTTTCTTAAACAATGTCTTCAAAAGATGAGCCAGCTCTATGGCTGTTCTGGAGCTGGATTTCTTAAAAGCATTGGTTTAGGGAATACTTTGTCACGGATGAAAACCACTGGGCTAACTTCACCATCTTTTGTTAAATCCAAAAGTTTCTGCCATAGAAGTAGCTAGGAAGATGAAGCTCCGGGTAATATGGATAACTATTGAAAGATAGTTGATAAAGACAAGACAACGGTACAGCAAAGCCAAGTCAGCCCGTGTTCATCGTTCTCACAGGCCCGTGGGAAGTTAAACGATGGGCTATAATGACCTTGCTCATTATCATGCACGCCGCATATTGGATTTTCTTTCGCAGATGCCTTTTCATTATCTGGATAGATACATGTAGTATCCAGCTAATATTATACCAATGAAATTAGTAGAGTGTGTAGTGAAGCAAAACTGTAGTGGTCAAAACCATTCATTTTGGGGCTACAGGGGGCTCAAGCAAAATGCTATCATATTACACAACTATAACCATTCATTTTGGGGCTACAGGGGAAGCAAAATGCTATCATATTACACAACTATAACCATTCATTTTGGGGCTACAGGGGAAGCAAAATGCTATCATATTACACAACTATAACCATTCATTTTGGGGCTACAGGGGAAGCAAAATGCTATCATATTACACAACTATAACCATTCATTAAATGGTCAGATAAAACATAAATATAATACAGACTAGCTAAAAAAAAACAAGTGAAAATTGACAAATGAATCCAATGGATAATTACCATGTTAAAAACATACGTTGTTTAAACCCCTTGTTTTAATGTGCTCCGTGACTCAGACGGCCGAGTATACACTGGGGCTGTTTGTCTCAACTTAGTCACGAAGAGGAATAACTCTGCTGCTGTTTCTGATTCATTAACAATGACATGCTGGCTGGTGGGTGGTAACATTTAAAAAATATATATATATTTTTAAAAAAAATACAGCCCTGAAACAAAACATAGGCTGAAAAGAATGTGTGTGTCATATCATAGGGAAAGAGAACCACATTCAACGATGACTTGTTGACTTAAATCGTTGTGCAACATCATGGGTAAGCTCTGGCCATAGTCTTTCAGCTGGACAAAGTGGATTTCTACTGGTGTGGACGATGTGTGAGTTTAGTTTATTCATGTACTTGGACTCAAATATACAGAACTGTATATATATTCTATGCAGCTCAACCTATGCACCTAACTGAGAACAAAATACAACAACAAAAAACGGACTAAAGTGAAGTGTTGAGTTAAAAATATCTGTCCCGAGCAGAGAAAAAGAGTAAAGATACTGTGAAAGACAGTGGTCTGCTATTGTTTTTTTTGTTTTTTTTACCTATCTGCTCACGATCTCTCGCTCCACGGCTTTCATTTCCTGGCACTTACCTGATAAAAACATAATAGCAACACAACACTGGGGTGCTTTAAACTGAGAGCCACGTAGCCATGGAAACCTGGACAGACCATGCTAATAATATCCCAAAACAGCCGAAGTTTGGGTGTGTGTGTGGTGAGAGAGAGAGAGAGACTACAGCTCAGTGGCGATAGGCTACCAGATGATGTACTGCTATTGCTTGTAGTAGCCTGTTTTAAATGGATACATGTTTATTTTTATTTGTTTGTAATTTTCTTATTTATGTTTGGCTGGCGGCAATCATGTATTTACTTGTTCAGTAATTAAATTGGGAAATTCAAACATTGCAAATTACTAGCCTATCTATAGCTATAAACAGTATTTGGCTGGTAAGTTATGTATATTACACATCGGAAGTCAGACTCTGGGATTTGTGTCTGATCACTCGTGGGTTTAACAGTGTTCACAGAAGGGGGGTCGCAGCTGGCAGTCAGCTTGGTTTTCTCAGATAGAAGGAGGAGAAGGATAAGGAGGAACGGCACTGTCACTAACCTCCCCAGGGGAGGACAAAGAGAAAGAGCAAGGCCACTGTCAATTCCGGGCCTGGTTAGTGGGGTATCTGTTGGGACTCGTAGGCTGCTAGTTCTAGCTGCTGCGAGTGTCCACCTGTGTTTCGTCAGTCAAGAACGAGGTGGTGGCTTTGCTGATGTGGTCAGTAATGTCTTCGGTCAATTGGCACCGGCTTGAACAGATAAAGCTTTTTGTGCAGCATTGTTGGGCACTACTTGGTCTTTCCTTTCATCTTGAACAACTCACTCTCTGTCCGTCCCAGTCAGACCTGAACAACTCTCTCTCCATCCCAGTCAGACCTGAACAACTAACTCTATGTCCCAGTCAGACCTGAACAACTCTCTCTCCATCCCAGTCAGACCTGATTCACGTAACTTTTTAGAACTCGACAGCCAATTAGGTGAGGAGGTTGATCCGGGCTGCCTCGCTGAGAAATATGCTAATTAGACGCATGTCAACTATTCCGTCTGACTGAATCACCTACTACCCGTGTAGATTGGACAACACAAGGGTTACCGTCAAAATGATTTATAAAAACATTTAATAGAATGTTGATTTAGGTGTCAGATGACGTGGGCATATGTCCCCAGAGCTCGTGGGCCCCTCTGCCTTGCGGGGCTGCGGGGGGGGGGGGGGGGGGGGGGTTCTGCTACACCATTCTATATGTTGCATAGAATGAAAGGATGAGGTCAAACTGGTTATTTCTGGTTTAGGGTACATGATTTGGGAATGGATGGCGCCATTAGGCCGAGGATAGAGGGATCTATTCTCTCTTTACTACATTCTGTGGAATGCTGTTCAATTAAATCTGGTCCTAGACTGTCTGTAATGAGATGTTTAGTCTGAAAACAAAAAAATTATATAAAAGATGGAAGGAAAAGTGAGGGGAAAGTCAAACTAGAAGTTGAAGAATGTACAGCCTTGCTGTGAAGGTCAAAGCTCTGGCTATTTAATCTTCTTCTTTTTTTTACGGTTCTAAAGATCTTTTCAAAAAGGAAATGTCCTATTTTACACAACAACAAAAAAACACCTGCCATCTTCAGTGTTGGTGATGACGCGTGAGCTCCATGATCATTTCTCTCTTTCCCTCCCTCCTTTCACATCACGGATGACTCACGTCCCAATCAGCTCCACATAATGATGAGTCCTGTGAAGAAGAAAAACCACGTTGGCATTGTGTCGGAGCCCGGACACTGACAGAAAATACTTTATAGTGATAATATACCAAAGACGTCTCTATGATTCCTCTACGATCCAGGGTCCAGAAGGTTGTGAGTATGCCATGAGCTACCAGAAAGATACCAGAGACCAGTCTAAAACACCCTTGAATCAACTGTGTATTCTCTAAAGGACTCTATGAAAGAGCGTAACTCAATGGTCGTCATCACCTCACAGACGTCAGTGAACAGAAATAGAAGTGGTTATTGCTTCCAGGGCAACCAGGAAGTGGAACATATACCAAGAGATATGGAAGTTGGAACACATGAACCAACACATGAACCGACACACACACACACACACACACACACGCACACACGCACACACGCACACACGCACACACGCACACACGCACACACGCAGGGAGGCATGCATGTTCGCTCACTAACATATACACAAATGCACATGCACACGTACACGGCTATAAAATTTAATCCTACCTTCCATGCAGACACTATATAGACACTATACAGACATACTGTGTAGACACTATATCAAAACTATTTAGAAATTATATATATACTATATAGATACTGTATAGACACTATATTGACACTTTGAAGACACTATATAGATACTGTGTAGACAGTATATAGATACTATATAGATACTAAATATACACTACATAGATACCATATAGACACTATATAGATAATATATATACACTATATAGATAATGTATATACACTATCTAGACACTATATATATATATACTATATAGACAATGTATAAATACTATATAGACTCTATATTGACACTATATATATACTATATATAAATATTATAAAGACACTATATAGATACTGTTTAGACACTATATAGACACTATATATATATATACTGTTTAGACACTATATAGTCACTATATAGACACTATATAGATACTGTTTAGACACTATATAGTCACTATATAGATACTGTTTAGACACTATATAGTCACTATATAGACACTATATAGATACTGTTTAGACACTATATAGTCACTATATAGACACTATTTAGATACTGTTTAGACACTATATAGTCACTATATAGACACTATATATATATACTGTTTAGACACTATATAGTCACTATATAGACACTATATAGATACTGTTTAGACACTATATAGTCACTATATAGACACTATATAGATACTGTTTAGACACTATATAGTCACTATATAGACACTATATACAGTTGAAGAAGGAAGTTTACATACACCTTACCAAAAATCCCTGTCTTAGGTCAGTTAGGATCACCACTTTATTTTAAGAATGTGAAATGTCAGAATAATTGTAGAGAGAATGATTTATTTCATATTTTATTTATTTAATCACATTCCCAGTGGGTCAGAAGTTTACATACACTCAGTTATTGTTTGGTAGCATTGCTTATAAATTGTTTAACTTGGGTCAAATGTTTCAGGCAGCCTTCCACAAGCTTCCCACAATAAGTTGGGTGAATTTTGGCCCATTCCTCCTGACAGAGCTGGTGTAACTGAGTCAGGTTTGTAGGCCTCCTTGCTTGCACATGCATTTTGAGTTCTGCCCACAAATGTTATATAGGATTGAGGTCAGGGCTTTGTGATGGCACTCCAATACCTTGACTTTGTTGTCCTTAAGCCATTTTGCCACAACTTTCGAAGTATGCTTGTGGTCATTGTCCATTTGGAAGACCCATTTGCAACGAAGCTTTAACTTCCTGAATGATGTCTTGAGATGTTGCTTCAATATATCCACATAATTTTTCTACCTCAAGATGCAATCTATTTTGTGAAGTGCACCAGGCCCTCCTGCAGCAAAGCACCCCCACAACATGATGCTGCCACCCCTGTGCTTCACGGTTGGGATGGTGTTCCTCGACTTACAAGCCTCCCCCTTTTTCCTCCAAACATAACGATGGTCATTATGGCCAAACAGTTCTATTTTGTTCCATCACGCCAGAGGACATTTCTCCAAAAAGTAGGATCTTTGTCTGGCTTTTTTATGGCGGTTTTGCAGCTGTGGCTTCTTCCTTGCTGAGCGGCCTTTCATTTTATGTCGATATAGGACTAGTTTTACTGTGTATATAAATACTTTTGTACCTGTTTCCTCCAGCATCTTCACAAGGTCCTTTGCTGTTGTTCTGGGATTGATTTGCACTATTCGCACCAAAGTATGTTCATCTCTAGGACACAGAACACGTCTCCTTCCTGAGCGGTATGATGGCTGCGTGGTCCCATGGTGTTTATACTTGCGTACTATTGGTTATACAGATGAACGTGGTACCTTCAGGCTTTTGGAAATTGCTCTCAAGGACGAACCAGAGAAGTGGAGGTATACATTTTTTTTTAGGTCTTGGCTTGTTTCTTTTGATTATCCCATGATGTTAAGCAAAGATGCACTGAGTTTGAAGGTAGGCCTTGAAATACATCCACAGGTACACCTCCAATTGACTCAAATGATGTCAATTAGCCTATCAGAAGCTTCTAAAGCCATTAAATCATTTTCTGGAATTATCCAAGCTGTTTACAGGCACAGTCAACTTAATGTAAAATCCTGACCCACTGGAATTGTGATACAGTGAATTATAAGTGAAATAATCTGTCTGTAAACAATTGTTGGAAAAATGACATGTGTCATGAACAAAGTAGATGTCATCACCGACTCAACAAAACTATAGTTTGATAACAAGAATCGTGTGGAGTGGTTAAAAAACAAGTGTTAATGACTCTAACCTTAGAGTATGTAAACTTCCCACTTCAACTGTAGATACCACATATATAGACACTATATATATACTATACTATATATATACTATATACAGTGCCTTGCGAAAGTATTCGGCCCCCTTGAACTTTGCAACCTTTTGCCACATTTCAGGCTTCAAACATAAAGATATAAAACTGTATTTTTTTGTGAAGAATCAACAACAAGTGGGACACAATCATGAAGTGGAACGACATTTATTGGATATTTCAAACTTTTTTTAACAAATCAAAAACTGAAAAATTGGGCGTGCAAAATTATTCAGCCCCTTTACTTTCAGTGCAGCAAACTCTCTCCAGAAGTTCAGTGAGGATCTCTGAATGATCCAATGTTGACCTAAATGACTAATGATGATAAATACAATCCACCTGTGTGTAATCAAGTTTCCGTATAAATGCACCTGCACTGTGATAGTCTCAGAGGTCCGTTAAAAGCGCAGAGAGCATCATGAAGAACAAGGAACACACCAGGCAGGTCCGAGATACTGTTGTGAAGAAGTTTAAAGCCGGATTTGGATACAAAAAGATTTCCCAAGCTTTAAACATCCCAAGGAGCACTGTGCAAGCGATAATATTGAAATGGAAGGAGTATCAGACCACTGCAAATCTACCAAGACCTGGCCGTCCCTCTAAACTTTCAGCTCATACAAGGAGAAGACTGATCAGAGATGCAGCCAAGAGGCCCATGATCACTCTGGATGAACTGCAGAGATCTACAGCTGAGGTGGGAGACTCTGTCCATAGGACAACAATCAGTCGTATATTGCACAAATCTGGCCTTTATGGAAGAGTGGCAAAAAGAAAGCCATTTCTTAAAGATATCCATAAAAAGTGTTGTTTAAAGTTTGCCACAAGCCACCTGGGAGACACACCAAACATGTGGAAGAAGGTGCTCTGGTCAGATGAAACCAAAATTGAACTTTTTGGCAACAATGCAAAACGTTACGTTTGGCGTAAAAGCAACACCCTGAACACACCATCCCCACTGTCAAACATGGTGGTGCCAGCATCATGGTTTGGGCCTGCTTTTCTTCAGCAGGGACAGGGAAGATGGTTAAAATTGATGGGAAGATGGATGGAGCCAAATACAGGACCATTCTGGAAGAAAACCTGATGGAGTCTGCAAAAGACCTGAGACTGGGACGGAGATTTGTCTTCCAACGAGACAATGATCCAAAACATAAAGCAAAATCTACAATGGAATGGTTCAAAAATAAACATATCCAGGTGTTAGAATGGCCAAGTCAAAGTCCAGACCTGAATCCAATCGAGAATCTGTGGAAAGAACTGAAAACTGCTGTTCACAAATGCTCTCCATCCAACCTCACTGAGCTCGAGCTGTTTTGCAAGGAGGAATTGGAAAAAATTTCAGTCTCTCGATGTGCAAAACTGATAGACACATACCCCAAGCGACTTACAGCTGTAATCGCAGCAAAAGGTGGCGCTACAAAGTATTAACTTAAGGGGGCTGAATAATTTTGCACGGCCAATTTTTCAGTTTTTGATTTGTTAAAAAAGTTTGAAATATCCAATAAATGTCGTTCCACTTCATGATTGTGTCCCACTTGTTGTTGATTCTTCACAAAAAAATACAGTTTTATATCTTTATGTTTGAAGCCTGAAATGTGGCAAAAGTTCGCAAAGTTCAAGGGGGCCGAATACTTTCGCAAGGCACTGTATAGACACTACTCCTGTATAGTGGAGATGAAGCAGGATAGTTAGACACTACTCATGTATAGTAGAGATGAAGCAAGAGAGTTAGACACTACTCCTGTATAGTAGAGATGAAGCAAGAGAGTTAGACACTACTCCTGTATAGTAGAGATGAAGCAAGAGAAACCAACACTACTCCTGTATAGTAGAGATGAAGCAAGAGAAACCAACACTACTCCTGTATAGTAGAGATGAAGCAGGAGATATAGACACTACTCCTGTATAGTAGAGATGAAGCAAGAGAGTTAGACACTACTCCTGTATAGTGGAGATGAAGCAGGAGTTATAGACACTACTCCTGTATAGTAGAGATGAAGCAGGATATATAGACACTAATCCTGTATAGTAGAGATGAAGCAGGAGATATAGACACTACTCCTGTATAGTAGAGATTAAGCAGGATATATAGACACTACTCCTGTATAGTAGAGATGAAGCAGGAGAAACCAACACTACTCCTGTATAGTAGAGATGAAGCAAGAGAAACCAACACTACTCCTGTATAGTAGAGATGAAGCAGGAGAAACCAACACTACTCATGTATAGTAGAGATGAAGCAGGAGATATAGACACTACTCCTGTATAGTAGAGATGAAGCAAGAGAGTTAGACACTACTCCTGTATAGTAGAGATGAAGCAAGAGAGTTAGACACTACTCATGTATAGTAGAGATGAAGCAGGAGATATAGACACTACTCCTGTATAGTAGAGATGAAGCAAGAGAGTTAGACACTACTCCTGTATAGTAGAGATGAAGCAAGAGAGTTAGACACTACTCCTGTATAGTAGAGATGAAGCAGGAGATATAGACACTACTCCTGTATAGTAGAGATGAAGCAAGAGAGTTAGACACTACTCCTGTATAGTGGAGATGAAGCAGGAGTTATAGACACTACTCCTGTATAGTAGAGATGAAGCAGGATATATAGACACTAATCCTGTATAGTAGAGATGAAGCAGGAGATATAGACACTACTCCTGTATAGTAGAGATTAAGCAGGATATATAGACACTACTCCTGTATAGTAGAGATGAAGCAGGAGAAACCAACACTACTCCTGTATAGTAGAGATGAAGCAGGATATATAGACACTACTCCTGTATAGTAGAGATGAAGCAGGAGATATAGACACTACTCCTGTATAGTAGAGATGAAGCAAGAGAGTTAGACACTAATCCTGTATAGTAGAGATGAAGCAGGAGAGTTAGACACTACTCCTGTATAGTAGAGATGAAGCATGAGAGTTAGATACTACTCCTGTATAGTAGAGATGAAGAAGGAGAGTTAGACACTACTCCTGTATAGTAGAGATGAAGCAGGAGAGTTAGACACTACTCCTGTATAGTAGAGATGAAGCAGGAGAGTTAGATACTACTCCTGTATAGTAGAGATGAAGCAAGAGAGTTAGACACTACTCCTGTATAGTAGAGATGAAGCATGAGAGTTAGATACTACTCCTGTATAGTAGAGATGAAGAAGGAGAGTTAGACAGTACTCATGTATAGTCGAGATGAAGCAAGAGAGTTAGACACTACTCCTGTATAGTAGAGATGAAGCAGGAGAAACCAACACTACTCCTGTATAGTAGAGATGAAGCAGGAGAGTTAGACACTACTCCTGTATAGTAGAGATGAAGCAGGAGAGTTAGACACTACTCCTGTATAGTAGAGATGAAGCAGGAGAGTTAGACACTACTCCTGTATAGTAGAGATGAAGCAGGATATATAGACACTAATCCTGTATAGTAGAGATGAAGCAGGAGAGTTAGACACTAATCCTGTATAGTAGAGATGAAGCAGGAGAGTTAGACACTAATCCTGTATAGTAGAGATGAAGCAGGAGAGTTAGACACTACTCCTGTATAGTAGAGATGAAGCAGGATATATAGACACTACTCCTGTATAGTGGAGATGAAGCAGGAGAGTTAGACACTACTCCTGTATAGTAGAGATGAAGCAGGAGAGTTAGACACTAATCCTGTATAGTAGAGATGAAGCAGGAGAGTTAGACACTAATCCTGTATAGTAGAGATGAAGCAGGAGAGTTAGACACTACTCCTGTATAGTAGAGATGAAGCAGGAGAGTTAGACACTAATCCTGTATAGTAGAGATGAAGCAGGAGAGTTAGACACTAATCCTGTATAGTAGAGATGAAGCAGGAGAGTTAGACACTACTCCTGTATAGTAGAGATGAAGCAGGAGATATAGACACTACACTAGCATTAGCATTAGGCTGGTCGGGAGAGCCAACCTTGGCATTAGGCTGGCCGGGAGAGCCAATATTAGCATTAGGCTGGCCGGGAGAACCAGCCTTAGCATTTGGCTGGCCGGGAGAGCCAGCATTAGTATATTGCTGGCTCTAGCATTAGGCTGGCCAGGAGAGCCAGCATTAGTATATTGCTGGCTCTAGCATTAGGCTGGCCGGGAGAGCCAGCATTAGTATATTGCTGGCTCTAGCATTAGGCTGGCCGGGAGAGGCAGCATTAGTATATTGCTGGCTCTAGCATTAGGCTGGCCTGGAGAGCCAACATTAGTATATTGCTGGCTCTAGCATTAGGCTGGCCGGGAGAGCCAGCATTAGTATATTGCTGGCTCTAGCATTAGGCTGGCCGGGAGAGCCAGCATTAGTATATTGCTGGCTCTAGCATTAGGCTGGCCGGGAGAGCCAGCATTAGTATGTTGCTGGCTCTAGCATTAGGCTGGCCGGGAGAGCCAACATTAGTATATTGCTGGCTCTAGCATTTGGCTGGCCGGGAGAGCCAGCATTAGTATATTGCTGGCTCTAGAATTAGGCTGGCCGGGAGAGCCAGCATTAGTATATTATTGGCTCTAGCATTAGGCTGGCCGGGAGAGTCAGCATTAGTATACTGCTGGCTCTAGCATTAGGCTGGCCGGGAGAGTCAGCATCAGCACTCTGGAACTGGGAAGACACATGAGCGATGAGCGAGCGGAGAGAAAGCGTTCGCACTCTGAGATTCCCCAGGCGGCCTTTCTGTCAAGCTGAGGAGTGATTCCCAGATTCCCAGCTTTCCTTCTGTTCTTTATTGCGTCCGAAATTGCACCCTTTTCCCTAAATAGTTCCCTAGAGACAATAGGGAATAGGGTGCCTTTCTTTTACCCATGGGTTCTCTCCTCAGACGAGACGTGGTAATGGACTTTATCCATAACCGTATCTCTCTCACTTAAACTGGGGCATGATTGGAAATGCAAAGCAGGCTCTGTGTGTGTGTGTGTGTGTGTGTGTGTGTGTGTGTGTGTGTGTGTGTGTGTGTGTGTGTGTAGTTTGTGGTGTGTGTATATCTGTCCTGTTATTTGTCCGTAAAAACATATTGTGTTTTGCTGCTTGGTGATGAATAGTGTCTCAGTTATAATGTGTATGGAGATGCCTGGCTGGATGGGATGAGGTTTAGGACTGGTACACTGATGGTGCTGTGGGCCATCATCAATTGTATCCCCAGTGCCCATATGGCTTTTCGGTTTGTGCTGTTGGTAGTGGTAGACGGGTCGGGTGTGAAAGCAGTGTGTTTGTCTGTGTGTGTGTGTGTGTGTGTGTTTGTGTGAAAGCTTACTGCAAGTGCATGACTGAATGCCAATCTATTCGAGCCAATTACCTCCACTTCCCTGCTTGTTAGAGTGGTGTAGTGTGACTGAGGTGGGATGGCCCAGCACAGCCAGACAGATGCTAAAATGTAACATGTTCTTTGAGATGTATCCATGGTGACAAAGAGGGGGACAATTATCCCTTTCTTAAAACTGCCTCAGTTAGCCTTGGTACACGCAGTCACACACACACACACACACACACACACACACACACACAGTTTTCTTATTTACTTGGCTCCAGCAGCGTCTGAAATAAAACTAAAACAAAAGAACTCCAGGACTAGCCAGTGTGAATCCAACTTTAATCCACTGCAACGTCACTTATCCTGACACCCATCCTCTCATGTTCTACTCTCTAAGAGGTTTATATTCAGAAAACATCTACGTGTCCTAAGAGTATGAGGCACCACATGAGATTATTCCATGCTTCTGCCGTGGTAATAGAACGAGAACAAAACACCTATAGAGACAGGGACTGAATGAAAAGTCTGCATTCTGAAGGGAAACAGAAATAACTACACAGACTGCAGTGCGGAGGAGTCACAGAGAGAGAGATACTGAAAAAAGAAAGTGAGAGAGAGAGACAGTGTTGATGTCCTAATTCCTCAGGCTGGAGACAGGGTATCAGAGAGTATCAGAGGGTATCAGAGGGTATCAGAGAGTATCAGAGGGTATCAGAAAGTATCAGAGAGTATCAGAGGGTATCAGAGGGTATCAGAGAGTATCAGAGGACGTCAGAGGTCATCAGAGGGCATCAGAGGGTATCAGAGGGCATCAGAGGGTATCAGAGGGCATCAGAGGGCATCAGAGGGCATCAGAGGGTAAGAGGGTATCAGAGGGCATCAGAGGGCATCAGAGGGTATCAGAGGGCATCAGAGGGCATCAGATGGTATTAGAGGGCATCAGAGGGCATCAGAGGGTATCAGAAGGTATCAGAGGGCATCAGAGGGCATCAGAGGGTATCAGAGGGCACCAGAGGGCATCAGAGGGTATCAGATGGTATCAGAGGGCATCAGAGGGTATCAGAGGGCATCAGAGGGTATCAGAGGATATCAGAGGGCATCAGAGGGTATCAGAGGGTATCAGAGGGCATCAGAGGGCATCAGAGGGTATCAGATGGTATCAGAGGGCATCAGAGGGTATCAGAGGGTATCAGAGGGTATCAGAGTGTATCAGAGGGCATCAGATGGTATGAGAGGGCATCAGAGGGCATCAGAGGGTATCAGAGGGTATCAGAGGGTATCAGAGGGCATCAGAGGGCATCAGAGGGTATGAGAGGGTATCAGAGGGCATCAGAGGGTATCAGAGAGTATCAATTATGGCCCTAATCTATGGATTTCACATGACTGGGAACACAGATATGCATCTGTTGGTCACTGATACCTTTAACAAAAAAGGTAGGGGTGTGGATGAGAAAACCAGTCAGTGTCTGGTGTGACCACCATTTACCTCATGCAGCATGACACATCTTCTTCGGGTAGAGTTGATTAGGCTATTGATGTTGTCCCACTCCTCTTCAATGGTGGTGTGAAGTTGCTGGATTTTTTGGGTGGGAAATGTAACACGCTGTAGTACACGTCGATCCAGAGCATCCCAAAATATGCTCAATGGGTGACATGTCTGGTGAGTTTACAGGCCATCGAAGAACTGGGACATTTTCAGCTTCTAGGAATTGTACACAGATCCTTGCGACATTGGGGCCGTGCATTATCATGTTGAAACATGAGGTGACGGCAGCGGATCAATGGCAAGACATGTGAAGAAGCCGGGTGTGGAGGTCATGGGTTGGCGTGGTTACACTGGTCCGTAGTTGTGAGACCGGTTCGACGTACAGGTACTGTCATATTCTATGAAACAACGTTGGAGCAGTGAAGGCTAGACAGAGTGAAAGAGGAGGGCAGACAGGTTTAGAGGATGACAGAGTGAAGGAGGAGGGCAGACAGGTTTAGAGGTTGACAGAGTGAAAGTGGAGGGCAGACAGGTTTAGAGGATGACAGAGTGAAAGTGGAGGGCAGACAGGTTTAGAGGATGACAGAGTGAAAGTGGAGGGCAGACAGGTTTAGAGGATGACAGAGTGAAAGTTGAGAGGATGGCAGACAGGTTTAGAGGATGACAGAGTGAAAGAGGAGGGCAGACAGGTTTAGAGGATGACAGAGTGAAAGTGGAGGGCAGACAGGTTTAGAGGATGACAGAGTGAAAGAGGAGGACAGACAGGTTAGAGGATGACAGAGTGAAAGTTGAGAGGAGGGCAGACAGGTTTAGAGGATGACAGAGTGAAAGAGGAGGGCAGACAGGTTTAGACAGGTTTAGAGGATGACAGAGTGAAAGTGGAGGGCAGACAGGTTTAGAGGATGACAGAGTGAAAGAGGAGGACAGACAGGTTAGAGGATGACAGAGTGAAAGTTGAGAGGAGGGCAGACAGGTTTAGAGGATGACAGAGTGAAAGAGGAGGGCAGACAGGTTTAGAGGATGACAGAGTGAAAGTTGAGAGGAGGGCAGACAGGTTTAGAGGATGACAGAGTGAAATAGGAGGGCAGACAGGTTTAGAGGATGACAGAGTGAAAGTGGAGGGCAGACAGGTTTAGAGGATGACAGAGTGAAAGTTGAGAGGAGGGCAGACAGGTTTAGAGGATGACAGAGTGAATGTTGAGGGGAGCGCAGACAGGTTTTGAGGATGACAGAGTAAAAGTGGAGGGCAGACAGGTTTAGAGGATGACAGAGTGAAAGTGGAGGCAAGACAGGTTTAGAGGATGACAGAGTGAAAGTGGAGGGCAGACAGGTTTAGAGGATGACAGAGTGAAAGTGGAGGGCAGACAGGTTTAGAGGATGACAGAGTGAAAGTGGAGGGCAGACAGGTTTAGAGGATGACAGAGTGAAAGAGGAGGGCAGACAGGTTTAGAGGATGACAGAGTGAAAGAGGAGGGCAGACAGGTTTAGAGGATGACAGAGTGAAAGTTGAGAGGAGGGCAGACAGGTTTAGAGGATGACAGAGTGAAAATGGAGGGCAGACAGGTTTAGAGGATGACAGAGTGAAAGTGGAGGGCAGACAGGTTTAGAGGATGACAGAGTGAAAGTGGAGGGCAGACAGGTTTAGAGGATGACAGAGTGAAAGTGGAGGGCAGACAGGTTTAGAGGATGACAGAGTGAAAGAGGAGGGCAGACAGGTTAGAGGATGACAGAGAGAAAGTTGAGAGGAGGGCAGACAGGTTTAGAGGATGACAGAGTGAAAGAGGAGGGCAGACAGGTTTAGAGGATGACAGAGTGAAAGTTGAGAGGAGGGCAGACAGGTTTAGAGGATGACAGAGTAAAAGTGGAGGGCAGACAGGTTTAGAGGATGACAGAGTGAAAGTGGAGGGCAGACAGGTTTAGAGGATGACAGAGTGAAAGTGGAGGGCAGGCAGGTTTAGAGGATGACAGAGTGAAAGAGGAGGGCAGACAGGTTAGAGGATGACAGAGTGAAAGTTGAGAGGAGGGCAGACAGGTTTAGAGGATGACAGAATGAAAGAGGAGGGCAGACAGGTTTAGAGGATGACAGAGTGAAAGTTGAGAGGAGGGCAGACAGGTTTAGAGGATGACATAGTGAAATAGGAGGGCAGACAGGTTTAGAGGATGACAGAGTGAAAGTGGAGGGCAGACAGGTTTAGAGGATGACAGAAAGTGAAAGTGGAGGGCAGACAGGTTTAGAGGATGACAGAGTGAAAGTTGAGAGGAGGATGCAGACAGGTTTAGAGGATGACAGAGTGAAAGTTGAGGGGAGCAGACAGGTTTAGAGGATGACAGAGTAAAAGTGGAGGGCAGACAGGTTTAGAGGATGACAGAGTGAAAGTGGAGGGCAGACAGGTTTAGAGGATGACAGAGTGAAAGAGGAGGGCAGACAGGTTTAGAGGTTGACAGAGTGAAAGTTGAGGGAGGGCAGACAGGTTTAGAGGATGACAGAGTGAAAGTGGAGGGCAGACAGGTTTAGAGGATGACAGAGTGAAAGTGGAGGAGGGCAGACAGGTTTAGAGGATGACAGAGTGAAAGTTGAGAGGAGGAGGGTGACAGACAGGTTTAGAGGATGACAGAATGAAAGAGGAGGGCAGACAGGTTTAGAGGATGACAGGTTTAGTGAAAGTTGAAAGAGGAGGGTAGACAGGTTTAGAGGATGACAGAGTGAAATAGGAGGGCAGACAGGTTTAGAGGATGACAGAGTGAAAGTGGAGGGCAGACAGGTTTAGAGGATGACAGAGTGAAAGTTGAGAGGAGGGCAGACAGGTTTAGAGGATGAGAGGATGAGGGCAGAGTTTAGAAATGACAGAGTGAGGGAGGGCAGACAGGTTTAGAGGATGACAGAGTGAAAGTGGAGGGCAGACAGGTTTAGAGGATGACAGAGTGAAAGTGGAGGGCAGACAGGTTTAGAGGAGGATGACAGAGTGAAAGAGGAGGGCAGACAGGTTTAGAGGATGACAGAGTGAAAGTGGAAAGTTGAGGGACAGAGGGCAGACAGGTTTAGAGGATGACAGAGTGAAAGTGGAGGGCAGACAGGTTTAGAGGATGACAGAGTGAAAGTTGAGGGGAGGGCAGACAGGTTTAGAGGATGACAGAGTGAAAGTGGAGGGCAGACAGGTTTAGAGGATGACAGAGTGAAAGAGGAGGGCAGACAGGATTAGAGGATGACAGAGTGAAAGAGGAGGGCAGACAGGTTTAGAGGATGACAGAGTGAAAGTGGAGGGCAGACAGGTTTAGAGGATGACAGAGTGAAAGAGGAGGGCAGACAGGTTTAGAGGATGACAGAGTGAAAGAGGAGGGCAGACAGGTTTAGAGGATGACAGAGTGAAAGTTGAGGGGAGGGCAGACAGGTTTAGAGGATTACAGAGTGAAAGTGGAGGGCAGACAGGTTTAGAGGATGACAGAGTGAAAGTTGAAGGGTGGTAGACAGGTTTAGAGGATGACAGAGTGAAAGTGGAGGGCAGACAGGTTTAGAGGATGACAGAGTGACAGTGGAGGGCAGACAGGTTTAGAGGATGACAGAGTGAAAGTGGAGGGCAGACAGGTTTAGAGGATGACAGAGTGAAAGAGGAGGGCAGACAGGTTTAGAGGATGACAGAGTGAAAGTTGAGGGGAGGGTAGACAGGTTTAGAGGATGACAGAGTGAAAGTGGAGGGCAGACAGGTTTAGAGGATGACAGAGTGAAAGTGGAGGGCAGACAGGTTTAGATGATGACAGAGTGAAAGTGGAGGGCAGACAGGTTTAGAGGATGACAGAGTGAAAGAGGAGGGCTGACAGGTTAGAGGATGACAGAGTGAAAGTTGAGAGGAGGGCAGACAGGTTTAGAGGATGACAGAATGAAAGAGGAGGGCAGACAGGTTTAGAGGATGACAGAGTGAAAGAGGAGGGCAGACAGGATTAGAGGATGACAGAGTGAAAGAGGAGGGCAGACAGGTTTAGAGGATGACAGAGTGAAAGTGGAGGGCAGACAGGTTTAGAGGATGACAGAGTGAAAGAGGAGGGCAGACAGGTTTAGAGGATGACAGAGTGAAAGAGGAGGGCAGACAGGTTTAGAGGATGACAGAGTGAAAGTTGAGGGGAGGGCAGACAGGTTTAGAGGATTACAGAGTGAAAGTGGAGGGCAGACAGGTTTAGAGGATGACAGAGTGAAAGTTGAAGGGTGGTAGACAGGTTTAGAGGATGACAGAGTGAAAGTGGAGGGCAGACAGGTTTAGAGGATGACAGAGTGACAGTGGAGGGCAGACAGGTTTAGAGGATGACAGAGTGAAAGTGGAGGGCAGACAGGTTTAGAGGATGACAGAGTGAAAGAGGAGGGCAGACAGGTTTAGAGGATGACAGAGTGAAAGTTGAGGGAGGGTAGACAGGTTTAGAGGATGACAGAGTGAAAGTGGAGGGCAGACAGGTTTAGAGGATGACAGAGTGAAAGTGGAGGGCAGACAGGTTTAGATGATGACAGAGTGAAAGTGGAGGGCAGACAGGTTTAGAGGATGACAGAGTGAAAGAGGAGGGCTGACAGGTTAGAGGATGACAGAGTGAAAGTTGAGAGGAGGGCAGACAGGTTTAGAGGATGACAGAATGAAAGAGGAGGGCAGACAGGTTTAGAGGATGACAGAGTGAAAGTTGAGAGGAGGGCAGACAGGTTTAGAGGATGACATAGTGAAATAGGAGGGCAGACAGGTTTAGAGGATGACAGAGTGAAAGTGGAGGGCAGACAGGTTTAGAGGATGACAGAGTGAAAGTTGAGAGGAGGGCAGACAGGTTTAGAGGATGACAGAGTGAAAGTTGAGGGGAGCGCAGACAGGTTTAGAGGATGACAGAGTAAAAGTGGAGGGCAGACAGGTTTAGAGGATGACAGAGTGAAAGTGGAGGGCAGACAGGTTTAGAGGATGACAGAGTGAAAGAGGAGGGCAGACAGGTTTAGAGGTTGACAGAGTGAAAGTTGAGGGGAGGGCAGACAGGTTTAGAGGACGACAGAGTGAAAGTGGAGGGCAGACAGGTTTAGAGGATGACAGAGTGAAAGTTGAGGGGAGGGCAGACAGGTTTAGAGGATGACAGAGTGAAAGTGGAGGGCAGACAGGTTTAGAGGATGACAGAGTGAAAGAGGAGGGCAGACAGGATTAGAGGATGACAGAGTGAAAGAGGAGGGCAGACAGGTTTAGAGGATGACAGAGTGAAAGTGGAGGGCAGACAGGTTTAGAGGATGACAGAGTGAAAGAGGAGGGCAGACAGGTTTAGAGGATGACAGAGTGAAAGAGGAGGGCAGACAGGTTTAGAGGATGACAGAGTGAAAGTTGAGGGGAGGGCAGACAGGTTTAGAGGATTACAGAGTGAAAGTGGAGGGCAGACAGGTTTAGAGGATGACAGAGTGACAGTGGAGGGCAGACAGGTTTAGAGGATGACAGAGTGAAAGTGGAGGGCAGACAGGTTTAGAGGATGACAGAGTGAAAGAGGAGGGCAGACAGGTTTAGAGGATGACAGAGTGAAAGTTGAGGGAGGGTAGACAGGTTTAGAGGATGACAGAGTGAAAGTGGAGGGCAGACAGGTTTAGAGGATGACAGAGTGAAAGTGGAGGGCAGACAGGTTTAGAGGATGACAGAGTGAAAGTGGAGGGCAGACAGGTTTAGAGGATGACAGAGTGAAAGAGGAGGGCTGACAGGTTAGAGGATGACAGAGTGAAAGTTGAGAGGAGGGCAGACAGGTTTAGAGGATGACAGAATGAAAGAGGAGGGCAGACAGGTTTAGAGGATGACAGAGTGAAAGTTGAGAGGAGGGCAGACAGGTTTAGAGGATGACATAGTGAAATAGGAGGGCAGACAGGTTTAGAGGATGACAGAGTGAAAGTGGAGGGCAGACAGGTTTAGAGGATGACAGAGTGAAAGTTGAGGGGAGGGCAGACAGGTTTAGAGGATGACAGAGTGAAAGTGGAGGGCAGACAGGTTTAGAGGATGACAGAGTGAAAGAGGAGGGCAGACAGGATTAGAGGATGACAGAGTGAAAGAGGAGGGCAGACAGGTTTAGAGGATGACAGAGTGAAAGTGGAGGGCAGACAGGTTTAGAGGATGACAGAGTGAAAGAGGAGGGCAGACAGGTTTAGAGGATGACAGAGTGAAAGAGGAGGGCAGACAGGTTTAGAGGATGACAGAGTGAAAGTTGAGGAGGGCAGACAGGTTTAGAGGATTACAGAGTGAAAGTGGAGGGCAGACAGGTTTAGAGGATGACAGAGTGAAAGTTGAAGGGTGGTAGACAGGTTTAGAGGATGACAGAGTGAAAGTGGAGGGCAGACAGGTTTAGAGGATGACAGAGTGACAGTGGAGGGCAGACAGGTTTAGAGGATGACAGAGTGAAAGTGGAGGGCAGACAGGTTTAGAGGATGACAGAGTGAAAGAGGAGGGCAGACAGGTTTAGAGGATGACAGAGTGAAAGTTGAGGGGAGGGTAGACAGGTTTAGAGGATGACAGAGTGAAAGTGGAGGGCAGACAGGTTTAGAGGATGACAGAGTGAAAGTTGAGAGGAGGGCAGACAGGTTTAGAGGATGACAGAATGAAAGAGGAGGGCAGACAGGTTTAGAGGATGACAGAGTGAAAGTTGAGAGGAGGGCAGACAGGTTTAGAGGATGACATAGTGAAATAGGAGGGCAGACAGGTTTAGAGGATGACAGAGTGAAAGTGGAGGGCAGACAGGTTTAGAGGATGACAGAGTGAAAGTTGAGAGGAGGGCAGACAGGTTTAGAGGATGACAGAGTGAAAGTTGAGGGGAGCGCAGACAGGTTTAGAGGATGACAGAGTAAAAGTGGAGGGCAGACAGGTTTAGAGGATGACAGAGTGAAAGTGGAGGGCAGACAGGTTTAGAGGATGACAGAGTGAAAGAGGAGGGCAGACAGGTTTAGAGGTTGACAGAGTGAAAGTTGAGGGGAGGGCAGACAGGTTTAGAGGACGA
The DNA here is from genome assembly GCF_034236695.1 of Oncorhynchus nerka. Lineage (NCBI taxonomy): Eukaryota > Metazoa > Chordata > Actinopteri > Salmoniformes > Salmonidae > Oncorhynchus > Oncorhynchus nerka. Next base: position 8,681,864 of record NC_088408.1, on the reverse strand, counting down.
CAGAGTGAAAGTGGAGGGCAGACAGTGTTAGAGGATGACAGAGTGAAAGTTGAGGGGAGGGCAGACAGGTTTAGAGGATGACAGAGTGAAAGTGGAGGGCAGACAGGTTTAGAGGATGACAGAGTGAAAGAGGAGGGCAGACAGGATTAGAGGATGACAGAGTGAAAGAGGAGGGCAGACAGGTTTAGAGGATGACAGAGTGAAAGTGGAGGGCAGACAGGTTTAGAGGATGACAGAGTGAAAGAGGAGGGCAGACAGGTTTAGAGGATTACAGAGTGAAAGTTGAGGGGAGGGCAGGCAGGTTTAGAGGATTACAGAGTGAAAGTGGAGGGCAGGCAGGTTTAGAGGATGACAGAGTGACAGTGGAGGGCAGACAGGTTTAGAGGATGACAGAGTGAAAGTGGAGGGCAGACAGGTTTAGAGGATGACAGAGTGAAAGAGGAGGGCAGACAGGTTTAGAGGATGACAGAGTGAAAGTTGAGGGGAGGGTAGACAGGTTTAGAGGATGACAGAGTGAAAGTGGAGGGCAGACAGGTTTAGAGGATGACAGAGTGAAAGTGGAGGGCAGACAGGTTTAGAGGATGACAGAGTGAAAGTGGAGGGCAGACAGGTTTAGAGGATGACAGAGTGAAAGAGGAGGGCTGACAGGTTAGAGGATGACAGAGTGAAAGTTGAGAGGAGGGCAGACAGGTTTAGAGGATGACAGAATGAAAGAGGAGGGCAGACAGGTTTAGAGGATGACAGAGTGAAAGTTGAGAGGAGGGCAGACAGGTTTAGAGGATGACATAGTGAAATAGGAGGGCAGACAGGTTTAGAGGATGACATAGTGAAAGTGGAGGGCAGACAGGTTTAGAGGATGACAGAGTGAAAGTGGAGGGCAGACAGGTTTAGAGGATGACAGAGTGAAAGTTGAGAGGAGGGCAGACAGGTTTAGAGGATGACAGAGTGAAAGTTGAGGGGAGCGCAGACAGGTTTAGAGGATGACAGAGTAAAAGTGGAGGGCAGACAGGTTTAGAGGATGACAGAGTGAAAGTGGAGGGCAGACAGGTTTAGAGGATGACAGAGTGAAAGAGGAGGGCAGACAGGTTTAGAGGTTGACAGAGTGAAAGTTGAGGGGAGGGCAGACAGGTTTAGAGGACGACAGAGTGAAAGTGGAGGGCAGACAGGTTTAGAGGATGACAGAGTGAAAGTTGAGGGGAGGGCAGACAGGTTTAGAGGATGACAGAGTGAAAGTGGAGGGCAGACAGGTTTAGAGGATGACAGAGTGAAAGAGGAGGGCAGACAGGATTAGAGGATGACAGAGTGAAAGAGGAGGGCAGACAGGTTTAGAGGATGACAGAGTGAAAGTGGAGGGCAGACAGGTTTAGAGGATGACAGAGTGAAAGAGGAGGGCAGACAGGTTTAGAGGATGACAGAGTGAAAGAGGAGGGCAGACAGGTTTAGAGGATGACAGAGTGAAAGTTGAGGGAGGGCAGACAGGTTTAGAGGATTACAGAGTGAAAGTGGAGGGCAGACAGGTTTAGAGGATGACAGAGTGACAGTGGAGGGCAGACAGGTTTAGAGGATGACAGAGTGAAAGTGGAGGGCAGACAGGTTTAGAGGATGACAGAGTGAAAGAGGAGGGCAGACAGGTTTAGAGGATGACAGAGTGAAAGTTGAGGGGAGGGTAGACAGGTTTAGAGGATGACAGAGTGAAAGTGGAGGGCAGACAGGTTTAGAGGATGACAGAGTGAAAGTGGAGGGCAGACAGGTTTAGAGGATGACAGAGTGAAAGTGGAGGGCAGACAGGTTTAGAGGATGACAGAGTGAAAGAGGAGGGCTGACAGGTTAGAGGATGACAGAGTGAAAGTTGAGAGGAGGGCAGACAGGTTTAGAGGATGACAGAATGAAAGAGGAGGGCAGACAGGTTTAGAGGATGACAGAGTGAAAGTTGAGAGGAGGGCAGACAGGTTTAGAGGATGACATAGTGAAATAGGAGGGCAGACAGGTTTAGAGGATGACAGAGTGAAAGTGGAGGGCAGACAGGTTTAGAGGATGACAGAGTGAAAGTGGAGGGCAGACAGGTTTAGAGGATGACAGAGTGAAAGTGGAGGGCAGACAGGTTTAGAGGATGACAGAGTGAAAGTGGAGGGCAGATAGGTTTAGAGGATGACAGAGTGAAAGAGGAGGGCAGACAGGTTAGAGGATGACAGAGAGAAAGTTGAGAGGAGGGCAGACAGGTTTAGAGGATGACAGAGTGAAAGAGGAGGGCAGACAGGTTTAGAGGATGACAGAGTGAAAGTTGAGAGGAGGGCAGACAGGTTTAGAGGATGACAGAGTAAAAGTGGAGGGCAGACAGGTTTAGAGGATGACAGAGTGAAAGTGGAGGGCAGACAGGTTTAGAGGATGACAGAGTGAAAGTGGAGGGCAGGCAGGTTTAGAGGATGACAGAGTGAAAGAGGAGGGCAGACAGGTTAGAGGATGACAGAGTGAAAGTTGAGAGGAGGGCAGACAGGTTTAGAGGATGACAGAATGAAAGAGGAGGGCAGACAGGTTTAGAGGATGACAGAGTGAAAGTTGAGAGGAGGGCAGACAGGTTTAGAGGATGACATAGTGAAATAGGAGGGCAGACAGGTTTAGAGGATGACAGAGTGAAAGTGGAGGGCAGACAGGTTTAGAGGATGACAGAGTGAAAGTTGAGAGGAGGGCAGACAGGTTTAGAGGATGACAGAGTGAAAGTTGAGGGGAGCGCAGACAGGTTTAGAGGATGACAGAGTAAAAGTGGAGGGCAGACAGGTTTAGAGGATGACAGAGTGAAAGTGGAGGGCAGACAGGTTTAGGAGGATGACAGAGTGAAAGAGGAGGGCAGACAGGTTTAGAGGTTGACAGAGTGAAAGTTGAGGGAGGGCAGACAGGTTTAGAGGATGACAGAGTGAAAGTGGAGGGCAGACAGGTTTAGAGGATGACAGAGTGAAAGTTGAGGGGAGGCAGACAGGTTTAGAGGATGACAGAGTGAAAGAGGAGGGCAGACAGGTTTAGAGGATGACAGAGTGAAAGTTGAGAGGAGGGCAGACAGGTTTAGAGGATGACAGAGTGAAATAGGAGGGCAGACAGGTTTAGAGGATGACAGAGTGAAAGTGGAGGGCAGACAGGTTTAGAGGATGACAGAGTGAAAGTTGAGAGGGAGGGCAGACAGGTTTAGAGGATGACAGAGTGAAAGTTGAGGGGAGCGCAGACAGGTTTAGAGGATGACAGAGTAAAAGTGGAGGGCAGACAGGTTTAGAGGATGACAGAGTGAAAGTGGAGGGCAGACAGGTTTAGAGGATGACAGAGTGAAAGTGGAGGGCAGACAGGTTTAGAGGATGACAGAGTGAAAGTGGAGGGCAGACTGGTTTAGAGGATGACAGAGTGAAAGTGGAGGGCAGACAGGTTTAGAGGATGACAGAGTGAAAGAGGAGGGCTGACAGGTTAGAGGATGACAGAGTGAAAGTTGAGAGGAGGGCAGACAGGTTTAGAGGATGACAGAATGAAAGAGGAGGGCAGACAGGTTTAGAGGATGACAGAGTGAAAGTTGAGAGGAGGGCAGACAGGTTTAGAGGATGACATAGTGAAATAGGAGGGCAGACAGGTTTAGAGGATGACAGAGTGAAAGTGGAGGGCAGACAGGTTTAGAGGATGACAGAGTGAAAGTGGAGGGCAGACAGGTTTAGAGGATGACAGAGTGAAAGTGGAGGGCAGACAGGTTTAGAGGATGACAGAGTGAAAGTGGAGGGCAGACAGGTTTAGAGGATGACAGAGTGAAAGAGGAGGGCAGACAGGTTAGAGGATGACAGAGAGAAAGTTGAGAGGAGGGCAGACAGGTTTAGAGGATGACAGAGTGAAAGAGGAGGGCAGACAGGTTTAGAGGATGACAGAGTGAAAGTTGAGAGGAGGGCAGACAGGTTTAGAGGATGACAGAGTAAAAGTGGAGGGCAGACAGGTTTAGAGGATGACAGAGTGAAAGTGGAGGGCAGACAGGTTTAGAGGATGACAGAGTGAAAGTGGAGGGCAGGCAGGTTTAGAGGATGACAGAGTGAAAGAGGAGGGCAGACAGGTTAGAGGATGACAGGTTTAGAGGATGACAGAATGAAAGAGGAGGGCAGACAGGTTTAGAGGATGACAGAGTGAAAGTTGAGAGGAGGGCAGACAGGTTTAGAGGATGACATAGTGAAATAGGAGGGCAGACAGGTTTAGAGGATGACAGAGTGAAAGTGGAGGGCAGACAGGTTTAGAGGATGACAGAGTGAAAGTTGAGAGGAGGGCAGACAGGTTTAGAGGATGACAGAGTGAAAGTTGAGGGGAGCGCAGACAGGTTTAGAGGATGACAGAGTAAAAGTGGAGGGCAGACAGGTTTAGAGGATGACAGAGTGAAAGTGGAGGGCAGACAGGTTTAGAGGATGACAGAGTGAAAGAGGAGGGCAGACAGGTTTAGAGGTTGACAGAGTGAAAGTTGAGGGGAGGGCAGACAGGTTTAGAGGATGACAGAGTGAAAGTGGAGGGCAGACAGGTTTAGAGGATGACAGAGTGAAAGTTGAGGGGAGGGCAGACAGGTTTAGAGGATGACAGAGTGAAAGAGGAGGGCAGACAGGTTTAGAGGATGACAGAGTGAAAGTTGAGAGGAGGGCAGACAGGTTTAGAGGATGACAGAGTGAAATAGGAGGGCAGACATGTTTAGAGGATGACAGAGTGAAAGTGGAGGGCAGACAGGTTTAGAGGATGACAGAGTGAAAGTTGAGAGGAGGGCAGACAGGTTTAGAGGATGACAGAGTGAAAGTTGAGGGGAGCGCAGACAGGTTTAGAGGATGACAGAGTAAAAGTGGAGGGCAGACAGGTTTAGAGGATGACAGAGTGAAAGTGGAGGGCAGACAGGTTTAGAGGATGACAGAGTGAAAGTGGAGGGCAGACAGGTTTAGAGGATGACAGAGTGAAAGTGGAGGGCAGACAGGTTTAGAGGATGACAGAGTGAAAGTGGAGGGCAGACAGGTTTAGAGGATGACAGAGTGAAAGAGGAGGGCAGACAGGTTTAGAGGATGACAGAGTGAAAGAGGAGGGCAGACAGGTTTAGAGGATGACAGAGTGAAAGTTGAGAGGAGGGCAGACAGGTTTAGAGGATGACAGAGTGAAAATGGAGGGCAGACAGGTTTAGAGGATGACAGAGTGAAAGTGGAGGGCAGACAGGTTTAGAGGATGACAGAGTGAAAGTGGAGGGCAGACAGGTTTAGAGGATGACAGAGTGAAAGAGGAGGGCTGACAGGTTAGAGGATGACAGAGTGAAAGTTGAGAGGAGGGCAGACAGGTTTAGAGGATGACAGAATGAAAGAGGAGGGCAGACAGGTTTAGAGGATGACAGAGTGAAAGTTGAGAGGAGGGCAGACAGGTTTAGAGGATGACATAGTGAAATAGGAGGGCAGACAGGTTTAGAGGATGACAGAGTGAAAGAGGAGGGCAGACAGGTTAGAGGATGACAGAGTGAAAGTTGAGAGGAGGGCAGACAGGTTTAGAGGATGACAGAATGAAAGAGGAGGGCAGACAGGTTTAGAGGATGACAGAGTGAAAGTTGAGAGGAGGGCAGACAGGTTTAGAGGATGACATAGTGAAATAGGAGGGCAGACAGGTTTAGAGGATGACAGAGTGAAAGTGGAGGGCAGACAGGTTTAGAGGATGACAGAGTGAAAGTTGAGAGGAGGGCAGACAGGTTTAGAGGATGACAGAGTGAAAGTTGAGGGGAGCGCAGACAGGTTTAGAGGATGACAGAGTAAAAGTGGAGGGCAGACAGGTTTAGAGGATGACAGAGTGAAAGTGGAGGGCAGACAGGTTTAGAGGATGACAGAGTGAAAGAGGAGGGCAGACAGGTTTAGAGGTTGACAGAGTGAAAGTTGAGGGGAGGGCAGACAGGTTTAGAGGATGACAGAGTGAAAGTGGAGGGCAGACAGGTTTAGAGGATGACAGAGTGAAAGTTGAGGGGAGGGCAGACAGGTTTAGAGGATGACAGAGTGAAAGAGGAGGGCAGACAGGTTTAGAGGATGACAGAGTGAAAGTTGAGAGGAGGGCAGACAGGTTTAGAGGATGACAGAGTGAAATAGGAGGGCAGACAGGTTTAGAGGATGACAGAGTGAAAGTGGAGGGCAGACAGGTTTAGAGGATGACAGAGTGAAAGTTGAGAGGAGGGCAGACAGGTTTAGAGGATGACAGAGTGAAAGTTGAGGGGAGCGCAGACAGGTTTAGAGGATGACAGAGTAAAAGTGGAGGGCAGACAGGTTTAGAGGATGACAGAGTGAAAGTGGAGGGCAGACAGGTTTAGAGGATGACAGAGTGAAAGTGGAGGGCAGACAGGTTTAGAGGATGACAGAGTGAAAGTGGAGGGCAGACTGGTTTAGAGGATGACAGAGTGAAAGTGGAGGGCAGACAGGTTTAGAGGATGACAGAGTGAAAGAGGAGGGCTGACAGGTTAGAGGATGACAGAGTGAAAGTTGAGAGGAGGGCAGACAGGTTTAGAGGATGACAGAATGAAAGAGGAGGGCAGACAGGTTTAGAGGATGACAGAGTGAAAGTTGAGAGGAGGGCAGACAGGTTTAGAGGATGACATAGTGAAATAGGAGGGCAGACAGGTTTAGAGGATGACAGAGTGAAAGTTGAGAGGAGGGCAGACAGGTTTAGAGGATGACAGAGTGAAAGTGGAGGGCAGACAGGTTTAGAGGATGACAGAGTGAAAGTGGAGGGCAGACAGGTTTAGAGGATGACAGAGTGAAAGTGGAGGGCAGACAGGTTTAGAGGATGACAGAGTGAAAGAGGAGGGCAGACAGGTTAGAGGATGACAGAGAGAAAGTTGAGAGGAGGGCAGACAGGTTTAGAGGATGACAGAGTGAAAGTGGAGGGCAGACAGGTTTAGAGGATGACAGAGTGAAAGTTGAGAGGAGGGCAGACAGGTTTAGAGGATGACAGAGTGAAAGTTGAGGGGAGCGCAGACAGGTTTAGAGGATGACAGAGTAAAAGTGGAGGGCAGACAGGTTTAGAGGATGACAGAGTGAAAGTGGAGGGCAGACAGGTTTAGAGGATGACAGAGTGAAAGTGGAGGGCAGACAGGTTTAGAGGATGACAGAGTGAAAGTGGAGGGCAGACTGGTTTAGAGGATGACAGAGTGAAAGTGGAGGGCAGACAGGTTTAGAGGATGACAGAGTGAAAGAGGAGGGCTGACAGGTTAGAGGATGACAGAGTGAAAGTTGAGAGGAGGGCAGACAGGTTTAGAGGATGACAGAATGAAAGAGGAGGGCAGACAGGTTTAGAGGATGACAGAGTGAAAGTTGAGAGGAGGGCAGACAGGTTTAGAGGATGACATAGTGAAATAGGAGGGCAGACAGGTTTAGAGGATGACAGAGTGAAAGTGGAGGGCAGACAGGTTTAGAGGATGACAGAGTGAAAGTGGAGGGCAGACAGGTTTAGAGGATGACAGAGTGAAAGTGGAGGGCAGACAGGTTTAGAGGATGACAGAGTGAAAGTGGAGGGCAGACAGGTTTAGAGGATGACAGAGTGAAAGAGGAGGGCAGACAGGTTAGAGGATGACAGAGAGAAAGTTGAGAGGAGGGCAGACAGGTTTAGAGGATGACAGAGTGAAAGAGGAGGGCAGACAGGTTTAGAGGATGACAGAGTGAAAGTTGAGAGGAGGGCAGACAGGTTTAGAGGATGACAGAGTAAAAGTGGAGGGCAGACAGGTTTAGAGGATGACAGAGTGAAAGTGGAGGGCAGACAGGTTTAGAGGATGACAGAGAAAGTGGAAAGGTTTAGAGGATGACAGAGTGAAAGAGTTTTAGAGGATGACAGAGTGAAAGTTGAGAGGAGGGCAGACAGGTTTAGAGGATGACAGAATGAAAGAGGAGGGCAGACAGGTTTAGAGGATGACAGAGTGAAAGTTGAGAGGAGGGCAGACAGGTTTAGAGGATGACATAGTGAAATAGGAGGGCAACAGGTTTAGAGGATGACAGAGTGAAAGTGGAGGGCAGACAGGTTTAGAGGATGACAGAGTGAAAGTTGAGAGGAGGGCAGACAGGTTTAGAGGATGACAGAGTAAAGTGAAATTTAGGAGACAGGCAGACAGGTTTAGAGGATGACAGAGTGAAAGTGGAGGGCAGACAGGTTTAGAGGATGACAGAGTGAAAGAGGAGGGCAGACAGGTTTAGAGGTTGACAGAGTGAAAGTTGAGGGGAGGGCAGACAGGTTTAGAGGATGACAGAGTGAAAGTGGAGGGCAGACAGGTTTAGAGGATGACAGAGTGAAAGTTGAGGGGAGGGCAGACAGGTTTAGAGGATGACAGAGTGAAAGAGGAGGGCAGACAGGTTTAGAGGATGACAGAGTGAAAGTTGAGAGGAGGGCAGACAGGTTTAGAGGATGACAGAGTGAAATAGGAGGGCAGACAGGTTTAGAGGATGACAGAGTGAAAGTGGAGGGCAGACAGGTTTAGAGGATGACAGAGTGAAAGTGGAGGGCAGACAGGTTTAGAGGATGACAGAGTGAAAGTGGAGGGCAGACAGGTTTAGAGGATGACAGAGTGAAAGAGGAGGGCAGACAGGTTTAGAGGATGACAGAGTGAAAGTTGAGGGGAGGGTAGACAGGTTTAGAGGATGACAGAGTGAAAGTGGAGGGCAGACAGGTTTAGAGGATGACAGAGTGAAAGTGGAGGGCAGACAGGTTTAGAGGATGACAGAGTGAAAGTGGAGGGCAGACAGGTTTAGAGGATGACAGAGTGAAAGAGGAGGGCTGACAGGTTAGAGGATGACAGAGTGAAAGTTGAGAGGAGGGCAGACAGGTTTAGAGGATGACAGAATGAAAGAGGAGGGCAGACAGGTTTAGAGGATGACAGAGTGAAAGTTGAGAGGAGGGCAGACAGGTTTAGAGGATGACATAGTGAAATAGGAGGGCAGACAGGTTTAGAGGATGACAGAGTGAAAGTGGAGGGCAGACAGGTTTAGAGGATGACAGAGTGAAAGTTGAGAGGAGGGCAGACAGGTTTAGAGGATGACAGAGTGAAAGTTGAGGGGAGCGCAGACAGGTTTAGAGGATGACAGAGTAAAAGTGGAGGGGCAGACAGGTTTAGAGGATGACAGAGTGAAAGTGGAGGGCAGACAGGTTTAGAGGATGACAGAGTGAAAGAGGAGGGCAGACAGGTTTAGAGGTTGACAGAGTGAAAGTTGAGGGGAGGGCAGACAGGTTTAGAGGATGACAGAGTGAAAGTTGAGGGGAGGGCAGACAGGTTTAGAGGATGACAGAGTAAAAGTGGAGGGCAGACAGGTTTAGAGGATGACAGAGTGAAAGTGGAGGGCAGACAGGTTTAGAGGATGACAGAGTGAAAGAGGAGGGCAGACAGGATTAGAGGATGACAGAGTGAAAGTGGAGGGCAGACAGGTTTAGAGGATGACAGAGTGAAAGAGGAGGGCAGACAGGTTTAGAGGATGACAGAGTGAAAGTTGAGGGGAGGGTAGACAGGTTTAGAGGATGACAGAGTGAAAGTGGAGGGCAGACAGGTTTAGAGGATGACAGAGTGACAGTGGAGGGCAGACAGGTTTAGAGGATGACAGAGTGAAAGTGGAGGGCAGACAGGTTTAGAGGATGACAGAGTGAAAGAGGAGGGCAGACAGGTTTAGAGGATGACAGAGTGAAAGTTGAGGGGAGGGTAGACAGGTTTAGAGGATGACAGAGTGAAAGTGGAGGGCAGACAGGTTTAGAGGATGACAGAGTGAAAGTGGAGGGCAGACAGGTTTAGAGGATGACAGAGTGAAAGTGGAGGGCAGACAGGTTTAGAGGATGACAGAGTGAAAGAGGAGGGCTGACAGGTTAGAGGATGACAGAGTGAAAGTTGAGAGGAGGGCAGACAGGTTTAGAGGATGACAGAGTGAAAGAGGAGGGCAGACAGGTTTAGAGGATGACAGAGTGAAAGTTGAGAGGAGGGCAGACAGGTTTAGAGGATGACATAGTGAAATAGGAGGGCAGACAGGTTTAGAGGATGACAGAGTGAAAGTGGAGGGCAGACAGGTTTAGAGGATGACAGAGTGAAAGTTGAGAGGAGGGCAGACAGGTTTAGAGGATGACAGAGTGAAAGTTGAGGGGAGCGCAGACAGGTTTAGAGGATGACAGAGTAAAAGTGGAGGGCAGACAGGTTTAGAGGATGACAGAGTGAAAGTGGAGGGCAGACAGGTTTAGAGGATGACAGAGTGAAAGAGGAGGGCAGACAGGTTTAGAGGTTGACAGAGTGAAAGTTGAGGGGAGGGCAGACAGGTTTAGAGGATGACAGAGTGAAAGTTGAGGGGAGGGCAGACAGGTTTAGAGGATGACAGAGTAAAAGTGGAGGGCAGACAGGTTTAGAGGATGACAGAGTGAAAGTGGAGGGCAGACAGGTTTAGAGGATGACAGAGTGAAAGAGGAGGGCAGACAGGATTAGAGGATGACAGAGTGAAAGAGGAGGGCAGACAGGTTTAGAGGATGACAGAGTGAAAGTGGAGGGCAGACAGGTTTAGAGGATGACAGAGTGAAAGAGGAGGGCAGACAGGTTTAGAGGATGACAGAGTGAAAGAGGAGGGCAGACAGGTTTAGAGGATGACAGAGTGAAAGTTGAGGGGAGGGCAGACAGGTTTAGAGGATTACAGAGTGAAAGTGGAGGGCAGACAGGTTTAGAGGATGACAGAGTGACAGTGGAGGGCAGACAGGTTTAGAGGATGACAGAGTGAAAGTGGAGGGCAGACAGGTTTAGAGGATGACAGAGTGAAAGAGGAGGGCAGACAGGTTTAGAGGATGACAGAGTGAAAGTTGAGGGGAGGGTAGACAGGTTTAGAGGATGACAGAGTGAAAGTGGAGGGCAGACAGGTTTAGAGGATGACAGAGTGAAAGTGGAGGGCAGACAGGTTTAGAGGATGACAGAGTGAAAGTGGAGGGCAGACAGGTTTAGAGGATGACAGAGTGAAAGAGGAGGGCTGACAGGTTAGAGGATGACAGAGTGAAAGTTGAGAGGAGGGCAGACAGGTTTAGAGGATGACAGAATGAAAGAGGAGGGCAGACAGGTTTAGAGGATGACAGAGTGAAAGTTGAGAGGAGGGCAGACAGGTTTAGAGGATGACATAGTGAAATAGGAGGGCAGACAGGTTTAGAGGATGACAGAGTGAAAGTGGAGGGCAGACAGGTTTAGAGGATGACAGAGTGAAAGTTGAGGGGAGCGCAGACAGGTTTAGAGGATGACAGAGTAAAAGTGGAGGGCAGACAGGTTTAGAGGATGACAGAGTGAAAGTGGAGGGCAGACAGGTTTAGAGGATGACAGAGTGAAAGAGGAGGGCAGACAGGTTTAGAGGTTGACAGAGTGAAAGTTGAGGGGAGGGCAGACAGGTTTAGAGGATGACAGAGTGAAAGTGGAGGGCAGACAGGTTTAGAGGATGACAGAGTGAAAGTTGAGGGGAGGGCAGACAGGTTTAGAGGATGACAGAGTGAAAGTGGAGGGCAGACAGGTTTAGAGGATGACAGAGTGAAAGAGGAGGGCAGACAGGATTAGAGGATGACAGAGTGAAAGAGGAGGGCAGACAGGTTTAGAGGATGACAGAGTGAAAGTGGAGGGCAGACAGGTTTAGAGGATGACAGAGTGAAAGAGGAGGGCAGACAGGTTTAGAGGATGACAGAGTGAAAGAGGAGGGCAGACAGGTTTAGAGGATGACAGAGTGAAAGTTGAGGGGAGGGCAGACAGGTTTAGAGGATTACAGAGTGAAAGTGGAGGGCAGACAGGTTTAGAGGATGACAGAGTGAAAGTTGAGGGGAGGGTAGACAGGTTTAGAGGATGACAGAGTGAAAGTGGAGGGCAGACAGGTTTAGAGGATGACAGAGTGACAGTGGAGGGCAGACAGGTTTAGAGGATGACAGAGTGAAAGTGGAGGGCAGACAGGTTTAGAGGATGACAGAGTGAAAGAGGAGGGCAGACAGGTTTAGAGGTTGACAGAGTGAAAGAGGGCAGACATTGAGAGGGACGGAGAGTGGAGAGACTGTAGGGTTAAAATTAAGACAAACAAGGACAAGAATAAAAGCAAGAGGAGAGGAAGGTCTTAAAAGTGATGAGGAAAGAGACTCAAAGAGAGATGTTTAGCGAGAGAGAGAGGCAGAGGTTCAGAGAGAGAGAGAGGGGCAGAGTGGTTCAGAGAGAGTGAGAGAGACTACGAGAGACAGAGAGAGAGACAGAAAGAGACAGAGAGAGACAGAGACCGAGAGGTTCAGTGAGAGAGTGTGAGAGAGAGAGAGAGAAAGAGAGAGGGGGGTTCGGAGGGAGAGAGAGAGAGAGAGAGGTTCGGATAGAGAGAGAGAGGGAGAGAGAGAGAGGTTCAGAGGGAGAGAGAGAGTGAGGTTCGGAGAGAGAGAGAGAGAGAGGGAGGTTCGGAGGGGGAGAGAGAGAGAGAGGTTCGGAGGGAGAGAGTGAGGTTCGGAGAGGGAGAGAGAGAGGTTCGGAAAGAGAGAGAGAGAGAGAGAGAGAGAGAGAGAGAGAGAGAGAGAGAGAGAGAGAGAAATAAAGAAAGTCTCACATGAGTTCACTAACTCTGAACTGAGAAATTGCTGAGGACACATCTGAACTGAGCTGAGACATTGCAGAGAGACACTGCTGAACCCACCCAGAAGGGCCAGCCAGTCTTTCATTAGCCTAAATTACATTTTGGAAATCAGCTTTGTGTTTTGAGCCATGGATGGAAATGAGTGGAAATCTCTCAGGGCTGTTCTGGCAGGATTAGTCTTTGAAAAACTCACTGACTGAACATTTTCTTTCAAATACATTTTCGCTTTAAACCGACATATTGTTATCCATTTTTCAACATTTGTGGTTCAGCTGTTATTAGCTCCTGAGAGAGACAACATATTCTCAAAGTAAATCTGACAGACACACAGTAATAACTAGGAAAAAAGACTAATTCCACGAGGAATCCACGAATGAACTCAACATTAGACCCAATGTTTCCCCTTTCAACAAATTATGTTGACAAAAAGTCCTCTTTACAGTAACAATGGAAGCTACGATCATAGACGATAGTACTCCCTGAGAGTAAAGGAGTCAGCTGGAATATAACACCAGACACATTCACCTCATGTTATGGGAGGAGGTGTCATCGAACAGGCTGGCTTCTTGTGTTATCTCCTGATGAGGGGGTCAAGGGTCAAGTTGCTCTCCCACTGGAAGATCACTGGCAGACAGAGACTGTGTGACATCATGACACTGAAAAGGATCAGGTGGTGTGATAGGGATTGGAAACTCTACAGCAGTGTACCCAGCAGGAGAAAGGTGTATCCACGAACAAGACAGGAGAAAGGTGTACCCAACAACAAGACAGGAGAAAGTTGTACCAAGCAACAAGACAGGAGAAAGGTGTACCCAGCAACAAGACAGGAGAAAGGTGTACCTAGCAACAAGACAGGAGAAAGGGGTACCCAGCAACAAGACAGGAGAAAGGTGTAGCTAGCAACAAGACAGGAGAAAGGTGTCCCTAGCAACAAGACAGGAGAAAGGTGTACCCAGCAACAAGACAGGAGAAAGGTGTACCCAGCAACAAGACAGGAGAAAGGTGTACCCAGCAACAAGACAGGAGAAAGGTGTACCTAGCAACAAGACAGGAGAAAGGTGTCCCTAGCAACAAGAAAGGAGAATGGTGTACCCAGCAACAAAACAGGAGAAAGGTGTACCTAGCAACAAGACAGGAGAAAGGTGTACCTAGCAACAAGACAGGAGAACGGTGTACCCAGCAACAAGACAGGAGAAAGGTGTACCTAGCAACAAGACAGGAGAAAGGCGTACCCAGCAACAAGACAGGATAAATGTGTACCTAGCAACAAGACAGGAGAAAGGTGTACCTAGCAACAAGACAGGAGAACGGTGTACCCAGCAACAAGACAGGAGAAAGGTGTACCCAGCAACAAGACAGGAGAAAGGTGTATCTAGCAACAAGACAGGAGAAAGGCATACCTAGCAACAAGACAGGAGAAAGGTGTACCTAGCAACAACACAGGAGAAAGGCATACCTAGCAACAAGACAGGAGAAAGGCGTACCTAGCAACAAGACAGGAGAAAGGCGTATGGTCGATTGCTTTTGTAATAATGAGTACCCTAGATGCCTTAGACCTAGCTGCCTTAGATTATGAGCCAAGATGGCGTAGCAGTCGGACGTGTATTTGTCTTGTCCCGACTTGTCCCGTGTAAATAGTTGTTGTTGTATATATGTCGTATATATTTTAATCCCACTTTCCATCTATGGACTGAATATACTCTCCTGCAACCCGCTTCACCCAATGTGGGACGGATCTGCTATTTTTATACTTTAGAATCGGAACCCCCATCAGAAGCTAGCCAGCTAACTAGCTACTAGCTAGTAGTCAGTTAGCCACTGCTAGCGGTCTTCACCGTTAACTCGGACACCATCCAGCTTCAGCTTGGTCAATACCTGCCAGTCTGCACAGCTGCATACACGATATCAACCCAGAGCATTACGGACTGCTTTTTCTCGACCACGTCACCGGATTCCTACAACAAGCTCTAGACCATTAAACCAGATCGTCGCAGCTAGCTAGCTGCAACCTGAGTGGCTACTGCTGGCTAATGCATCTGTCCCGAAGCAAGCACCAGTTAGCCTTGAGCTTGCCTTGAGCTAGGCCCATAACTCGGCTAGCCGAAGAGGTCTACTAGCTAGTTCCTGGGCTACAATAGCTCTTTTGCCAATTGGCCTGGACCCTTTATTGCCGACACGGAGCCCCGCTGATCCATCACGAATGGTCTGCAGACGTGATCGTCCGAGGAGGTTTCAACAGGATTTTTCGTGGCGATGTTGCCGAAGACCCATCTGCTAGCCCCAGGCCCGCTAGCTTTCTGAATCGCCGTGTCTCCAGCTTGCCTAGCGTAGTAGCGACTACCGAACGAGTGCCTAACTCACCTATTGCTGCTAATTGGACCCTATGATCACTCGGCTACACATGCCTCTCCCGAATGTCAATATGCCTTGTCTACTGCTGTTTAGGTTAGTTATTATTGTTTATTTCACTGTAGAAATAAAGCCCCCACCCAACAAGCCGTAGATAGCTTTTTTGTGTCCCCCCCCCCCGCACACACACACATGCGGAGACCACACCAGGCCTAACTGGTGCCTACAGAGACAGAACCGTTCTCGTCGTCACTCAATGGCTAGGTTTACCTCCACTGTACTCACATCCTACCATATATCTTTATGTACATGGGGTGGCAGGGTAGCCTAGTGGTTAGCGAGTTGGACTAGTAACCGGAAGGTTGCAAGTTCAAACCCCCGAGCTGACAAGGTACAAATCTGCCGTTCTGCCCCTGAACAGGCAGTTAACCCACTGTTCCTAGGCCATCATTGAAAATAAGAATTTGTTCTTAACTGACTTGCCTAGTTAAATAAATAAAAATAAATATGCCTTTACACTTGTGTGTATAAGGTAGTAGTTGTGGAATTGTTAGGTTAGATTACTCGTTGGTTATTAATGCATTGTCGGAACTAGAAGCACAAGCATTTCGCTACACTCGCATTAACATCTGCATGTGTATATAACAAATACATTTGTTATGATTTGATTTTACCCTTGTCTGTATATTATGCCCTGAATCTATTCTACCACGCCCAGAAATCTGCTCCTTTTATTCTCCGTTCACAACGCAGTAGACGACCAGTTCTTATAGCCTTATCCTACTCCCCCTCTGTTCCTCTGATGATGTAGAGGTTGACCCAGGCCCTGTAGCCCCCAGCACCTATTCCCCAAGCGCACTGATTTGTTGACTTCTGTAACCGTAAAAGCCTTGGTTTTATGCATGTTAACATCAGAAGCCTCCTCCCTAAGTTTGTTTATTTCACTGCTTTAGCTCACTCTGCCAACCCTGATGTCCTAGCCGTGTCTGAATCCTGGCTTAGGAAGGCCATCAAAAATTCTGAAATTTTCCGACAAGATAGAACTGCCACAGGGGGCTGAGTTGCAATCTACTGCAGAGATAGCCTGCAGAGTTATGTCATATTATCCAGGTCCGTGCCAAAACAATTCAAGGTTCTACTTTTAAAAATTCCCCTTTCCAGAAACAAGTCTCTGACCATTTAAATTTGTTATAGACCCCCCTCAGGCCCCAGCTGTGCCCTCGACATCATATGTCAATTGATTGCCCCCCTTCTATCTTCAGATTTCGTTCTGTTAGGTGACCTAAATTGCGATATGCTTAACACCACACGGCCATCCTACAATCTAAGATAGATACCCTCAATCTCACACAAATTATCAAGGAACCTAAAATGTACAACCTTAAATCCGCAACCATGGGCACCCTCATAGGTATCGACCTGACCAACTTGCCCTCTAAATAAACTTCTGCTGTTTTCATCCAGGATCTCAGCGATCCCTGCCTCATTGCCTGTGTCTGTAATGGTTCCTCGGTCAAACGACCACCCCTCATCACTGTCAAATTCTCCCTGAAACACTTCAGCAAGCAGGCCTTTCCATTCCACCTGGCCCGGTTATCCTGGAAGGATATTGACCCATTAAAAAAATGTAGAACTAAGAACAGATATAGACCTTGGTTCAGCCCGGACTTGATTTCCCTTGACCAGCACAAAAAACATCATGTGGCGCACTGCATTAGCATTGAATAGCCCCTGCAATATGCAACTTTCAGGGAAGTCAGGAACCAATATACACCGTCATTTAGGAAAGCTAAGGCTAGCTTTTTCAAACAGAAATTTGCATTCTGTAGCACTAATTCCAAAAAGATTTGGGACACTGCAAAGTCCATGGAGAATAAGAGCACCTCCTCCCAGCTGCCCACAGCGCTGAGGCCAGGAAACACTGTCACCACCGATAAATATACGATAATCTCTCATTTCAATAAGCATTTTTCTACGGCTGGCTACACTTTCCACCTGGCTACCCCTACCCCGGCAAACAGCTCTGCACCCCCTGCAGAAACTTGCCCAAGTCCCCCCTGTATCTCCTTCACCCAAATCCAGACAGCTGATGTTCTGAGAGCTGCAAAATCTGGAACCCTACAAATCAGCTGGGCTAGACAATCTGGACCCTCTCTTTCTAAAATGATCCGCCAAAATTGTTGCAACCTCTACTATTACTAGCCTGTTCAAACTCTCTTTCGTATCGTCTGAGATCCCCAAAGATTGGAATGCTGCCGCGGTCAACCCGCTCTTCAAAGGGGGAGCCACTCTAGACCCAAACTGTTTGTTACGGATACAGTTATCCTGTGTGTGTGTGTATGCTGTGTGTGTTTCTTTTCTCTCCTTCTCCCCTCACAGGTGAAAACCATCACTCCCCAATCAGTCAACAATCAATCATCAATCAGAAGACACACCTCCTCCTATTTCCTACCCTATCACAGTTCCTTCCCCATGGTTTAAAAACCCCATCATTTGTTTGTTCTAAAGCAATCTCTAGCAATCTCTAGCTCAATCTCTCTGTAAATGCCATGTCTGTAGGTCTCTGTGTTTCACTCTCGCTTTGTGTCTTAACCTCTCTTTTGTTTAAAGCACCTCCATAGCACTTTGTCATCACCTGTGAGTATTGTTTTTGGTTATGGTGTTTGTGTTGCTGGTGGGAAAAGGGGGAAACCAAGACAAGTCGCCCATGGGCATACACTACCCGTAGGTGAACTTTGTTAAATACACTAGTTAGAACTGGGCGGACCACCCACTGTATTTTTGGTTAGTTAGTTAGCTGTTGTTAAAGTAGGCTAGTCTAGCTTAGGGGTGTTTTTGAATACTTATTGTTTCTTTCCTTGGGTCCAGCTCAGCCCCTTTTCCTGCTCCCCCCATTACCGTGTGTTTATAAATAAACCTAGAGTTTGACGGTAGATTTCTGTTGTCGTGGTTATTTTGTGCACACTTTTACTTTGTCACAATAATAATTTGCATGAGTTATGTTACGGGTCTCATTACCATCCCCCCTAGACTGTCGGGCCAAAAGGGATTCGTAACACTGTTCTAGACCTATATCCATCCTACCCTGCCTTTCCAAAGTCTTCAAAGCCAAGTTAACTTCTTTGGGACTGGTGGGCAGTATTGAGTAGCTTGGATGAATAAGGTGCCCAGAGTAAACTGCCTGCTACTCAGGCCCAGTTGCTAATATATCCATAGTATTCGTAGATTTGGATATAAACACTCTGAAGTTTCTAAAACTGTTTGAATGATGTCTGTGAGTATAACAGATCTCATATGCCAGGCAAAAAGCCTGAGAAAAAATCCAACCAGGAAGTGGGAAATCTGAGGTTTGTATTTTTTCAAGTCGTTGCCTATCGAATATACAGTGTCTATGGGGTCATATTGCACATATTGCACTTCCTAAGGCTTCCTAAGGCTTCCACTAGTCAACAGTGTTTAGAACATTGTTTGAGGCTTCAACTGTGAAGGAGGGGGGAATGAGAGCTGATTGAGTCAGGTGTCTGGCAGAGTGCCATGAGCTGATCACACACGCTCTCGTGAGAGTTAGCTTGCGTTCCATTGCATTTCTACAGATAAAGGAATTATTTGGTTGGAATATTATTGAAGATTTATGATAAAAACATCCTAAAGATTGATTCTATACTTCGTTTAACATGTTTATACGAAATGTAATATGACTTGTCGTCTGAACGTTCGCCTGGACTTGCCCACGCCTCTTGAGTTTGGATTGTGTACTAAACGCGCAAACAAAAAGGAGGTATTCAGACTTAATCGAACAAATCAAACATTTATTCTGGAACTGGGATTCCTGGGAGTGCATTCTGATGAAGATCATCAAAGGTAAGTGAATATTTATAATGCTATTTCTGACTTCTGTTGACTCCACAACATTTCGGATATCTGTATGGCTTGATTTGTTGTCTGAGCACTGTACTCAGATTATTGCATGGTGTGCTTTTTCGGCAAAGTTGTTTTGAAATCTGACACAACGGTTGCAAAACGTTGCAAAACATTATTGAACGTAACGCGCCAATGTAAACCAAGATTTTTGGATGTAAATATGAACTTTATCGAACAAAACATACATGTATTGTGTAACATGAAGTCCTATGAGTGTCATCTGATGAAGATCATCAAAGGTTAGTGATTAATTTTATCTCTATTTCTGCTTTTTTGTGACTCCTCTCTTTGGCTGGAAAAATGGCTGTGTTTTTCTGTGACTACCTAACATAATCGTTTGGTTTGCTTTCGCTGTCCTGAAATCGGACACTGTGGCTGGATTTACAACACATTTATCTTTAAAATGATGTAAAATACTTGTATGTTTAAGGAATTTTAATTATGGGATTTCTGTTTTGAATTTGGTGCCCTGCACTTTCACTGGCTGTTGGCGAGGTGGGACGCTACCGTCCCATATTTCCCAGAGAGGTTAAAACTTGTTATGGAAGCGCTTCCCCAGTGGGAATCGAATTTTCTGAAATTTCAAGTGCACCACGCATAGTTTATGATAAAAATCAAAATTTCATAAAAATTGACATCCAATATACCAAATTAAAGCTACATTCGTTGTGAATCTATCCACCGAGTCAGATTTGTAAAATGCTTTTCGGGGAAAGCATGAGACGCTATTATCTGTACCATGCAGCCTCACATACTGCAACGTCACAAAAACGACAGATTTTTCGTTAGCGCTCGCAAACGAAAAGGCTGAAATAAAATATAAAACATTCCTTACCTTTGACGAGCTTCATTCTTGGCACTCCTAGATGTCCCATAAACATCATTTAGGGTATTTTTTCGATTAAATCGGTCCATATATAGCCTAGATATCGAGCTAGGAATACCTTGGAATTGGAGGAAAAAATTAGCATTTCATAACGTAACGTCATTTTTTAAAATGCCAAAAGTCGACGATAAACTTTCACAAAACACTTCGAAATACTTTTGTAATGCAACTTTAGGTATTAGTACACGTTAATAAGCGATAAAATACCTCAGGAGGCGGTGTGAAATCGTTAGCTTGTCCGTGGAGAAAAATATGTTTGGAAATGGTCGCCCCAAAATCTGGGCGGTGCCAGTAGGAAAGTAGTTCCCTTGTTTGGGTTAGACCAAGAATCAATTGCGAAACTAATGACGTAACTCTAGACAGCATGGGGAAGCTGTAGCCAATGAGAACTCGGCTCTATTTAATTCTGTTCTCTGTAAACAATTGCCTGCAGGCGCGGAAGAATATATTTTTACATTTTCAGTGAACAGATTTTCATGCACTATTCGACCGAAACGCACGTTCTGTAAATGGCACAGGCGTGATTTAAACAGTTTTGGAAAGGTCTGACTGTTTCCTAGCCACACACACTAACCAAATGAACGTACTATATTCCTGGCATGAATAGCAGGGCGCTGAAATGTTGCGCGATTTTTTTTTAAAGACTGCGAAAATTCGCATGCTCCATAAAAGGAGCAAACAGATCACCCACCATTTTGAATCCCTCCGTACCTTCTCCACTATGCTATCTGGTTTCCGAGCTGGTAATGGGTGCACCTCAGCCACGCTCAAGGTCCTAAATGATATCATAACCACCATCAATAAAAGACAGTACTGTGCAGCCGTCTTCATCGACCTGTCCAAGGCTTTCGACACTGTCAATCACCGCATTCTTATCGGCAGACTCGATAGCCTTGGTTTCTCAAATGATTGTCTCGCCTGGTTCACCAACTACTTCTCACATAGAGTTCAGTGTGTCAAATTGGAGGGCCTGTTGACTGGACCTCTGGCAGTCTCTATGGGGGTGCCACAGGGTTCAATCCTCGGACCGACTCTTTTCTCTGTATACATCAATGATGTTGCTCTTGCTGCTGGTGACTCTCTGATCAACCTTTACGCAGACGACAACATTCTGTATACATCTTGCCCTTCTTTGGACACTGTGTTAGCTGACCTCCAGATGAGCTTCAATGCCATACAACACTCCTTCTGAGGCCTGCTTTTACATGCTAGTAAAACGAAATGCATGCTCTTCAACCGATTGCTGCCCGCACCCGCCCGCACTACTAGCATCACTACCCTGGACGGTTCTGACTTAGAATATGTAGACAACTACAAATAACTAGGTGTCTGGTTAGACAGTAAACTCTCCTTACAGACTCACATTAAGCATCTCCAATCCGAAAGTAAATCTAGAATTGGCTTCCTATTTCACAACAAAGCCTCCTGCACTCATGCTGCCAAACATACCCTCGTAAAACTGACTATCCTACCGATCCTTCGCTTCGGCGATGTCATTTACAAAAGAGCCTCCAACACTCTGCTCAGCAAATTGGATGTAGTCTACCACAGTGCCATACGTTTTGTCACCAAAGCCCCACCACTGTGACCTGTATGCTCTTGTTGGCAGGCCCTCGCTACATATTTGTCGCCAAAACCCACTGGTTCCAGGTCATCTATAAGTCTATGCTAGGTAAAGCTTTGCCTTATCTCAGCTCACTGGTCACGATAACAACATCCACCTGTAGCACACACTTCAGCAGGTATATCTCACTGGTCACCATGGCAACACCCACCTGTAGCACGCACTCCAGCAGGTATATCTCACTGGTCACCATGGCAACACCCACCTGTAGCACGCGCTACAGCAGGTATATCTCACTGGTCACCA
The DNA here is from genome assembly GCF_034236695.1 of Oncorhynchus nerka. NCBI lineage: Eukaryota > Metazoa > Chordata > Actinopteri > Salmoniformes > Salmonidae > Oncorhynchus > Oncorhynchus nerka. The sequence goes on along the minus strand of NC_088408.1, from coordinate 8,660,254 downwards.
TGGCAACACCCACCTGTAGCACGCACTCCAGCAGGTATATCTCACTGGTCACCATGCCAACACCCACCTGTAGCACGCGCTCCAGCAGGTATATCTCACTGGTCACCATGGCAACACCCACCTGTAGCACGCGCTCCAGCAGGTATATCGCACTGGTCACCATGGCAACACCCACCTGTAGCACGCACTCCAGCAGGTATATCTCACTGGTCATCCCCAAAGCCAACACCTCCTTTCATCGCCTTTCCTTTCAGTTCTCTGCTGCCAATGACTGGAACAAACTGCAAAAATCACTGAAGCTGGAGACTTATATCTCCCTCTCTAACTTTAAGCATCAGCTGTCAGAGCAGCTTACCAATCACTGTACCTGTACACAGCCCATCTGTAAATAGTCCATCCAACTACCTCATCCCCATATTGTTTTTATTTACTTTTCTGCTCTTTTGCACACCAGTATTTCTACTTGCACATCATCTTCTGCACATCTCTCACTCCAGTGTTAATTCTAAATTGTAATTATTTTGCCTCTATGGCCTATTTATTGCCTTACCTCCCACATAGTACTACCACACAGTACATAGATTGTTCTATTGTGTTATTGACTGTACGCTTGTTTCTTCCATTTGTAACTTTTTGTTATTGTTTTTGCCACACTGCTTTGCTTTATCTTGGCCAGGTCACAGTTGTAAATGAGAACTGGCCTACCTGGTTAATGAAATAAAAATACATTTAAAAATACCTAATACGTCTAACGCTGCTAAAAGTCTTCAGCTATCATGATATATCGACATAATGTTTAGCTGCTTTCGTAGCTCATTAGTGGAAAATAAAATGGTTGCCGTAATCCTCTTCAAGCCATTTATAAATAACATGAAGATCGTCTTTAATGACAAATGAATAAAGTTGTGCCTAAATCCCGAAGGCAAATGAAACTTCTGTTCCCGCTGATGCACGGTGTCAAAGAGGAGGAGAAATGTGTTGTTGGAGGATTAGACGACCGTGACATCACTCTGAAGACACTCATTCTCTCCTCTTAACAGGACCAGTTCACACATTCTGTATGTCTGTCTGTACCCCCAGGGACTGACTCAACTGTGGAGAGAGCTGGGGAGAGAGAGGGGGGGGGAGAGGGAGGGAGAGAGGTAGAGAGAGAAAGAGTCAGAGAGGGGAAAAGAGAGAGAGAGAGGAAAGGGAGAAAGGGAGGGAAGAGTGAGAGAGGGAAGGGAGAGAGAGGCGGGAGAGAGGGAAGGAGAGACAGAAAGAATTAGAGAGGGGAAAGGAGAGAGGGAAGGAGAGACAGAAATAATCAGAGAGGGGAAAGGAGAGAGGGAAGGAGAGATAGAAAGAATCAGAGAGGGGAAAGGAGAGTGGGAGAGAGAGAGAAAGAGTCAGAGAGGGGAAGGAGAGAGAGAGGAAAGGGAGAAAGGGAGGGAAGGGTGAGAGAGAAGGGAGAGAGAGAAGCGGGAGAGAGGGAAGGAGAGACAGAAAGAATTAGAGAGGGGAAAGGAGAGAGGGAAGGAGAGAGAAATAATCAGAGAGGGGAAAGGAGAGAGGGAAGGAGAGATAGAAAGAATCAGAGAGGGGAAAGGAGAGTGGGAGAGGGAGAGAGAGAGGAAAGGGAGGGAAGGGAGAGAGAGAGGCGGGAGAGAGGGAAGGAGAGAGAAAGAATCAGAGAGGGGAAATGAGAGTAGGAGAGAGAGAGAAAGAATCAGAGAGGGGAAAGGAGAGTGGGAGAGAGAGAGAAAGAGTCAGAGAGGGGAAGGAGAGAGAGAGGAAAGGGAGAAAGGGAGGGAAGGGTGAGAGAGGGAAGGGAGAGAGAGAGGCGGGAGAGAGGGAAGGAGAGATAGAAAGAATCAGAGAGGGAGTTGTTTATTTGTCTTGGTTTCTCAATCCAATAGGACCTGACGTTGATTTATCCAAACTGAGTTGAAGAGGCCGATTCCTCAGGGTTTCCACAACAACAACAACAACAACAACAACAACAATAATAACATCACACACCAGAGAATAATATTATGACCTGGGTTGCATTTCACACCACAAAACACAATCAATAATTAAAGTAGTTAATTTCTTGGACAACCTGGTCTCACATTTCAAAACGTTATAGGACGTTTGAACTGGCGCTTCGAAGTTCCTCACTTTTCTCTTTTGGACAAACGTTGAAAAAAGCAGTGATTTTGACAAATCAATTTGAAACTTGTGTTTGAAAAAAGACATTTAACCTCTTACGTCGACCCGGCACGCATGCGTCCCATTTAGACATCTGGAAATGCTACGCTAAATGCTAATAGCACTCGTTAAAACTCAAACGTTCATTAAAACACACATGCAGGGTACTGAATTAAAGCTACACTCGTTGTGAATCCAGCCAACAAGTCAGAATTTTTAAAATGCTTTTCGGCGAAAGCATGAGAAGCTATTATCTGATAGCATGCAACACCCCGAAAGACCCGAAGGGGACGTAAACAAAATAATTAGCATAGCCGGCGCTACACAAAACGCAGAAATAAAATATAAAACATTCATTACCTTTGACGATCTTCTTTGTTGGCACTCCTAGATGTCCCATAAACATCACTATTGGGTCTTTTTTTTCGATTAAATCGGTCCATATATACCCTAGATATCGATCTATGAAGACTGTGTGATCAAGGAAAAAACACCGTTTTAAAACGCAACGTCATTTTTTTAAATTAAAAAAGTTGACGATAAACTTTCACTAAACACTTCGAAATACTTTTGTAATGCAACTTTAGGTATTAGTAAACGTTAATAATCTATCAAATTGATCACGGGCGATGTGTATTCAATAGCTCCACGTCTTGAAATCATGTACGGATATTTCTCATCCAAAACATCCTGTCTGGGCTCTCTCTTGCTCGTTTCACCAAGAAACAAAGGCCAGGCAAATGACAAGACTGGCAACATCGTGTGGAAGCTGTAGGAATTGCAATCTAAGCCCCATGTAATTTGGTTTCCCATCAACAATACATGCAAGTGGCGCATTGATACTTTTTCCAGTTTTCAGTGATCAGTTTTTCTTGCGCTTTTCGATGAAACGCAGGCTCTGTTATAGTCACAGCCGTGATTTAACCAGTTTTAGAAACATCAGAGTGTTTTCTATCCACACATACTAATCATATGCATATACTATATTCCTGGCATGAGTAGCAGGACGCCGAAATGTTGCACGATTTTTAACAGAATGTTCGAAAAAGTAGGGGGTCGACTTAAGAGGTTTAACAAAAACAAACTAAAACACAGCTAACTAAAACTGACAAGAAATATGTTCAATACGAGTTGAAGCATTTCAGATTCCTTCTTTATGAACTATGAAAATGTGGAGTATCTTCACTGCAGAATATTTTCAGCTAGTTGTTGATTCTGCTTTCTGAAACCCAAGTCATGGTGTCTATATTTTGTAGAGTCAAGGTGTCCATATTTTGTACAGTCAAGGTGTCTGTATTTTGTAGAGTCAAGGTGTCCATATTTTGTAGAGTCAAGGTGTCCATATTTTGTAGAGTCAAGGTGTCCATATTTTGTAGAGTCAAGGTGTCCGTATTTTGTAGAGTCAAGGTGTCCGTATTTTGTAGAGTCAAGGTGTCTGTATTTTGTAGAGTCAAGGTGTCCGTATTTTGTAGAGTCAAGGTGTCCGTATTTTGTAGAGTCAAGGTGTCCGTATTTTGTAGAGTCAAGGTGTCTGTATTTTGTAGAGTCAAGGTGTCCGTATTTTGTAGAGTCAAGGTGTCCGTATTTTGTAGAGTCAAGGTGTCCGTATTTTGTAGAGTCAAGGTGTCTGTATTTTGTAGAGTCAAGGTGTCTGTATTTTGTAGAGTCAAGGTGTCTGTATTTTGTAGAGTCAAGGTGTCCGTATTTTGTAGAGTCAAGGTGTCCATATTTTGTAGAGTCAAGGTGTCCGTATTTTGTAGAGTCAAGGTGTCCATATTTTGTAGAGTCAAGGTGTCTATATTTTGTAGAGTCAAGGTGTCTATATTTTGTAGAGTCAAGGTGTCTGTATTTTGTAGAGTCAAGGTGTCTGTATTTTGTAGAGTCAAGGTGTCTGTATTTTGTAGAGTCAAGGTGTCTGTATTTTGTAGAGTCAAGGTGTCTGTATTTTGTAGTCAAGAGAATCACTAACACAAACTTTATGTATTCAGCACAGCCTTCCACCAAGCAAAGCCAAGCCCTGTCACACACACAGGTACAGACACACACACAGGTACAGACACACACACAGGTACAGACACACACACAGGTACAGACACACACACTGGTACAGACACACACAGGTACAGACACACACACACAGGTACAGACACACACACACAGGTACAGACACACACACAGGTACAGACACACACACAGGTACAGACACACACACACAGGTACAGACACACACACACAGGTACAGACACACACACACAGGTACAGACACACACACACAGGTACAGGCACACACACATAGGTACAGACACACACACAGGTACAGACGCACACACAGGTACAGACACACACACACACACACACACACACACATGCGCGCGTTAGAGAGAGTACATTGTGTCCCCAGTGCATGAAAACCTCTGCTGAAGAAGTCGAGGACAGAAATTACCACACTTAACTAATAGATGATTACCTACAGCATGTTCCTCATGCAGAGTCGGAAAGTAATACTATGCGTCCTAATTGGCACCCTTTTCCCATTATAGTGCACATCTTTATGACCAGAGCCCTAATAGGGAATAGGGTGCCATTTTAGAGGCACCCATTGTAAAGTACAAACACTTTTGTTTCAAACATGCCTGATAGAAATCATGATAATAATCATGTTCAATGTCTGTATGAGAAATCACTCCCACCAAATCAAAAACATCTATAATTTTAATACAGATCGAAAACAAGCAGATTGTTCAAGAGTGACTTCAAAATTTGACGTCTTTCCATATCCTGAGGACGTCACCACTAGAGGCAACAGTGAGCACCCCAGTAGGCTAGGGTTTTGCTAGGGTGTTGTGGACGGGGATGGCCAATGATTGTAATCCCATGACTCTGGATCAGAGGGTTGCATCCTTACCTTAACCATTCGGAATGAGTCCCTAACCTTAATGTTTCAATCCTATCCAAAACATTAACCATCTCAACTTGTTGTTTGGAGCAACTTCAAAATATGACGTTTGGAGAAATTGTATATAAACGTCATAGTCTGCAGTGAGACTGTGAGAGCTTGTTGATCGAACAATGAGTAGCTTCAATTAGTAGAGAGCGAACGGAGAAAAAACATGTACAGAGTGAATTATTCTAATTACAAGATGAACAGGGAGGGACAGAGGGGTGCAGATGGCAATGATCAAAGGAAAGACATGAATGCAATGCATCCTTCATTTGTCCTGCATCAGTTGACCAACATGAAACCACGGTGGAGGCTTTGAAACAGAGAACAAACAGGAAGAGCCCGATTGGGGCGGGGGCAAAGAAATGAAAAAATGTGTCTTGTGTCATCTTTCTCATCTAAGAGGAACAACAGAGAGAGTAAAGGAGAGGGATGAAGAGGAGAGGGCGAGAGGGGCGAAAGGGAGGGAGAGAGGGAGAGATAAGAGCCCTTTATTAATTCTGCATTCTGAAGTGATTCCCAAACCTTCCATAACAAAGCCATCACCTAAAGAGAGATGAACCCGGAGAAGAGTCCCCTAAGCAAGCTGGTCCTTTGGCTCTGTTCTTGGGTCTGGATCTATTTGTATTTCTGCCCCAGGACAGCAACACAACTAGACCCAATGAATTCATGAGAAAACAAAAAGAGAATTACTTGAGACATTGGAAAGAATTACCAAAAAAACAGAACAAACTAGAATGCTATTTGGCCCTAAACAGAGAGTACACAATGGCAGAATACCTGACCACTGTGACTGACCCAAAATTAAGGAAAGCTTTGACAATGTACAGACTCAGTGACCTTAGCCTTGCTATTGAGAAATAGACAGAGCTGGCTCTGAAGAGAAGACAGGCTATGTGCACACTGCCCACAAAATGAGGTGGGAACTGAGCTGCATGCCCTAACCTCCTGCCCAATGTATGACCATATTAGAGACACATATTTCCCTCAGATTACACAGATACACAAAGAATTGGAAAACATTTTGATATATATCTATTGGGTGAAATTCCACAGTGTGACATCACAGCAGCAAGATTTGTAACCTGTTGCCGCAAGAAAAGGGCAACCAGTGAAGAACAAACACCATTGTAAATACAACCCATATTTCTGTTTATTTGTTTTCCCTTGTGTACTTTAGCAAAAGTTGGGATTGTTGATTTATAGAGGTGGACCTGGTTGTAAAGGCTGACCAGGGGGGAGTGATGGGTAAAGTAAACATTAGGTTTTTAGGCCCAGTCCTGGGAAATGCTTGCATTCACCCGGTGTATGGTGGCAAGGTGAATGTATTTTGGTGGGAAGAGGATTTCTTTAATCACTTATCTTCAGTGCTGTTGCCACCCTTTCCTGTTGTTTTCTCAGGTCATTTGTGCCCGTGTGAATAATGATGTGGCTGGGGAACCCTAGTCTGTCCTCTGACAACGGCTACAGGACATGCCTAGTGTTTACGCACCAAAGTTTTATACTCTTTAATGTATTTGCCATTTGAGTCAATGAGGGGCACAATTTCTAGCTTTTGTGTGTCCTCAGTGGATGTGTGGGGGCTTTCAGGAGAGCTATCGGAGGAGCTGACAGTGGGGGTGATAGGAGGGGGTGAGGTCTGTTGGGTTGGTGGATCCTGTGTTCTCTCCAATTGTGGTGTTGAGCTTGTGGTCCGGGTCTGAGGTGGCCTGTTCTGTTGGCTTCTCTGGGAGAATGTCCCTCTCTCTCTCTCTCTCTCTTCTCTCTCTCTCTCTTTTCTCTCTCTCTCTCTCTTTTCTTAGTAAGTTAATTAAGTCTGGCAGCATTGTTTGAGCATATAAGAGGGAGTCCATTATGTGTCAGCTCATCAGCCAGATAAATACCCCTGGTTGACATTTCATTTTTCTCTCACACACACTTTTCCTCCCTCTCTCTTCTTTCTTATCTTCCTGCGTTCCCAGAAGACCTGCAGCAGAATCCCCCCCGTGACTTTTGGGTAGATGCTGCCTCTAGGCTCAGGGAGGGAGGAAGGTGGTCACATATTGTCCATTATATTGACCAGATATGTGGAAAAATTTAAATATATTTCTTCAAAAATGGAAGGCAGTCGTGAGGAGGCAAGATTCTAGGTAATGAGAGGGTTGATATGAATTAAATCAAATCTTTTTTACTTAATAAAATTTCTGGGATGCCACGTGTTCTACTTAAATCAGTACACGCATAATAACCTAAGCATTACGAAACTTCTATTCAATCAAATAAGCCATTAAGACCAAATTCAACAGCAATTAAAGAAAACATCAACCAAAAACTCCACCTGCTGGAGAAGACAGATTTTTGGCCCAGTTATCCCTCTCACTTCTCCTCTTCCTTTCTGAGGTGGTTTAAAAAAAAAGGAAAATGAAAACTGACTTGCCTAATTAAATAAAGGTTAAATAAAAATGTAAAGAACACAATGATCTCCATCATCATTAAATGGAAGTTTGAAACTACCAAGGCTCTTCCTAGAGCTGGCCGCCCGGCCAAACTGAGCAATCAGGGGAGAAAGGCCTTGGTCAGGGAGGTGACCAAGAACCCGATGATCGCTCTGACAGAGCTCCAGAGTTCCTCTGTGGAGCTGAGAGAACCTTCCATTAGGACAACCCTCTCTGCAGCACTCCACAAATCAGGCCTTTATGGTAGAGTGGCCAGATGGAAGCCACTCCTCAGTAAAAGGCACATGACAGCCCGATTGGAGTTTGTCAAAAGGCACCTGAAGGACACTCAGACCACGAGAAACAAGATTATCTGGTCTGATTAAAACCAATATTGAACTCTTTGGATTGAATGCCAAACATCATGTCTAGACGAAATCTATCACCATCCCAACAGTGAAGCACGGTGGTGGCAGCATCATGCTGTGGGGATGTTTTTCAGTGGCAGGGACTGGGAGACTAGTCAGGATCGGGGTAAAGATGAACGGGGCAAAGTACAGAGATCCTTGATGAAAACCTCAGACTGGGGCGAAGGTTCACCTTCCAACCTTCCAACAGGACAACAACCCTAAGCACACAGCCAAGAAAAGGCAGGAGTGGCTTCGGGACAAGTCTCTGAATATCCTTGAGTGGCCCAGCCAGAGCCCGGACTTGAACCCAATCAAACATCTTTGGGGAGACCTGGAAATAGATGTGCAGCAACGCTCCCCATTCAACCTGACAGAGCTTGAGAGGATCTGCAGAGAAGAATGAGAGAAATTCTCATGAGGCAGCAGCGTAGGCTAGTGGTTAGAGCGTTGGAATAGCAACCGAAATGTTGCAAGATCAACTCCCCGAGCTGGCAAGGTACAAATCCGGTTAACCTGTTGCAACGAGCAATCCCGTATCCGGGAGCATAATTATAGCCTCAAGCTCATTACCATAACGCAACGTTAACTATTCATAAAAATCGCAAA